>NW_026652277.1:63852476-64022000 GCF_009828535.3 Hylobates moloch
AAAAAAAAAAAAAAAAAGAAAATCCTGGGCATGTATATTAAACTTAAATTGATCATTTTCAATCTATTCTCCATTGCAAAGAATAGTAACGGAAGCTTAAAATATTAAGCATTTACTCTGTGCTTGCCAGCCACTTTTCAAAGCACTTTATATTTATTATCTCATTCGGCCCTCACAACAACCCTGTGCCAATCATCACCTTCGTATTACAGAAGAGAATACTGAGGCACCAAGAGGTTAAATAACTTGTCCAAGGTCACAAAGCCACTAAGAAATGGACAGGCCAGGATATAAACTCAGGCAGACCATCAGAGCACCTACTTTTAATCAGTAAGCTATTTTTAAAGCCATCTTTCTTCAAAAGCTAGATATAACATATATAAAATGTAGAGTTTTTTCTGCTAAAGGCAAAAATATGGGTAAAATTCTGCCAGTCACTACCAAGTGCCTATACTTCTATTCAGCCTTGATCTTCCTGCCTTCCAAAATGATTTGATTGTTTACAATATGTCTTTCTCCAAAAAACAAGAGGAGAAAATATAGGAGAGTAGAATGACGGTTACCTGAGGCTGGGAAAGGTTGGCAGGGAACAGGTAGGTATGGTTAATGGGTATTAAAAAATAGAATAAGATCTAGTATTTGATAGCACAACAGGGTGACCATAGTCAATCATAATTTAATTGTACATTTAAAAACAATTTAAAAAGTGTAATTGGATTGTTTGTAACACAAAGGATAAATGCTTGAGGTGATGAATGCCTCATTTACCCTGATGCAATTATTATGCATCATATGCCTATATCAAAATATCTCATAACTCATAAATATATACACCTACTTACTATGTGCCCACAAGCTTTTTTTATTGAAAAAAGAAAAAAAATATGTTTCTCAGGGTAAGCAGTCTCCACTTGCATATCTAGCCAATGTATAAAAGACTCTGGGCATTAGGACAAGGTCACATAAAGGATACTCTCTAAGATTAACAGTAAGAATATTCAAACTGTGGATTTTGTAAAAGAAAGGGAAGGGAAAGGAAGGGAAGGGGAGGGGAAGTGAGGGGAGGGGAGGGGAGGGAAGGGGAGGGGAGGGAAAGGAGGGGAGGGGAGGGGAGGAGAGGGGATTTTAAGGAAAAGAAAGGGATGGAGAAGAAACCTGTAAATTAAAAGAGACTTAAAAAATTAGCCAGACATGATGGCATGCACCTGTAATCCTAGGCTGCTTGGGAGGCTGAGGTGGGAGGATCACCTGAGCCTGGGAGGTCGAGGCTGCAGTGAGCTGTGATTGTGCTACTGCACTTCAGCCTGGGCAAGAGAGTGAGACCCTGTCTCAAAAAATAATAATAACAATTTTTAAATGGTTAAGACTAAATAAACCATAGTGCTCAACAATGTACACTGGATAATAAAACTATTTTTCAAAACACAAGACAATTATAGCTATAAAAGTCAGGAGAGTGTTTACTTCTGATTAGAACAGGGCAGGTGGAGGGGCTACTAGGGTGTTTGCCAACATTCTGTTTCTTGTCTTGGGTAGTAGTCACAAAAGTGCTGAACTCACAACATCCAATTAAATCATTCATTAGTTTTGTGTGGTGTTGTGTGTGTCTTATTTTACCTCTAACATATTTTTGCGTTTTTAATAATAACTTAATTTCAAAGTAATTTAATACAAGTTAGGTAATTTGTATTACTTATAAATACAGAGGTAAACACCAGAAGTGGCCAAAACCACCAAGCGTGGTTATTTCTGGGGTATTGCATAGATTACGGCTGATGAGCTCCTATTTTGCATTGTAAATCTTTTGGCGCTAGTTGGGTTTTTAAATTATATGTGTGTACTATGTTGATAAAAAAAGGCTTTTAAAATAAATTCTCCCAGACCAGGGAAGACTAAGAAGACATGACAAATAAATGCAGGGTAGTAACCTGGATTGGATCTTCAGACAGAAAGAGAACATAAGTGGAAAACAAGTCAAATCTGAATAAAGTCTGAAGTTGTTTTAGTCCATTCTCACGCTACTGATAAAGACGTAACCGAAACTGGGTAATTATGAAACAGAGAGGTTTAATTGACTCACAGTTCCACATGGCTGGGGAGGCTGCCACAATCCTGGCAGAAGGCAAGGAGGAGCAAGTCACATCCTACATGGTGGCAGGGAAGAGAGACAATGAGAGAGCCAAGCGAAAAGAGAAACGCCTGACAAAATCATCAGATCTCATGAGACTTATTCACTACCATGAGAACAGTATGGGGGAAACTGCCCCTATAATTCCATTATTTCCCACCAGATCCTCTCACAACACATGGGAATGATGGGAGCTACAATTCAGGACAAGATTTGGGTGGGGACACTGCCAAACCATATCAGAAGGTTAGTTAAAAATAATGTACCAGTGTTGGTTTCCTAGTTTTGACAAATGTACCAAAGTAATGTAAGATATTAAAATTAGGGGAAACTGTGTGAAGAAAATCAGGAACTCTCTGTAATATCCTTACAACTTCTCTGTAAATCTAAGTTATTCTAAAATTCAAAATCTATGTTTGCCCTTCTGCTATGTGAGGACACATAAAAGGTGCCATCTATGAGGAATCAGCCCTCACCAGACATGGAATCTGCTGGCACCTTGATCTTGGACTTCTCAACCTCCAGAATTACATCTTTGTAAACATCTTCACCCCATGATACCCCCACACTGCTTCATCTCATAAAGCAACAGTAACACAAGGCTCTTCTGGGAAACAGACTTATGGTGATGATTTCGAATGGAATTTGAGAAGACCTATTAGGAATAATTGCTTATGATTTCCCCAAGAATTCTAAATGGAATTATTTAACCAGATTATCTAGCTTTATAAACATGAATATACTTACTTTTTATAACTAAGGTGCCAAAAATATTTCAAATAAAAACATAAAAAACATTTTTAAGTTATTTTTATGAGCTGCCTTTTAGATTGTCTTATTGCAAGAATTTTAGACACACACACGTGCACACACACATACACACACACAACAACCAACTAAACCTGTCACATGGGAGAGGGATGAGTCATACTTCTGAATACGTCAAGTACCAGAATGGCTTATTCTGACTTTGGGGTAATCCAAAAGCTGTAGGGGGGTAAAAGAAAAAATTTTAACAAAATTCACCTTTGCAGTTACTTCCATTTCAAGGTAATGGCAATTTCTTACTCTGTCTCTGTTCCACAGCTGAACTCCTGGAATGTACAGGCCTATCAGCTGGAAGCAGAACAGAGTGAGGAAGAGGTTTTAAAGGAGAGAGTTTGACCTGCTCAAGGAACTGGACAAAGCCCAATGCAGCCAGAGCTCAGTGCAAGGAAGAAGCATGGCGGGATAGAAGGAGGGGCTGGCGTGTGTAGGACCTTAGTATGGAACAGCTGACTCCATGAGATGCCACTGGAGGATGATACGCCCGGTGGGAGCACAGTCTGACCCACTAGGTTCAAAGGTCCTTCTGCTCCTCATGTGATAATCTGAGAGAGACCCTACCAAACATGCATCACCTGGATGTACTCATGAGGAAATCTCAGACAAACCCAAATGGGGGAGTGTAGTATAAATTACTGGCCTGTACTCTTCAAAAGTCCTAATGTCACAAAAGACAAAGAAAGCCTGAGATTAAAGAAGGCTGAAGACACATGACAACCAAGTATCTGTCCAGGATTGGATTCTGGAAGAAAATAACATTTTAGGTAGGACATTTTGGGGACACTTGGTAAAATTTGAATTTGGACTCTATAGTAGAGAATAGTATTGAATCAATGTCAAATTTCCTGATCATTGTAACTGTGGTTATGGAAGAAAATGTCCTTGTTAGAGGTTACAGGCTGAAGTAATCAGGAGCAAAGGGTTATGATGTCTCCACCATACTCATAAATGAATCAGCAACAATAATGTAATAACAGTAATTGTAATAATCAAAACATGCATATATAAAGAGAGATAAGATGACAAATTATTAAAATTGGTAAATCTAGATGAAGGATAGATAGTTGCTTGTTGTTTATTCTTACAACTTTTCTGTAGGTTTACAATTTTTCAAAATAAAAAGACAAAAGAAAGCCCTCAGGTTGCTGTGCCATGAATGGATTGAGGAAGCAAGACAGTATGGTGGCGTGGACTAGGGGGTTGGCAATAGACATGAAGAGATACCTCTGTGGTTGATGTATACGTTGGAGGTGAAGGAATGAACCTGGAGGAATGAAGGAAAGGAGGTGTTTTATTTATACTTGCCATCATCACAAATCTACCTGGTCAGTTTTTTTTTAATTGGTCTATCAATATAATACCTTTCAAGGTATGACAATAATCATTAAAATCACTATAAGCATAAATGTAATAAGTATCATCATTCATGTGACTATCACAAACTCCACACAAATAACTTATTTCCATTGAAATATAATTTACTATAAATGCTCATGGGTGAGCTGGATCCATGCCAGAGTCTGGGATTTGGTAGATGTTATGGTCATCATCTATGTTCCAGGAGTTCAACTATGGAACAGAGATAGATTAAGAAATTGCCATTATCTTAGGTGAAAAATTTGATCAGGTCATAGTTTTTCATTAGGTAGATGAGAAACTATGTTATTGTTGCTGGTGCTGGTGGTGCTGCTGGTGCTGCTGGTGCTGGGGGTGTTGCTGGTGTTGCTGGTGGTGGTGAAAGCGTTCTGCGGCTCTGACACAGTCAGGCTGGAGAACCCCTGCTCTAGGCATAGTCTGGGTTTGGCATTCAGATTCTACTCCTGCTGCACTTTGCCTCTCTCAGTGTTTCAGCACAAACCCACCCTCAGGCTAGAGTGGGTTTATTAATCATTGACGCAGGGATTGTCTGACAGATGAACAAGATCATTCAAGAGACTTTCAAGTCAAAGCAAGCAGGTGATATAATCCCTTCATTAAGGATTTTGAAATGGTAGCTTCTTAAGTTCTCTTCCCAAGTCCTAGCCTTCAACTTTCAGATTTCCATGTTTTATCACAAGAATAGCAGAATAAATTTTGTGGCATTTACAATTTATGTCCTATGACTTTGGCAATAATTTCAAGAAAACCCCAAATCAAGGAAAAACATTTCAGCAAGAAGACAAGTTTCACAATTAGACCAGTTGGAAATTCTAAAACCTGTTGAAAAAGCAACAGTGGAAAAACACACATTATCAACTTTCAAGCCTCTCTTGGGCCTGGAATACTCAAGAGGAAAGAATTTCAAATACCAGATGAGGACAGACATCAAGCCTATTAAAGTGTCTTCCAGTAATCTTAAAATTATATCTCAAATTGCTATACTTAGATGATGGTTCCAGGGCCTGTGTTCATTAAACAAATATGAAACTAAAAAAATCTCTTTTGGCATTCATAAAACCATGTAGTTCTAGGGTTCAGTGTTAGCTCTTGGTCCAAAAGATTTAATGAGTTACTCTAATTTCCCCAAGTACTTTCTCAGGACGAATTCAACACTTGCACGTGGATACAGCTAAGCCTTCTGAGGCTACTGGTGTAAGTCCTTCCTGCCCTATAGGGAAAATGTTTAAGTTTAAAAATGCGGTTTACATATGTGCAAAGATATTCACTCCAAGGTTTTTGTTGCTGTTGTTGTTGTTGTTTGTGGGTTTTGTTTTCATTTTTGTTTTGAGACAAAGTCTCGTTCTGTCACTCTGTTGCCCAGGCTGGAGTGCAGTGGCACAATCATGGCTAACTGCAGCCTCAACCTCCCTGGGCTCAAGCGATCCTCCCACCCCAGCCTCTGGAGTAGCAGAGCATGCACCATCACACCTGGCTAATTTTTATATTTTTTGTAGAGATGCGGTTTTGCCATGTTGCCCAGACTGGTCTTGAACTCTTGAGCTCAAGTGATCTACCCGCCTTGGCCTCCCAAAGTGCTGGAATTATACATATGAGCCACCGTGCTTGGCCTTGCAAGATTCTATGTGTATATAAAAGTAGCTGTGGTACATCTATATTATGGAATTATATGCAGGAATTTTTTTTTGAGATGGAGTCTCACTCTGTCTCCCAGGCTGGGCTGCAGTGGCATGATCCCAGCTTACTGCAACCTCTACCTCCCAGGTTCCAGCAATTCTCCCCCCTCAGCCTCCCGAGTAGCTGGGATTACAGGCACACGCCACCACGCCTATCTAATTTTTTGTATTTTTAGTAGAGATGGGGTTTCACCCTGTTGGCCAGGCTGGTCTTGAACTCCTGACCTCAAGTGATCTGCCCACCTCGGCCTCCCAAAGTGCTGGGATTACAGGCGTGAGCCACCGTGCCTGGCCCAGTAATTTATTTTAAATGAAGTCACTCTAGTATAGAAAAATCTTTAAGACTATTAAGTTGAAAGAAAGACCAAGTTGCAGAATAAAAATAATCTTTGTTTTAAAAATTAAAACTAAAAACATATATTTATATATATCTATGTGCAAATATACATGCGTTAATGCAAAAACAGGTCTGTAAGGGCCTACCACAAATTTTCATTAGTAGTTATCTTTGGGGAAAAAAATGGAATTGGAATAAAGGGGAACTTTCGGTTTTCACTCTATTTAACTGGATATTTTTGGTGAATTTTTAAATATGATCATGATTTATGTGTCAAAATTACTGCATACAATTTCATAATATGGATGTATCGTTATTTATTTAAAGAACATTTAGATCTTTTTGACATTATATGCAACTTTGCAGTGACTATCTTCACACATATGTAAACAGCATTTTTAAACTTAACACTTTTCTACATAGAGCAGGAAGGACTTACACTAGTAGGCTCAGAGGCTTAGCTATCCACATGCACGTGTTGAATTAGTCAAGTAACTTTATTTTTAAAAATGCATATGGAAGTCAAACTACAAAAATAATAAGAAAAAAAAGCCTTGTGAAGATTCTTTTTTATTATGTTTTCCTAACTGCGGATAATAAGCATTTAGTACTTTCATCTTTTAAATAATACAAACATGTTTTAATAAAACCAAACATGTGACCTGACTGGAACTAGGGAAACCCAAGAGTGTTTCTGTATAAGAAGTTTCCTAAATGGCTCAGGTAAGAGGTTGCCAAATTGCTATGATTTGGAGCCACTGGTGTTGCCAAGGCCATCTTCAGTAGATGAATAGGGGCAGAGAAGGCTGCCCTCATCTTGGGCCCCACTGACTCGAAGCTCTGGAGAGGTTCTAATAGCTGTGAATCTGGACCTATGTGAGCACCAACTGCCCCTCTCTGAGTGGGTCCCTGGCATACATGTGAGGAAGGCTTGTGTCGGGCAAGACCCTCTGTCCTTCAAGAAGTGCAGAAACAGCACTTGTGAATAAATGCTGACTTCAATGGACACTGGCAGCATGATTGGCTCCCAGGGGCAAAATTTGTCACAAAGCTAGGTATAGAAAAAGTTTGCTCGAAGAACGAGAAGCATGACTTGATGATATCAGCTCTTTCTGCCCTGTCTTTCATTGGCTGACCAAAGCAGCACCCATCTATGTGCAAGAGCCCAATCTGCAGAGTTTGTTGCCCTAAAAGAAAAGAAGATATTAGAGCTAATTTTGGAACCAGGCCACAGCAGAGACTGTATATGATTCAAAGGGTGATCATACCTTCAAAGAATAAAGGAATTAAGCTAAATGATGTTAGCACAGTCTCATTTTGTTTCTTAAATTATTCCAAATAACTTATACTTATTCCTATTTTAAACATGTGCTTCAGTGGAAGACTTGAGTGGTTCTTCCATGTTCAGCTAGCTCAGGCTTAATAATGAGTTAATAATAATAAAATAACAGGTAACACTTTCTGACCACTTACATTCCAGCATTGAATGCATTGAATGCACTGAACATAGTGACAGGCATCATGTTATGTGTTTGACACACTTTATCTCATTTAATCCTCACAACAACACTTAGACGTAGGTACTGTTGTTTATCTCCCATTTTACAGATGAGGAAACTGAGTTTCATACAGTTGGTAAGTGGCTGAGCCAACATTCAAATTTGTGTTATTTTTACTTCAAAGACTGTGCTCTTAACTGCTGTGTTATTGGGGAAAGCTCTATTCTTTCAGATGAACAAAAGCTTGCTTCTAAACCACCTCATCATTTGTACCTGAAATTTGCACCAGGTGGCCTGGATGGTCACCAAAACAAAGGGTTCCAAAAGGACTCTCAGAAAGCTCTTTTAAATCCTGGCCTCAGTGTTCTCATCCCTAGATGGGAATGATAATCAGAGAGAACATATCTCACAAGGTTGTTGTGAGAACCCAATGATCATGTAAAGTACTCAGCTTATTACTCATTGCAGATTAATTGCTTAATAAATGTGTGAGAAAAATAACTAACATTGGCAAAAGAGCACCAGTAAACCTATCAGCTGGATTAGCTTGCTGCTGCATATATGCTAAACATATTAGCTAGAAAACACCTAGCAGAAAGCAGTGTCTAAGTCATGGGACACTTCCCATTCTGTAAGTTTTGATAAGGCAGAAGAAAAAATCTGGATCACAGCCCCCAGGGATCTCAGTGTGTGCTGGGGGCACAGGGAGCACAGAATGTCCAAATAGAGCAGCTTGCTACCACGTCTTCCTAAAGGGAAGGGGATGCCAAAAACAGTAGGTAGACTTCCTCCTCACAGCTTCTTCAGTCCTGGAGCTGAAGTCCACCTGCTTCACGATTTTACGTGGGGCTGACTCGAACCCACCCCCTTTATGCCATGGGATGGAGGGGAAAGAAGGAAGGGAGGTGGGAATGCAAGGTCCCAGGCAGAACAAGCAGCCACTTTGCCCTTTTTTCCATCCTCCTACCAACAACAGTGCTAACTTAATGAAATTTAGTTAAAATAAGTTCAACACCGCTCTAAAGGGGAAAATAAGCCAAGAAAGGGCAGCGAGAAAGGCTGAAAAACTTTTGGGGTGAGGAAATAAAGGAGGCCTTACTTCTTCAATACCAGATTAGTGGTTTTCAAACTATGTTCTACGGACCCCTGCTTCAGGGATTCCACAGATGTTTTCATTAGAGTTTCACTTTTAAAATATAACTTGGCTTAATAACCAGCAGATATACTCAACTGTGTTATAAATCAAATTTGAACTCCTTGGAGACTCTAACCGAGGTAATCTGAGAGGTTAACTTATTTTAATGAGAAATCATAAAAATAAAAGTTTCCCCACTATTTTGGTTTTATTGAAAAGACCTTGGAGATTGCAAGGCAGTTGTTTAAAAAACAAAATGAAACACAATATGCAACCATGTATCAGTGCAAACTTGAATTTTCATAATTCCATGTGAGTGAAATAAAAGTTCAGATGTAAATTGGGTGCTAAGACCAATAAAAGAATACTATTGGCATTGACAATCCTTGATTTCAAAATTTCATGTTCCTCAGATAGTTGCATTGTTCTTATTCTAAAAAGAATTTATAAAAGGAATGTATACTAATAAAATGCCACATAAAACACCATATATGCACAAGTGGTCAAGAGATATATGAAAAGATGCTTAACATTACTAAGCATCAGACAAATGCAAGTCAAAATCACAATGAAATATCACTTCATGCCTGTCAGGGTGGTTATTTCCAAAAAGTTGAAAGATAAATGTTGGCAAGGATGTGGAGAAAAGTGAACCTGCTACGATTTGAATATGTCCCCGAAAAAGCACGTGTTAGCAACTTAACCCCCAATGCATCAGTGTTGGGAGGTGAGGCCTAATGGAAGGTGTTTAGGTCACGAGGGCTCCACCCTCATGAATGGATTAATGCAAATAATAAAGTGCTTGAGGCCGTGATTTTGACCTCTTGTTCCCTCTTGCTTGCACTCTCTTCCCCTTCCATCTTCCACTGTGGGATGGCACAGCACTAAAGTCCAGGCCCAGAGGGGGTCCCCTCGATCTTGGACCTCCCATACTTCAGAACTATAAGAAGTGAATCTTTGTTCTTTACAGATTACCCAGTCTCAGCTATTTTGTTATAAGCAGCACAAAATGGACTAAAACGGAACCCTTATATATTGTTGGGGGGAATGCACATTGGTACAGCCATTATACAGAAAAAATGTGGAGGTTCCTCAAAAAATTAAAAACAGAAATACCATATGGTCCAGCAGTCCCACTATTGGGTATATACCCAAAGGATATAAATTCGGTAACGTCCAAGACATATCTGCATTACCATTTCATTGCAGCATTATTTACCGTAGCCAAGATGCAAAACATCCTAAGTGCCCACTGACAGATGAATGGATAAATACATGTCATATATATATATATATATATATATATATATATATATATATATATATATATATATATATATATATATATATATATATATATATACATACCATGAAATATTATTCAGCCTTCAAAAAGGAGGAAATCCTGTCATTTGCAAAAACATGAATGAACCTGGAGGACATTATGCTAAGTGAAGTAAGCAAGACATACAAAGGCAAATACTGCATGATATCACTTATATATGGAATCTAAAAAACTGGAACTCATAAAAACAGAGTAGAATGGTGGTTACTAGGGCTAGAGAAGGGGAAAACGAGCAGGTATTAGTCAAAGGTTACAAATTTCAGTTTAAGATGAGTAAATTCTGATAATCTAATATATAGCATGGTGACATAGTTAATAATAATGGATTACATACATGAAATTTGCTAAGAGGGATCTTAAATGTTCTCATCACACATACACAAAAGAGTATTTGCTAATTAACTTGACTGTAGTCGTCTCACAATGTACACATAGGCCAAACCAGCCTGTTGTACACTTTAAATATATACAATACTTATTTGCCAATTGTACCTCAATAAAGCTAAGGGGAAAAAATGCCATATACACACAGTTAGGTTCTACATTAGATTTTATTTTTCAAAAAGGTTGTGCTACTGAAACAAAGCTTGAAAACAGCCCTAGATCATTTGGGTGATGGACTGGAGAGGGTGAAATTCTACATATAAGACCCTCTGGTTTCTGCTCTACCTCCTTATTGCTAAGACCAGCTCTTTCTCTTTCCTCGCCCTAAACCCTGCAGCTCAGGCCTCCACATGCTTCTTTGAGCAGGCACCAGGGAGAGATGGAAATTTCAAGAGCTACAATTGAGCTTGCATTCCCTTCCTCCTGCAAGCACCCACCACACAGAACAGTGACTCTGCTTCTACTCTGGGCAACCGTCACCAGTCCCTCCTTTCTTGCTTTAGGTAAAACCAACTTGGAAACTGATGCAAGCAAGTCTTGATAAGATCTCAGGGCTTCTGTTTCCTTATCTTGACTTTGGAAAGTTTGAACTGTTTTCCAGGAACTCTCTTTCCGCTCTAGCATTCTTTGATTTAACGCATTGATCAGTAAAATCTTCCAATGACATGCCACAAGAGAAAACATCAACAGGAAAGGGGTAAGACAAACAGAAATTTTGAGTCTGGCCCCATCCTTTTGGGATAATTCCAGAAAAGTAAGGGGTAGATGGAAAAGTGAAAACACAGAAGGCATGTAAAACAGCTGTGAGAGGTAGAAGTTGTCACTTTTGCGTATATATATTCATAGAACTATATTCTATAATCTACATTAGTTATAAAGTGCTATTGTTTTGTTACAATTTTCCAAATAAATGTGGTTACTTCCTTATACTGCAGCTTCAGTCTCATTATTTTTTAATATTATTTAGCCACTGTAAAAGTTAAGGCCATTTCAACAATTAAACCTCTGCATCACAAAAATGTTTTTGCATTTATGCTAATGATTATGTTACTTCAAGTTAGAGGAATGACAAAATACATGGAAAATCCCTTAGAGTTGGTTGTCAACCTAAACCACATCAACACCTAATACATTTGTCCTTTATGGGTTTAGAGATCCTGAATAGCTGAAGGCTTGTTCGTTTGGTAACTTTCCAGTACCATCTGAAAATTCTAGCAGTCTGAAACAAGATTGGCTATAATTAACTGTTGAAGCTGAGTCGTGGGTTCACAGAGGTTGTGTTCTATTCTACTTTTGTACATGTTTAAAATTCCCCATGATAAAGTTTTAAAAATAAACTATATCTACTTTCCCAGAAATCTATTTTAAAATACATTCTACCAGGCAGCTTTCTTTAAATGTTAGTGTGACAGAAGTCACTCACTCACCAGCCATGCCTAAGAACGCATGAAATCTCTGTTCCCTTCAGCTCTACTTTGCCATTTTTCTTTATTGAATATTCTCCCTGCACTTCCATCATTCACTTATTCACAACGCTTGTTCTCAGAATGTCACTATAGACATTTTATTTTTTTGAGACAGGGTCTTGCTCTGTCACCCAGGCTGGAGTGCAGTGGCACAATCATGGCTCACTGCAGCCTCTACCTCCCCAGGCTCAGGTGATCCTCCCACCTCAGCCTTCCAAATAGCTGGAACTTCAGTTGCATGCCAGGAAGCCTGGCTAATTTTTCTAATTTTTGTAGAGATGGAGGTTTCACCATGTTGTCCAGGCTGGTCTCAAACTCCTGGGCTTAAGCGATCTGCCTGCCTTGGCCTCCCAAAGTCCTGGGATTACAGGTGTGAGCCACCATGCCCAGCCGACTTTATGTCCAATACTTCATTCCTCCATATATGTAAATGGAGAAGAGAAAAAAATCCTGTACCTAATGTAATTAAAGTTCTACTGTGTAGCTTATAGTCTGGGGTCGGCAGACATAATTACAAATAAATGCCTCTAGCGAAAATAAAGCAGGAAAGTTTCAAAATGCAAAACTATTTCCCAAAAATTCTAAAACAGTAAATGAGTTCCTATCCCATATCACTTTTTCTAACACCATAAATGAGTCCCTATCCCATATCATTTTTGAGAGGTCTCACATGTTTTGCCTACAAAAATCAAAACTTAAAACAATTGTAACCAAAACTTGAATAGCAGAAACAAAATAGGATATTTGTTCTCAGGTAGGGGAGGAATATAAGGATTAAAATTCTGCTTTGCCACTTTAGTTGGCTTGCCATGAGGCTCTTTTCCTGTACCTTCCAAAATCAGAAAGTGGCTTTCAGATCTTTTATTTAAACCCTTGCATCAATTTCTCAAATATTCCATTTTCTTTCCTTTCTTACTCTTCTTTGTTCTTCTGTGAAAAGAAAATTTCAGGACCTTCCCTATTTATTATGCCAAGGGCAAAAGTTAAGCCCTGGAAACTGAGTCACAGTCATTTTTCTTCTCTGGTGAATGACCGTTGCTTCTTGAACTTTGTGTTGAGATGTTAGACATTAACGAGACTCCCTAATCTTTATTCAAACCTAGGCGAAATGGGTTGGAGACCCTCATGATTTTCACCTCTTTACAATTGGATACTAAGCAATCCTTTGGAGTGTAATCAACCGTAGCCAGTCAAATCCTTTATCTCTGTGTTAGCCTTTTTATGGAGAATGTTCTGATTCTGTTCTACACCTGTTTTTGCCTGTATAAATAATCTTCACTTATCCCCACACCAGAAGCACTAATAATCATTGTCTGGTATCCGGGTGTGCCTGGACAGCTACCCTCAATATTTGCACTTAAACTCTTTTAATTGGATCCTGACTCTTTTAAATTATTTTAGGTTGACCCTTCCTTTCCTGCTTTGTAACATTAAAAAGCTAAATAGGAATAAGAATCACCTCTCCTCTCTTCTTCTGTCTTAGATTTCTCCACGTTAGCCCCACACCCCTTGTCACACATTTGTTTTAACTCGACAACCCTTTCTAGGCACAAGCTTCAGAGAGGGACAGGAGACTGTCTTCATGGAGCCTGTCTTCTTCTCTTTTCATGATCTCTTGTTCCATTGCCCCATCTTGCAGAAAGGTAAGGGCTTGTTTAACTTCAGCCCTGGTTTGGATTCAAGATCACTGTTGTCACATTTGGGATTAAAAAAAAAAAACACACACACATAGACAAGTAATGCAAACAAAGTAAGAGCAAGACTTGTGCAGCAGCTCTTTTGAGGACAATCAGGAGGTGTTTGGGGGACCCTTCCCACTAGAGGGCACTGGACCCTCTCCCTGCATCTTTAATGGTCTCTACTGCCACCTGCCCTGTCCACACCAGGATGTCCCCACCGCAGCCCTATGACTCTGGAAAGCTCTTCAGCACACATAACAGGATCCAGACAGAACTTGGACCTTCTCTGTTGAAGCAAATTGGAATTCCTGAAATTGATTGAACCCTCCATACAGAGGGAACTCAGTCCCCATCTCCTCGGTTTAAGGCCCTGCCTCAACTAGGGGTTCTGACCCCTCAGGAAAGCAAGGGCTCAAGACACAGACACATCTGAGCGTGAGGGACTGTAAGGGGAGGTGTGGAGGTGCCAGGAACTATGAACAATGAGCAAAGCATGTCAATCGTACCAGGGCATGCCCACCATCACACTACATGCTTTCCAGAATTTCTATTCATTACAAAACTGCTTTGACCTTGTTTTACAGGTTAGGAAAAACTGAAGTCCAGATTTCTCCAGTTACTTGTAAGAAGCCTCCTTTGGCGTCTGGGCCAACACCACCAACCCCGTGGGCAGGATGAGTTGCTGCAGATCAATGAGGCGCCAGCACACCAGTAGCCATCCTGTTTGTATGACTCTCCTTTCCTCCTTGCCCTCATGAGAACAGCAGACCTCAGGAAATGACTTCTCAGTCTAGCCCTCCCCAGCCAGACGACTAGGAACACAACTGTGGTTGAACAAATGCTCAGTGCATTGAAAGACCACACACTGGGGGACTGTGGGGCATCTCAGTAAGCAGCTGTCAGGAAGAACTTTGAGGATGGAGGCCTTGCTTAGGTCATTCGTGGGAGTGTTCCATGGATAGGGGTGTGCTTTGGATTGGGTGCTGTCAGGAAGTGGGGCAGATTATCTGATTGAGATCGTAGTAAATCTCATGTAGCACAGATGAGAGCAAAGCTAAAATGGGAACAGGTGAAGGGCAGCAGGCACTCGGATGAAGAGAGAGTTTGTGATTTCGTGGTTTACATAGTGGCCTTGTGTTTGTCTATGCTAGGATGAAATTATGAAGTGGTCTTGTTTTTTGTCTCATTTCATCACAGTCACGGCATGACCTTGTCTGAGGGTGGTGTTTTGTGTGATTCACGTGGAACAAGAAACACCACAGCCCAGCGATGAGCTCCAGGATGCCTCCTGACAACATCAGAGGGTGGCTGTCTCAGGCTAGCCCCTGGCTGTCAGGGGATGCTTGTTTTTCTCACATCTTCAGCGTCGTCTTTCATGCCTAGGAAATGTTAGGAAATGTTGTGGGGAATAAATAAAACAGTAGAGCCTAGTATCCCAGAACTACTTATGATTTGAGTAGCTAATATTATATACTTTCCATTGTTTTGTCAATTGGTCTCTCTCCTTTGGGGACTTGTGTGGAAAATGGCCCCTTCACCAACTACCACTCATCAGCACCCTACCCCAATACTATGTCCAACATCTGACTTAGGCAAACCAGGAAGCAAAGGCCAGGACTGAACTAGGATCTCATGCCTCCTGATCCTTTGCTTTCCCATATGCCAGGGGGATTGCATCGGCTGGTGACCAACCCACACTGGAACCTGAACTCCATTGAATTGAATCTAAAATTCCATGAGAGCGAGGTCAGGGAAACAACAGAAAGAGCAGAGAATGTGTAGGTTTCCTGTCAGCGAGGGACAAAGTGGGGTTTACCTAAGTCCCAGCTAACCTTGCAAAGCACACACACACAGGTGTTGGGCAGGTGTTGCGGCAAGACCCAAGGCTAGAAGCTAAGCAGAATTAGAAGTCTTAACCTTATTCCCTTCCTCTTACCCCCAAAACTCACAGCCCCTTATTCTTCTACATTATGTACACATTTCCATCTGAGGGGAGGTTGTATGGTGAATTCATTCTTCATAAACCTTCACAGACTCCTCAGATGACATAATCAGTTAAAAGACCAAGTCAATCAATAGCCATACAGGAAGAGGGTTTTCTCTCCATTCTACAGCCTTCACCCTTCTGCTGAAGTCTCATACATCTGTGAAAGGAAAAGAACATCTCGGGACCCCAAACTCACTATACCAAAGGGAAAAGTTAAGCTTGGAAGCTGGGTCACAGAACACTGTCTTTCCTTTTGTTCCTAAACAGATAGCTACAAGAGGCCACGTCTCCCCAGGTGGCCTCCCAGAGTATGGGACAAGAGGAGTGTACAAATCATCCCCACTGCTCACTGTTAGATAAATGCATATTTGACTTCTTCCCCTATTCTGTTTATCTCTTGTAAAGTGCAGTTTTACTGAGGAGGGGACATACATAATCGACTGTTCCTCTACCCATTCCTTTCCACGTGCAACATGTGGGTTTAGTGAGTGTGAAACAAAGCCTCCTAAGAATGTGACCATACTCTCCCTCTTTTTTTTTCTTTCCTCCTTTCTCCTCTTGCCTACTTTTCCCCTTTAAATACTGAAGCCCTCAAAATCCTCTTTGGAAAAAGTAGGGGCCATAGATCATACTGTGGCTTGTGTCTCTTTTCCCTGGTGTGTCTTCAACCTTGGCAAAATAACCTGTACATTGATTGAGACTTGGCTCAGTCCTTTGGCTCATGTCAAAGCTGGCACATATGACATACCTAGCCTAGCAATTCATATTTAATATTTGTTCTCCGGGCTTTGGGGTAGCAGAGATAGAACAATATACCGAAGCAATTTCTCTTCAAAGAGTTTTCAAACAGTTTATTTCACAGAAGAGGTGGAGAAAGCCAATCTTCTTCACACAAGTTTTATAACCCATTAAAACAGTATCTTTCTAATCCCCTCAGAGTGGAAAACAGGCAATTCTCAACCTGGAGACAAGCTCTAAAGTACAGAGCTATCACCTGCTGCAGGAGGTGTGAAGGCTCATTCTTAAAGTTTTCTTGCATTTATTTTCCATTTTCTTAGCACAGAATGTTCTTTCCAGCAAGGTCCATTAAGAGAGACTGAAATATGAACACGGCTGCATTGGATTCCAGAGGAGGACTTGATCAAATACATAGAAATGGTGGCTTCAATGATCAAATTATTTTGCTTCTAGTCAAGTCAGATACAAGTCTGAGTTTTCTTTTCAAAGCTCCCTTATGCTGAGAGGAAGTAAGAACAGAATCAGACTGCAATCTACAACACAAGTGCCTGAACTCCTTTTCCGTGAAGAGCTTCTGTAGAATTCCACACTGCCTTAAGCACAACCTCACTCTTTCTCTCACTCTTGGGAAAGAAAAGAGTGAAAGATGCATCCGTGTAATTGACAACCTGAGTACGATCCCCCCAAGGTTGTTAATACATAGTTTATTATAATCATGTGGGAAGTAAGCACACAATTAGAAGTCTTCTCTATACAATCTAATGTCATTTCTGACTCTGGTATCTCATAACCAAAATGAAGCTATTTTTCCTTTGTAAGCTCCTGATGTCTTTTGTTCAATCACTTTAAAACATAAAGGAACCTTAAAAAGCAAACAAAGGCTGATGCACAAATAAATTGCTTATGCCCTATCTTATTTTGGTAAGTCTAGATAGGCTTTAATTATTTGGTCATAATGTAAACAGATTGTTTAGAAATAACAGATATTTGATTCATAAAGCCCACTGTTGAGGCTTTCATGATACTGGCTCTTTTAACATGAGAAGAGGCAAAACGTGAAGTTCATTGCTGCAACATAATCAATTTATACTTTGTTTTTCAAAATGTGTTGTCCCTGAGCTAGAAGGCAGGCTGGGAAGAGTGTGGGGCTCCCAGGAAAAAAGATGGGGTGGCTTCATCCAACAGTGCCATCTGCATGGTGAGGCTGGGGCTGAACACCAAACTGTGCTGAATTGCAAGGAGTTTCCCCCACACGTGTTATTTCCACAACTTAAATTTTAAATTTCTCACCCAGACTTGTCCTCTCAGACAAAAAACGAGTCCGTAAGAGGGACCCAATCTGTATCACCTTTTTATCCCTCAGCTCCTATCACAATGCCTAGAATGCAATAGGTGCCAAATAAATGCCTAATTAAAAATCTCTCCACCTGGGGTATCTTCAGAAGAAGTCTACATGGGCTATCTTTAGTACTAACCCCACAACCAAAATTTTCCCTCAGTAAAAGAAAAATGACTGATACAGTTTGGCTCTGTGTCTCCACCCAAATCTCATGTTGAATTGTAATCCCCAGTGTTGGAGGTGGGGCCTGGTGGGAGGTGATTGGATCATAGGGGGTTTAGGACAATCCCCCTAGTACTGCCTCATGACTGAGTTCTCATGAGATCCGGTTGTTTAAAAGTGTGTAACCCCAGATGAGCAAGGTGGCTCTTGCCTGTAATCCCAGCACTTTGGGAGGCTGAGGCACCTGAAGTCAGGAGTTCCAGACCAGCTTGGCCAATGTGAGGAAACTTTCTATCTACTGAAAATACAAAAATTACCCGGGTATAGTGGCACAGCCTGTAGTCCCAGCTACTTGGGAGGCTGAGGCAGAAGAGTCACTTGAACTCGGGAGGCAGAGGTTGCAGTGAGCTGAGATCACATCACTGCACTCCAGCCTGGGTGACAGTGAGACTCCATCTTAAAAAAAAAAGAAAGAAAAGTGTGTAACCCCTCGCCCTTGGCTCTTTTTCTCTTGCTCCTGCCATGTAAGATGGGCTTGCTTTCCCTTTGCCTTCTGCTGTGATTGTAAGTTTCCTGAGGCCTCTCCCAAAACAGAAGCCTGTACAGCCCATAGAACCATGAGCCAATTAAACCTCTTTTCTTCATAAATGACCCAGGCTCAGGTGTGTCTTTATAGCTCTGCCAGAATGGACAAATACAACGACTTAGTAAATGTTTTTATCTTCATGTAAATATAAGGGAATGGAAATGGAAGGCTTCATTTTTTTAGTAAAGGTATTTTAATTATCAATAAAAAGAGAGGAAAGGAAATTTGAAGAAATGGGAAAACACACTCTCTAGAATTTGTGTCTCCTTGGTAGTGACAGGCCTATCCTATAAATCCCACGACAAAGTGAGGCCGAGGAAAGAAAACCACAGTCCCAAGAAGGTCTTCTCTTCCCTTGGCCTTCATGGCAGACAGAAGTGACCTTCCCAACAGTCTCTGTTCCAGCTCAGTCAGGTTCAACTGCACTGCCCCGAGAAGATGGACAGCAGCTGGGAGACTCAACACTTACTGGCACATGCCCTGCTCTTGGTCTATGAGGTTTTATTCCCATAATAGGGCCCAAGCATGTATTCAGATGACAATCTTCTGTCCACTCACAGATGCCCTGGGTGATTGACGGGGAAAAGCAGCCCTACCCGTGGTTACTGTAGGCTTCACTGAGGCCACATGGCATGGACCTGTGCCTGCCCTCCTTCTGGGGCAGGGAGTGCTGTGAACCCCCCTGAGTATCTCTGAAGCTGGGGGTCCCCCATGGCTCAGAAACAGGCCCAGAAGTCAGGACACCAGGGACCAACCACACTCCTACTCCTTCCTAGAAACCAGATGCTGGAAGCTGCCTCCTTATTTGGGGAATGGATCTTTCATTTCATAACTGGTTAAAAGGATTTTATATGCAAAGTCCCCAAAAAGAAATTCACTGTGATGCCTAGTTAACTATCCCTAAATTCTTTTCACTGATATTCTCAATTTGCTATTCTCCAGATACCATTTCCTGAATTAAATTCTGTTGATCTTTTTCACTCAAAAAAAGTGATGAGTTATCTCCAGAACATTGATTTTTATCAACCTTGAGAGTAACACTGCCTTTATATATTATAATGATCAGAATGTTCTGTACATTTCCACTGCTTCAAAATTGTTTGTAATAATTACTTGGACATAAGACCTGCCACTGACTCATTTATAAAAAGGATTTTAAGTCCATGTGTGTAGCATTACCCAGATATAATTCTCTGGAAAGAGAATTCCCATTTTATTCATTTATTTATTTTTTGCAAACAATTTTAGAGGCAGGGTGTTAAACTGATTAAAATTTCACAAGATTGACATTATTGCTTAAAGTGCTTGAATTGGTTACATTTAAAAAAATTAAGGTACAGATTATTTTAAATAAAAACTACAATATTTTTAGCAACAAAATAATAGGAATGCCACACAAATACAGTAACTATTTTGGTTATACAGAAATGGAAGCCAAAAATAAATTAATGTAATACTGGAAAACAGAAATTTAATTAGGCAGAAAAGAGGGAAATAATTTTCCCTGACCCATGCCATTTACATGAGTTCATTACAATAGTGCTGATAAATGCCTTGACCATATAATAGCAAACAAGGGCAAAACATTTAGTGCACAATATTTTAATACACATGAATATACAAAGTTGATCAAAATGCAATGTTGAAAGATAAAATCCATCTGTAATAAAGCTACACTCCAATATCTAAAATAAGCCCTAAGCTCCAGTTAGAACATAGATCATTATTAGGCATGCCCATGAAATTAAGGGTATCCATGAAAATAAATGCATAGGGACCATTTCTGACATTTTTTCCCTATTTTACCTTAAATCCAAAATATACCAGGCCATAAAACCAAATATGATTGACTTCCTATTCAAACTAATGCCCTGCTTGTGTTGTGCCTCACTCTCTTTAGACCAGTCCATTTCCTATGACCACAGAAGGGAAAATGCATCAACACAATAGGACCAGATGCCAGCATTTTACCAACATTTACTTTTAAACACATGATTTTTTTAGCATGCTATGCCATAACCTAGAGGCTAAACTAGTAAGTAACCAATAAAGCAAATGTTCCTTCTGTATTTTTTTAAAGTGTGAAACATTGTAACTTATTTTGTAACACCCAGCAGTTAAAAGAAATACAGCAGGCCTACTCACTCCTGCAGATGACACAAGAAATCCTTGGCCGTTGCAGGGAGTACTGCGGAGCCTTTGGGCTATCGCTGACCTCACAATGGTCTCACATCTCCCACACCACTTCCTGCTTTACACTATGAATGAGGGATGTAAACTAAAAGTGTTTGCATGTTACTGTCTTTACATAAAGAGATGTGATTGGGAGAAACCTGCAGCTGCCTAGTGTTTGTTTCATTTATTGAGGAGGAAGAGGGAAAAAATTAGCAGATAGCTCTAAATTTTAAAAAGCTGATGGAGTGTTGCTGGAGAAGTGTGTTTTGGTCTTTTTCCAATCTTCTTTTCGTGCACCATACAACTGTTTTAATGTCTTTGCAATATTTTCTTATACTTACCCTTTTTCGTTCCAAAAATCTATCCATGAATGCTGAATTTTAACTGACTCTTACTATTCAAAGGAATTACTTCGATTAAATCACTGGGAAAAACATTTTGCACAACCAAATAGAAAAGAAATATCCTGAACTTATGACTTAGCATTTAAACATTACTTCTACAGGCTTCCAACTGAAATATTTTTTTCTAATAAATTAGCTTCAAGAGGTGTTTCAAAGATAATTTTAATAACTTTTTGTATGAATCAGTTCCAAATATATTAGAGACCAACCATCATGTTCTTAAAACTTTGTAACTTGCAGTCAAATATATGGATTCTATATAGTACAAACATTCCCCTACATCAATCACCTTCAGTTGGAAAGTGCCTCTCCTTAAAAAGAGATCAAGACTCACCTTCCAGGTAGTGATTACTGTGTAAGTTTCATAGAGGAAAAAAAAATATTTATAAATGTGAAATTGCCTCTAAACAAGGCAAGGTCCATTTCCACCATTTGTATAAAACAGTAACATGAAGATCACCCTGTTTTGTTTTCTCCAGTGAAAAGTAAAACATTTCACTTCAAGCATAAACAAACGAAATGTTGGCATGCTTACTTAAGTTCTGAGCAATAAACAGTTCAAGATATTTCAAAGATAAGAAATCCAGTTTTCATCTAGATAAAGTGCTATCCTCTTCATTGTTGCAAAATGGCCACTAACATTTTCCATTTCAATTTTAGTTCACATTATGCCCAAAGTTTGCATGTTCATTAGCAGATGCATTAGGTAACAAAAATATGTTCACAGTTTATTATAGTTTATGGAAGTTAAGTGACTTCCAAAGGAAGCCAAGATCTATGACTCAAAAACCAGCTCAACGGCAAAACACCAAATGACCCTTTTAAAGGTACCAATATTCAAATGCTCTAATAAATACATATATAACAAAAGTGAAAAAAGTAACTATAGTGAGATGAGGTTCTTCCAAAAAAATTCGGTCTTGTCAAGCATTCTAGGTGTCTTAGCCAAAGAAACAGCGCCATTTTGTTCATTCCCCCCTCCTGCCCACGGACACTTCCTTTGAGCCACCTCCATACCCAGCTAACTCTGGTATTCCCTCTAGGGAAGGTTCTGTATCAGCCCTGGGACTTGCCAGTGCCTCAGTAAACAGATGGACTATGTTAAAAAGTTAAGTTGTACAATGTGCTGATGGCTGGAAAGATGCAGTACCTTTGTTATTCCTGATAAGGAACAATGCCGTGCTGACTGGCTAAGGGGAGGTTTGCCAGCCCTGCAGCCATTGACTGTGACACATCAGCAGGATTGGAAAGATACCTTGAAAAGCTTAGCAGTGCCGGATACAGGATAAATACAACGCACAGGGCCTTACATAAGTGTCGCTGAAAATAACATAAAGTTATTTTCCTGAAACTTGGTTTTGGTAGAAAGGTACGAAAATAACTTTTCATTGTCCACAAAAACTTCTTCCTCTTGACTTTGCCTGCCCTGAGCCTTCTTAGCCCCTGGAATTCTAAATGGCTAGGTCAGCACAGCCCAGGGCCAATGCTAGCCAACACCAGCCACCATGGACAGCTTCTCTTCACCCTGTTTCATGTCAAGGATGATTTTAGTATCGAGGTTACTCACCTTTCAACATTTTCACTTGCACAAACTTAAAGCTATAGTTGCACCCCTAAAAGGTGAATATCTACCCAATTCTTCTGTCTTTGTATCAGAAGAGAGGCAGAGAAGCTGAAAATGAGTAGCAATGCTTCCAGGGACAAGTTAAAGGAATGCATTGTAAGAAGACCCTGGAAGCCATAGAAGTTTAGCAAACACCTAAAATAGACCGTAGACATTCATAGGAAATGTCATTCTAATACAGCCAGACATAATGAATGGCATAGCTTTCACCCAGTCCTAAAATTAGCAACTGTTATTCATATAAATCAGACTACAATCTGATTGCAGTTAACTCTATGTCAGACTGAAATAAAACCAAGAGTAGTGCTGCATGTAAAAACACAAAAGGAGAGAGTCTAACACAGCCAGACCATTGAGACTCGGAGTGATACCATTAGTGGGCCACTGGGGAAGAAGAAAGACCGCAGAGAAACAAGGTAATAGTGCTTTGAACATTTTCCCCCACTTGAATTAGTCCCACAGTTCTTTAAGTTACTCTCTTGACTGATAGAATAAAATATACCCAGATTCTGAATTTTTTGATATATCTGACGTCAGGCCATAGAATTCTTCAATAGCTTGAGCATCTATTTTCTGCAATAAAGGAGAAAGAAAACAACACAATTACTTAACATGATTCCTGGGGAAGGGAAATAAAAACTAATGGAATATATATTAAAATGCAAGGAACACAATTTGTTATGAAATCATGATTAGGAACTTTCAATAGCAAATAGAGAATTCCACAGACTTGGCTAAAGGACATCATCACATAAATTGTACATCTCTGGGAAAGAAGGCAATGCCTTCATGCATTAGCAACCCTGTGTGGGCACTCTTCGAAGAACAAGCCAAGACATCTCCCAAATGGTAAACTGATGGGTCCTGGAAATAGCCTTAAGTCTTTTCGGCCACCAGAGTTCATCTCTTTTAGTGTTATTCCACTAAAACTGCTACCCTAGTGGGTTAAAATAGATCATGTCTTTGAGTGTAGAATTCATTCCAGCTAGTATTCTTTTATAACAAAATCAATACATAGAATGTATTGGTGTAATATAAAGATTTCCAGATCCAACAGACTGAATAAAATATTTTAAACAATAATCAATACAAGAAAAATTTGTTATAATAATTTTAATAGAACTTTGAAGTCTATTGTTTGCCCTGTGTCAGAGGGGGCTTTAGTCATGATAGGAAACAAGACTTACACTGAAGTATGATTTACGGTGGCACAGATAGAGAGATCCCATGTCTATGGCTGAACCGTGGAGAACACAGCGTCAGTGAGTCCATGATCACACCCCTTCTCCCTTTCCATGGAGCACTGGGATTAGTAGAATTTGGTTTTGAATACAAATTTAAGCTGTTTTCAAATTATATTATGGGGAAACAGGCCCATTTTAGAAAATGTCTATACATATACATTCTCCGAAATACTACTGATGCTCTATGACTACTGGAGAATAATCTGCGAACCAACCTCTACAATGTCATCATCAAACAAAAGCCAGAAGCCGTGACTTTTCACAATAGTGATATAATGCCCACGATTAGGACCACTGGAAAAGAAGAAATAAAAGACAGTTAGCAAGTTAACATTTATCTCTTTATAAAACTCTACTTAGCTCTTTATAAGCAGTGATTCTCTGGGAAAAAAACTATGTCATCAGCATAAAGAACTTGGCATATAGCTCATGTCTATGTTCACAACACCATGCTGGACACAGGGGAATACAAAAGTGTGCAGAAGAGATGTCTCCTAAGGACTCATAATCCAGCAGCAAAAACAGACACTCAAATTCAGCAAATATTAACAAAAAATTACTCTCTACGTATTCTGTGCCAGGCCCTATTCTAGCTGTCAGGGGAAGAAGCAGTGAACAAAACAAAGACCTCACTTACTTGGGACTTGGGGTAGGGGCTAGATTGGCAATATACAAACTAAACTTATAAATGTATGTCAAGCGGCGAGAAGTGTCATGGAGAAGGATGAAGCAGGGTAATGGGATATGAGTGATGGGAGGAGGTAATATTTGATGGAAAGTGAAGGGAGGCCACTTTGATAATGTGAGCAGAAGGAAATTTCCCTGCAAGGAAATGGCAGGGGTAGGGGTAGGGGTGGGGGTCAGGGCGTGGGGAGAAGCCATGTGACTCTGGGATGGAAGTTTCAGAAATAGGGAATAGCAAGTGCAAAGGCCTGGGGTGGGCGAGTAGCACTTGGTGTGTTCAGGAACAGCAGAGAGGCCAAAGGAGGCCAGAGCAGCAGAGTGAGCGAGGAGGGGAAGACCAGAGGGGGCTGAGGGGCAAGTGTAGTAGGAGGAGTCACAGTTAAGATTTTAGGCTTTGCTTCGAGCAAGCCAGGAAGAAATGGGGAATTTTAAGGAGCTGTATGATATATGCTTTAGAAAGACATTAATAAACCAATATGCATAGTAACAAGTGTTTAAAAGCCATATACCATGCTATATGGAAAAAAGCAGAAAGGACAACTAAGCAGCTGTTACTATGTAGTTAGGTTAGATCTGCACAAGTGAGGAGATTTTAATCCTAAACCTAAAACTGTTTTTTAATGCACTGTTAAAGTTGAAAAAGCCAAACTTCACCCTTTGTTTACCCTCTTTCAACACAAGATGATGCCAATGATCTGTTCCTGCCCTTTCTCCAGCCTCCTCCAGCTACTGTCTCCCTTTCCCTCTGAGCTCCAGCCCATCGGGCTCCTCTCACACGCTGCCCCCTTCATATTATGGGCCTTTGTATTGCTGTAAACTCTGCCAGAGATAATCCTCCCCCAACTGCATTCTATTTAGCCCTCTGCTCAAATGTCACCTCCCCAGATAAATCTCTGCTGACCACCTCACCTGAAGATGTATCTCCCATCACTCACTCATCTCCCTGTTTATTCCTGATAGCACTGATCAAAATCATAAATTATCTTGCAGTGGTTTGTTTTTGGGGGTAGCAGGGTGGTGTGTTTATTTGTTCATTATCAGTCTTTCCAGATAGATTATAAGCTTTGTGAGGGCAGGGTCCCTGTGCTGTGTGTCTTTTCGTTACTCTATTTTCAGATCCTGGCATGGAATCCAGAACATACGAGCTTAAAAAAAAACTTGCAGCAGAAATCAATGCATGAGGCTATGCACCTGCTGCAACTGTGGGCCAGGAGGTCCTGGCATGGAAGAGAAGGCAGGCCCAGCTCCCTAACCTCAAAGCTTTCCAGTGCTACCTGGAAGCCACCCAATCCGCATGCATAGGCCAGCCCTGCTCCACATAGGAGAACAATGCTACTTCTGTGGGGAGGAGTTTGAAGAATCCTAGTTAGTGGCACGCATGACTTGGCACCAACTGAGCTCTGCTACCAGGGCTCTTCTGACCTTGTGCTCACATTACAGAAACTGACCTTAGAGAACCCAACCTCCCACTGGACGTCCAGTTCCCTCACCTGGGTCTCTGCCAGTCCTCCCAAGGATTTGAATTGGGCACCCACAGAGACCCACACTGAAAGTCCTGTGTACCCTGTGCAAGGGGCCCTCCTGTCCACACCACCCCTGCCACCCACTTTAGCCACAATGCCCACCAGGTCCCAGGCTCTGCCTGCCCTAAGATCTTCCCCAACCCTGCACTAATGTCAGGCCTCATCCAGTACTCAGGGCTAGGTTCCAGATCACTGGAACTCTGTGTTCTTCAAAAGAATAACAGCTGTTCTTTAGGGAGAACACCACAAAACTGGCATATAACTAGCCAATAAATATCATTATACTGAGGATACAAGAAAATATCCAGTGACTTAAAGTTAATACACACAGGATAAAATATGGGGTACTTCAGATGTGAAGTTACAGTTTCTGATGCCATCTACCCTAGTACACAATTAGAAATATATCAACCTATTCCTCTGCATGGCAATGGTAGTCTCCTGGTAATGGTGTATTCACCATAATCCGATCTTAGCAGATGGAGGAGAAAGACTCTTGCTCTATGACATGCCCCAATCTAAAACCTATGAGGTCAGGGGGAAAGCTGTGCCTGCTCCCAAGACAGAACATAAACCTGTCCCAACTGAGCAAAGAATAACAAACAGGTGAATTTTCAAGATACTTTTCTTCCCTTATACCAAATTATGGAATAAAAAATATCTGCTCAAAGGAATTTCGGCAAAACGCTTTGCCTCTCCGTATCTAGAGGCCTTCTCTCTCTTATCTTTTTTCTGATTATATACTTATTACAGAATGTTGGGGAAAGACCAAAAATAACAAAGAATATTTTTTAAGAATATATTTTTAATCACTCAAAGTGCCAAAAAATTATTAAATTTGATCCATTGCTTCTAGTCTTTATTTACACATCTTAAAATACTTTTGAGATCATACTATAAATGCAACTTGGCTTTTTAAAAATTAAAATCATAGCACAGACATTTATTTCTCCATGTTATTTCAAATTCTTCATAACCATCGTTTTCATGCAATGGAGATTTATTAAGTTATTTCTCTCATGATAGAACATTTAGATGATCATTATTGGAATGCTCTTTATGTGTCTGCAGGCATGTTTATATATTTTTTGTGATGATCAGTAAGAGTTTGGCAGAGATCCCAAAAGTACTGAGTGCCACGGGCCAGGAAAGGTGCAGCCGGGTATACTTCAGCGAAGGGGCAACCCTTACAACACTTACCCTGTATACCTGCTTCCGGTCTTGACCTTACCTGCCACAGTGAACGACCACAGCAACCAGGTCATACATGCGGTCCAGGTTCACTGCATCACTGGAGGTGTTGAAGAGCCGGAGTTCCAGAGGGAAGACCACACGGTAAGACAGCTTGGTGTATCTGTGCAGCTGCTCCATGTACTTAAACCGCTTTAGGTGCAAGGCCAAGATCATGGGCAGCTTTTTTACCCTCATCCTAAGAAACCATGAAATAGAAAATCAGTTGTACCCAACACCTATTAGGGGAAGAGAATACACTGTCATCTGCACAAACAGAACAGGAGGAGTTTCTATCCAACTTCAAAGCAGCAAACAACCAAACAGTTTGCAAGGATAAAGGTATGCTGGCTTATATAGAGCTGACTTATCCTATATCCCTGGCTCCCAGCAGGAGAAATGTACAACGGTGTGTGTCTATTTGTTGAAAGGAGATGTTCCAGAATTTTTGTACAAATAAAAATAGGCTGTGCAATTGTTCTCCATCACTGCTCTGTGCCTTCCAGAGAGAAATGATATTTGGACAATCTACCCCCTGAGATGATGGTGAGAAGGGTTGAGAGCTTTTGAGAACAGGAAGCTGGGAAGAGGACAAGGTAGACGGTGCCGACTGCTGGACTTACAGGTTCTGAGGACTGGCAGGAGGATGGATGCTTCTGACATACACTCTTGTGCATTGGGACACCAAGAGTGCCAGGCTCACTCTCATTCTGACCCTTGTGATCTCGGGCAAGTCACTTCCCTTCTCTAGCTCTCAGTTTCCTCATTTACAAAATGCAGGGGTTGGCTTAGGGCTACATTTCACAAACTGGGCTCAGGAGAGCACTGGAGATGTTAACAGATGTGGTGTTTCTGTGGCTAAGTAAGTTTGGATGATGCTACTTTCTGCTTTGAAGATCCTATGTGTACATTACCAGACTGAAGATTTTGAGAAATCCTGCAGTAAAGGAATTGTTCTGTTGTTTGATGTTGGACTTCCCAAACTTATATAAATATAGAAAGGTTTGTTTACTAGGTGACCATTAACATTCCTCAGTAAAAAGTCACAAAGGTAACAGTTTATGCAGAGTGCACTGCTAGAATAGAGGGTCTTCCAGTTACCTTCCAGCCCCCCATTCCATGAATGTACTGAGTTAAGTGTAAATGCCATTTAGTTTGTGTACATTTTTAATACATAGTATGTGAAAAGGACAAATTTTAGAAGAACAGTTTTAAGGAATCTATTAAGGAAAAGCCCTGTTCATACAAATAAGCAAGTAAAACAACAGTAGAGAAATAAGAAGTATGGGGAACCCCATATTTTATGGGAACACATGACATTGTAATATATAAACCCCCCAGGGCTGAACAAAAAATGTCTTAATGTCACAAAGGAAGACCCAAGGCCAGCCTTAGGCAGACTGAGGTTATAAGGATGAGGGACAGACATGAGTGACCTTCTTTACTAACAAAAGACATCTGCCTACCTCCTTGAGGCCTGCCTGCTACAGTGACTAACCATTTGTAAGTTTTGCAGCAAAGAAAAGTGTACATGTTTGGAGTGAACGCCTGGGAAGGCTGGGCAGAGAAATGATCTCAACCTCAGGTCTAGACCCCTGAGGGTTTTAGACAGCAGTATTGAGCATCTGCCAGCTGCCTTGAATACTCCAGAACCACTGACAAGATAGATTTAACTCACAGGAAGCCTTCGCAGGATGACTGAAATGGCAACTTTCCTGGCTTGTAGGAGCAGATTAATGGGGGACAACTGGTTATTCCAGATTTTCCAAGAACTGTAACTGTCTGGTGTGCGGAAAAGGTGGTGCAATAACTTTCTAACTTTCTTATCACCTGTTCTTTTTCTTTTTTCTTTTTTTGATATGGAGTCTCGCTCTGTCACCCAGGCTGGAGTGCAGTAGTACAATCTCAGCTCACTGTAACCTCTGCCTCCTGGGCTCAAGTGATTCTCCTGCCTCAGCCTCCCGAGTAGGTGGGATTATAGACACCTGCCACCACGCCCAGCTAATTTTTGTATTTTTAGTAGAGACGGGGTTTCACCATGTTTGTCAGGCTGGTCTCAAACCCCTGACCTCAAATGATCGGTGTGTCTCGGCCTCCCAAAATGCTGGGATTATAGGTGTGAGCCACTGTGCCCA
This sequence comes from Hylobates moloch, assembly GCF_009828535.3. NCBI lineage: Eukaryota > Metazoa > Chordata > Mammalia > Primates > Hylobatidae > Hylobates > Hylobates moloch. The sequence goes on from NW_026652277.1 coordinate 63,882,159, forward strand.
GCCTCTAATCACCTATTCTTATAACTGATGTGTTAATAATTTCCTCATGAGTCCTTATGAAATGATATATATTTTTTAAACCTCTGTCTCTAAATAAGAGGTCCTAATGTTTAAGCCATACAAACAAAAATAATATTGGGTGTCTACTATGTGTTATATACTCTGCTAAGTACTTTATATAATTTACCTTTAATCTCAAGAGAATAGTGATTATATTTAATCATTACTTGTTTATCTAGCATAGTATCTGGCACATAGCAGGGCTCAATAAATATTTGCTGAATGACTGAATGAATAAACAAATAAGTAAACAATCGGACAGACAACTCTCCAAGTTGTTCTCTCCAAGGTCAGCGTTCTTATCCCAGTTTCGCTGGTGAGGAGGGTGACTGACTTCCCCAAGGCTCCATGGCTACAAGCCCAGGAAGCTGAGATTGATTCAAAGCCAACCCTGCTGGGCCGCACAGTCGGGATCCTTCTCACCACACAAAGATAACCCTGAGCTAAATCTTTACCTACCTTTTCTGGGCTTCTTGTTTGCTGCAGCATGTTTCACAATAATATTTTTGTTCACTACACAGTGTTTCTGTGTTGCTGAAGTCTCTGTAGAGGAAAATATTTCCATCTTTAAAAAATGTCCAAATCTACTTGGTATACCATGTTTTGAATCCCTCAATTAACCTGTAGGGTAATTTTTAAGTAAAAATGGAAGAAGAAGTAATCAGAAAAAAATCCTACTTAAGACTAGGATGGTAGAGAAACTACAGGATGAAAAACAAAAATAAGAAGACTGGGTACCATTATGGTGGGAGACATGTGCTTTTCATCGAATCATGAATTTACTATGAGAGATTCAAATATAGTTTTATTTAATGGGACACAGGCAGATACAAATTAGGGTTTCCAACTGGATTCAGAAAAAAAACTCATGATTTAATGGAGAATACCTATAAGCCAGAAATTAAAATCATAATAGAAAAATACTGTTGAGTAAAAGTTCACCATAAACACTAAAACTTAGATCCAGAAAGTAAATCACATAACATGCAAGGTGACACTATTGTGTAGTTAATGAAAAACAGTATTTCTCTGGTGGTCCATATTTTCAAAGAGCATGAAAGTAAAGATAATGAAATTTAAACCATATACAAAACTGCCCTCTAGGTGAACTAAAGAAAGCTTGAATTAATCAGATGACCACCTCCTACAACCCCTGCTCCCCACTGCTCCCCCACTGGAGGATAAGAACTTTTGCCTGCCTCCTTTGGAGAACAAAAGCCATTGTGTTTGTCATATGTGTATCTGCCTTATCATGAGGTTCTACTCTGCTACTTATGGTTTTTATTTTTTAAATGTCATGGTTTTTCATTCTTTTCTAGCCATCGAGATTCTACTTAACATTTCTGTGGTACTGCTTCAAAGGCTGAAAAGAACATCTGGACTAATACCCTACAGTTTTGAAAAATTCTGGGGCATTTCCTTGTTCATAGTGTCCTAGTACCATAATGACCAGATTTTATTAAACAGAAAATGTTATTTAAAATGTGTTAAATGCATTTTATGAGGCCAGCATCGTCCTGATACCAAAGCCTGGCAGAGACATAACCAAAAAAGAGAATTTCAGACCAATATCCTTGATGAACATTGATGCAAAAATCCTCAATAAAATACTGGCAAACCGAATCCAGCAGCACATCAAAAAGCTTATACACCATGATCAAGTGGGCTTCATCCCTGGGATGCAAGGCTGCTTCAACATACAAAAATCAATAAATGTAATCTAGCATATAAACAGAACAAAGACAAAAACCACATGATTATCTCAATAGATACAGAAAAGGCCTTTGACAAAATTCAACAACCCTCCATGCTAAAAACTCTCAATAAATTAGGTATTGATGGGACGTATCTCAAAATAATAAGAGCTATCTACGACAAACCCACAGCCAATATCATACTGAATGGGCAAAAACTGGAAGCATTCCCTTTGAAAACTGGCACAAGACAGGGATGCCCTCTCTCACCACTCCTATTCAACATAGTGCTGGAAGTTCTGGCCAGGGCAATCAGGCAGAAGGAAATAAAGGGTATTCAATTAGGAAAAGAGGAAGTCAAATTGTCCCTGTTTGCAGATGACATGTTTGTATATCTAGAAAACCCCATTGTGTCAGCCCAAAATCTCCTTAAGCTGATTAGCAACTTCAGCAAAGTCTCAGGATACAAAATCAATGTACAAAAATCACAAGCATTCTTGTACACCAATCACAGACAAACAGAGAGCCAAATCATGAGTGAACTCCCATTCACAATTGCTTCAAAGAGAATGAAATACCTAGGAATCCAACTTACAAGGGATGTGAAGGACCTCTTCAAGGAGAACTACAAACCACTGCTCAATGAAATAAAAGAGGATACAAACAAATGGAAGAACAGTCCATGCTCATGGGTTGGAAGAATCAATATCGTGAAAATGGCCATACTGCCCAAGGTAATTTATAGATTCAATGCCATCCCCATCAAGCTACCAATGACTTTCTTCACAGAATTGGAAAAAACTACTTTAAAGTTCATACAGAACCAAAAAAGAGCCCGCATCGCCAAGTCAATCCTAAGCCAAAAGAAAAAAGCTGGAGGCATCACGCTACCTGACTTCAAACTATACTACAAGGCTACAGTAACCAAAACAGCATGGTACTGGTACCACAACAGAGACATAGATCAACGGAACAGAACAGAGCCCTCAGAAATAATGCCACATATCTACAACTATTTGATCTTTGACAAACCTGACAAAAACAAGCAATGGGGAAAGGATTCCCTATTTAACAAATGGTGCTGGGAAAACTGGCTAGCCATATGTAGAAAGCTGAAACTGGATCCCTTCCTTACACCTTATACAAAAATTAATTCAAGGTGGATTAAAGACTTACATGTTAGACCTAAAACCATAAAAACCCTAGAAGAATACCTAGGCAATACCATTCAGGACATAGGCATGGGCAAGGACTTCATGTCTAAAACACCAAAAGCAATGGCAACAAAAGCCAAAATTGACAAATGGGATCTCATTAAACTAAAGAGCTTCTGCACAGCAAAAGAAACTACCATCAGAGTTAACAGGCAATCTACAAAAATGGGAGACAATTTTCGCAACCTACTCATCTGACAAAGGGCTAATATCCAGAATCTACAATGAACTCAAACAAATTTACAAGAAAAAAACAAATAACCCCATCAAAAAGTGGGCAAAGGACATGAACAGACACTTCTCAAAAGAAGACATTTATGCAGCCAAAAAACACATGCAAAAATGCTCATCATCACTGGCCATCAGAGAAATGCAAATCAAAACCACAGTGATACCATCTCACACCAGTTAGAATGGCCATCATTAAAAAATCAGGAAACAACAGGTGCTGGAGAGGATGTGGAGAAATAGGAACACTTTTACACTGTTGGTGGGACTGTAAACTAGTTCAACCATTGTGGAAGTCAGTGTGGCGATTCCTCAGGGATCTAGAACTAGAAATATCATTTGACCCAGCCATCCCATTACTGGGTATATACCCAAAGGACTATAAATCACGCTGCTATAAAGACACATGCACATGTATGTTTACTGCGGCACTATTCACAATAGCAAAGACTTGGAACCAACCCAAATGTCCAACAACGATAGACTGGATTAAGAAAATGTGGCACATGTACACCATGGAATACTATGCAGCCATAAAAAATGATGAGTTCATGTCCTTTGTAGGGACATGGATGAAACTGGAAACCATCATTCTCAGTAAACTATCACAAGGACAAAAAACCAAACACAGCATGTTCTCACTCATAGGTGGGAATTGAACAATGAGAACTCATGGACACAGGAAGGGGAACATCACACTCTGGGGACTGTTGTGGGGTGGGGGGAGGGGGGAGGGACATGGGTGCAGCACACCAACATGGCACATGGATACATATGTAACAAACCTGCACATTGTGCACATGTACCCTAAAACCTAAAGTATAATAATAAAAAATAAAAAATAAATAAATAAATAAAAATAAAAATAAAATGTGTTAAATGATTCTACCACTTACACAGAACACATCAAAAGAAAACACGGATTCTTTCATTCATTAAGTCCCCAGATGTTTCCTGCCAGTCCTCTGGGCTAGGTTCTGGGGATCCACAGAGAATAACTGCCCTCATATGGCTCATACTTTAACAGAGATGTGTGCAAATGAACCACTGACAACATGAAACAATCAGTGCAGCTTCAACAGAAAGCATTACATGATTCCCCTGCTGAAACCCTCCAGCAGTTTCCAGTGCACTTATCCACCCTGCCTCCTTCTCTCTGCTCCAGCCACACTGGCCCTGGGATATCCTCTTCTCACCTTAGGGTGTTTGCAGGTGCTATTTTCTCAGCACTGAGAGCTTCCTCCCAGAGGCTTCCATGGCTGGCTAACCCAGTTGTTCAGCCTAAACATCCCCTCTTTGGAGAAAACTTCTCTGGCCACTTTGTCCACACCTATCCAGCCCCTATCACATTGCCGTCTTATTTCTTCCCAGCATCTGAAACCATTCTTCTGTTCATTTGATTACTTGCCTCCCCTCTATGTGCACAGTGCACTTATCATTCCTATATCCCCAGCACGACACACAATGGAACGCATTAATATTTGTTGGTTGAATGAATGAACCAACCAAGACAGAAGCAGGTGTAAAGTCCAGGAGAAAGCACAGAGAAAGAGGGAAAGTGTGCCAGGTGAACAAGTGAATAAGAATCAATGACTCCAGAGAGAGAACACTGCAGTGCAGAGGCCTGGAGGTAGGAGAAAGCAGCGGGGGCGTATTAGTCTGTTCTCATGCTGCTAATAAGGACATACCTGAGACTGAGTAATTTATAAAGAAAAAGAGGTTTAATGAATTCACAGTTTCACATAGCTGGGGAGGCTTCACAATCATGGCAGAAGGCAAAGGAGGAGCAAAGTTATGTCTTACATGGCAGCAGACAAGAGACAGCAGGTGCAGGGGAACTCCCATTTATAAAACCATCAGATCTTGTGAGACTCTTTCACTACCACGAGAACAGTACGGGAAAAACTGCTCCCATGATTCAATTATCTCCGCCTGGCCCCACCTTTAACACGTGGGAATTATTACAATTCAATGAGATTTGGGTGCAGACACAGCCAAACCATATCAGGCAGCAAGTCACATAGCCTGGAATATGCTACCAAGAAGCCAGCATGAACCCTAACCAACAGTCTCAACAAAGAAAAGACATAATCATGTAGTGCTTTTTAGAAATTCCACTTTTGACAGCATGGTGGAGGGGGAATTGGAGAGGGTTGAAAGGCAAGAAAGCCATTAGAATGCAAATGTACTAAACTTTCAGATTTCAAGTACATGGTGCATAAAACAAACTCATACTTAGCTGAATGAATGCTGCCACTGAGTAAGTGCTGTGGAATCTTGTTTTGGCTGCATGGTATTGACTGCAGTGGAATGGGGGAGCCAGAGGCAGGGAGGTGAGTATGGGTGTGATGGAGCTTCATATCCTCCCAATGTCTACTGCAGAGAAACTGTACTACCAAGCTAAAGGGTTACAATAGCCAAAGAAAGGCCAGCAACAAATAAGGAATCATTCATTCCTACTCATTCTTATTTTCCCCAAAAAGTTATTTGATTTGTAGACCCAGGCAGGTGGAAATACAGCAGAAGTTAATACCTAATGTAAAGACCCATTTTACAAAGAAGCTCACTGACAGAGTAATGCTCTTAGGGCATCCATGAGTTGAGAATTAGAAAATGAAGGTAAGTTAGGAGAAGGCGAGGACCCCAGCAGTAAATACTGAGGCAGAGCAGCTGTCAGTTAATGTTCTATACCTGTTGGAACAAAAGTGGGCAACAATGGTATAGGAAACTCTTCAATGAGAAAGACAAGAGGGGCACTTGCTCTTTCCAACACTTGGGATAAATTACGAAAGCACAGAGCAGAGGTTGGGAGAAAAACACAAAATTCTTTGTATTGCTTTAAAAAGAGGCAGAGCAGCAATAAAACATTACTTAAAAATACACTTTGGGGCTTCATACAGTTTGGATCTGTGTCCCCGCCCAAATCTCATATTCAATTGTAGTCCCCGATGTTGGAGGTAGGACCTGGTGGAAGGTAACTGGATCATGGGGGCAGAATTCTCATGAATGGTTTAGCACCATCCTCCCGGTGCTGTCCTCGCCATACATCGTGGAGAGTTCTTGCAAGATCTGGCCATTTAAAAGTGTTCAGCCTCCCCTCCAACCCCTGGCTTCTGTTCCAGTTATGTGATGTGCCTGCTCCCCCTTCACCTTCTGCCATAATTGTAAGTTTCCTGAGGCTTCCCCAGAAGCCAAGCAGATGCCAGCACCAAGCTTTCTGTACAGCTTGCAGAACAATGAGCCAGTTAAACCTCTTTTCTTTATAAATTACCCAATCTCGGGTATTTATTTACAGCAATGTGGGAATGGACTAATACAGGGCTGGTCCAAAAGTAGTGAGTTATCTCAATTGATGGTTCACAGTCAGTTATAGATCAAATTCCTTGTTCTACTTTTTCCCTCGTTCTCAGGAAGGAAGGAAGGAAGGAGGGAAGGAAGGAGAGAAAGAAGAAAACGCACTTTGGGAACAAATCTAATAAGAAATGCACACTTTTACAAAAAAGGCACTAAAGCCATATGCAAATATTTTAAAACTTCAAAAAATGGAGAAAGACTGTTTTTGGATGGGAAGGCTATCATTTTTTGTAAACACAGCTATTATGTCCAAGTTAATGTCTATCTTTGATACATTTTCAATTAAAATCTTCTTTTTCACGCACCACAATAATTCAAAATTGATATTAAAAATCCTCAAGCAATGCTTCCCGATAATTTCCATGTCATGATCCACACAGAAATACTACATAAGAAACACACTAGGATATACTGACGAGGCTGCTCCTATGGCTGGCCATGGACTCTGGCACGGCCAGGCCCTCCCAGCCTCCCGGGAGCCAAGAAGATGAATACATCTAATCCATTTTCCCTGGCTCACCAGTTAGGAAGCTTTGTTCTAGAATCTAGTGCAGTGGCTCTCCTCCTGCCCTCCTGGCTGCTCATTAGAATCATCTGGGAGCTTTAAAAACAATCCCAATGCCCAATCCTGCACCCCTCCACCCCCCACTCTCCCTCCATTCAGTTACATCAGAATCTCTCCAGGTGGAACCCAGGCATTACTGTTCTTAAATCTTCCCGGGTGATTTCAAGGTGCTGCCAGGGCAGAGAGCCATTGCTCCAATGCTTCCCAATAACCTGCGGATCTTGTCGGCACTGGGAGAATGGGAATTTAAAATGAGAGGAAGACAGAGGAAACAGAAGGCGGTGGTTTTAGAGCACTGAGCATTTGGAGGAGTAGGGGAGATTCTGGGAAGGAGTCATGGAGAGGGTCTAAGGCACTCAAGTGGAAGACAAAAATAACCAAAAAGGCCATGCAAGGATAATTAAGATAAACTTCACATAGTTTAAGTTTTTGCCTGAGGTCACCCCTGAACTTTTCACAAGGAAAAAACATCTTTCTTTCTCAGTATTCTCCTATGACACAAATGGCTTACTCTGCCTAAGACACAGTAATGAGGTTTGAAATATTAGAATTATAACTCAGCTACCATACAAACTTAACAGCTTCTCCAGACCTGTATCCTGAATTTAAACACTATTTATATCATTTCTCTGGAATAAAAGTTCAGTCACCAACTAAAAACCTTCTGGAAGAAGGTGGCAGAGATCTTACATTCAAACCCCACCATTTTAGCTTAATTTTTTATTTTTTAAAGTTATCAAAATGAAAGAAACATATCAGAAGAGATATGCAGACATAAGATTAGAGAAGAAAATTCATAATTCTAGTTTAAAAAACAAATCCTCAAAAATGCAATCCACATTAAACCATGAAAGGGGCCAAGCAAGAGCCCACCCTTCCCTTATCTTTTGTCTGAGAGACAGAGAAAGCTAACGACTCCACTGGCATTATTTGCTCCCTGCAATCTTCCTCCCGCACATCCTTCTCCCATCATGGAACTCTGAGTGGTGAGTGGCAACACCTGGCAGCCTTCTCGTTCTGCTGTGGAGGTGACACCTCACACGCATGTTAGGGCAGGTATAGCCGAGTTGGTCAAGGTCTAGATTAGGTGTGATGTAAAACAGGGGATGGGGAGGCACTTCAGAGATATCAGCCTGCACAGTGCAATAAGACAGAGTGGAATATGTTTAAAAGGCATTCAGAGGCTACTTCATACTCACCCACCCTAGCCTGAACATTTCCAAGTGCCTCTAGCCTGCCTTCGCCAGGTATGGATGACAAATATACACAATTTCTCCAGGAAAAAAAAAATTATGGAAACCTAAACCTCAATTCTATTTCTTATAACAAGGTTTCCCAAAGGTGGAAATTATCACCAATCACTTAACACTTTACCTGGCTGATCTGAAATCTACAGCCACTGCCACCTGCCCTTTTGAACAGTTCAAGTAATTCCTGGAAAAGAGGGAAAGCAGCCAACCTCCCTAACTCCAAATTCTCACCAAGGACAGGAATGGGCATATAATGGCTTTCTCCCATTCCCTCATCAGCAACTAATGGTGGTACACCCTTAACGTTTTCCACAAACCCAAAGAATGGACTTAGAGTCACAAAGAACAGTGGAAACAAGACTTTTAATGGTGGTCTTGCAATACTGGATGTCTGGTTAGGCAGGCACACCAGGGGCAGGTACAGCAGGTAATTTCAGTAGGTAATTTACCTCCTAGCATGCAAGTCCCTCCCCCAGTTCCTCACTGGTTGAATACTATGGGGTTACAATCTTCCCGGACATTGCCTAAGTTTCATTATTCCCTCCTAAGGTCATACACCAGTCCCCTTTCTTGCTTAAGTTTCAATTTCCCAATAACAAAATTTCTTCCCTTTTATGTGCTGACCCCTCCTCTACATCCTGTTCATTTATCATGACTTTGTAGGTGCATGAGCCATGCAGTTTGTCACATCTGCAGGCTGGCTGACAGTACTTAGATTTATTATACCTTGAAAACAAACCATTTAAAATGTTTTTTCACAGAGGGAAAAACGGTTTCATGGGCCAGGCCTAGGGCCTCCACTGTACCATGCAGCCTCAGGACATGGCATCCTACGTCCCAGCCACTCCAGCTCCAGCTATGGCTAAAAGGCACCAAGGTACAGCTTGGGATGTTGCTTCAGACGGTGCAAGCCCCAAGCCTTGGCAGCTTCCATGTGGTGTTGGGCCTGCGGGTGTGCAGAAAGCAAAAGTTGAAGTTTGGGAGCCTCCACCTAGATTTCAGAGAATGTATGGAAATGTCTGGCTTTCCAGACAGAAGTCTGCTGCAGGGGCAGAGCCCTCATGGAGAGCCTCTACTAGGGCAGTGTGGAGGGGAAATATGGGGTTAAAACTCCCACACAGAGTCCCCACTGGGGCACTGCCTAGTGGAGCTGTGAGGAGAGGGCCACTGCCCTTCAGACCCCAGAATGGTAGATCCACCAACAGCCCACCCTGTGCACCTGGAAAAGCTATAGGCCTCAATGCCAGCCTGTGAAAGCAGCTACAAGGGCTGTACCCTCCAGGGCCACAGGGGTGAAGCTGCTTGAGGCCTTGGGAGCCCACTCCTTGTGTCAGTGTGCCCCAGATGTGAGACATGGAGTCAAAGGAGATTATTTTGGAGCTTTAAGATTTAATGACTGCCCTGCTGGGTCTCAGACCTGAATGGGGCCTATAGCCCCTTTGTTTTGGTCAATTTCTCCCGTTTGGAATGAGAGCACTTACTCAATGCCTGTACCTCCCATTGTATCTTGGAAGTAGCGAACTTGTTTTTTATTTTACAAGCTCAGAGGCAGAAAGAACTTGCTTTGTCTCTCATGAGACTTTGGCCTTGGACTTTTGAGTTAATGCTGGAATGAGTTAAGACTTTGGGGGACTGCTGGGAAGACATGATTGGTTTTGAAATGTGAGAAGGACATGAGATTTGGGAGGGAACAGACGAGGAATAATATGGTTTGGCTCTGTGTCCCCACCCAAATCTCATGTTGAATTGTAATCTCTAACGTTGGGGGAGGTATCTGGTAGGAGGTGACTGGATCATGAGGGCAGATTTCCCCCTTGCTGTTCTCAAGATAGTGAGTTCTCACGAGATCTGGGGGTTTAAAAGTGTGTAGCGCTTCCCCTTTTGCTCTCTCTCTCTCCTGTGGCTACTTCCCCTTCTCTTCCACCATGATTGTAAGTCTCCTGAGACCTCCCTAACCATGCCTCCTGTACAGCCTGCAGAACTGTGAGTCAATCAAACCTTTTTTCTCCATAAATTACCCAGTCTCAGGTATGTCTTTATAGCAGTCTGAGAATGGACTAATACAGAAACTCATGCCATAAACAGAAGCATTCAGAAGGAAAAAGAGGCCACCATGGCCTATAAAACTCTTCGCAAACAAAGAAATTACAAACTTGTCCTAGACTCCAGGACACAAGCAGAAATGCCAAACCAATAAGAAGCACTCAGGTAACTATCAGTGCCAGGGTGGGGTACTCTCAGAGCCCTGGGAAATGGAACACAATCAGCCCCCAGCTCACACAATACGTTACACCCAGATGAACCAAGAAGCTCTTCCAAGCTGTTGTTGGTGCCTTTGCCCTGAAAGACGGCCTTCTAACTGCAACAACCATAGCCAAATCCTTTTAATCTATTCTTCTAAAAGGTTCCAAGTAACCTAAGCTCCTGAAATAAAAGTTCTGTCATCTGGCCCTTACTCATAAAATGATGATACTCTAACAATGTCTCTGACACCCTGCTGGAACACCCCAAGCCTTGGGGAGGCCCATGCTGACCACTTGGTCTACATGGGCACCTCCACTACCAGCCACTCTCTAGACTTGTTTTATTTCCTTCAAAGCACTGATCATTGTCTGTGCATTCCCACTAGAATATAAGTGCTGTGAAAGCACAGCCCGCGTCAGGTTTACTTCTCTATCCCCAGTGTCTACAACACAACCAGGCAAATTATAAGCACTCATGGCCTCTTGTTGAAAGGAAGAAAGGCAGAAGGGAGTGAGGGCTCAAAGGGAATTACGTCTTTACAGCAACTCTGAGCACATTTTCAATGCACAAGTCAATAAAAATGTCTACAGTAATCCTGGGCAAGTATTATTGTTACACTCAGGGCTCCTCATCTTCTCTCCACCCTCATGAGAAAGAGTTTCTTTCCATGCATGATCTCCACAGAATGCTTAAAAGATGGAGGAACAAGCAACTCCCTCATTAGTTCTCAGCCCAAAGTGCATATTTAAAATAATAAAATAGATTATCTTAGAAAAAGAGTAATGGTAGGCATCTATAGCCCTTATTAACTTAATTGTATGAGAGAGAGAGACTGTGGGTGTGTGTGTGGGGGTGTGTGTGTGTGTGTGTGTGTGTGTGTAAGAAAGAGAAACACTGATTGATGAAGGCCAAAGCCTACATCTGCATTAAAGATTAACACTTTATTTTTAAATTTAACAACCAATGACTTCCATTTTATGCTCTTTTTTCTAAGTAGGACTCTTCTCCAGAGCACATAATCTCTCTTGGGAAAGGAGAAATACAAAATAATAGGATCATATTGGTTTAAGAGAAGGGAAGATTATGTCCTGAAGAAATACGGGATTTTCTCTCCCACTTAGTTACAAGCCTGATCAAAAGCTCAAACTGCCTCAGAGTTCGTAAGGTTACCTTAGACAGTGGGTAATGGATGTATTCTGCTCCACATCAACAGAAAGGTCAAGAAAATCTTCATCTTTGCTACTAACCTGAAACAAAAAAAGGAAAAAATATACTAGGCATGAAATATGTAGTAGATAAAACTTTGAAGATGTATAGGTAATCACTGACTGCAATAAAAACCATAACTGCAGTTAAAGTCCTGCATGGACATGTATACTCATTGGCACCCAGTTACCTCAAAAACAACCCAATCTAGAGAAAATCCCAAATTTTCAATTTAACCTCATCCCTATCCCAGCTTTGACTTACAGCTTTTAATAGTTAAAAACCAGATTTTTCTCCGTTCATTTTTCCCATCGTTTCAAAGTAGGGAGTATTAAATATCCATATAGCCCAGATTGCAGAGTGATAAAAATGGAAATGGAAAAAGGACAAGAGACTTATAAAATCTACCCCCCAGATGACCATGCTTGTTGAGTCGTTTCCACTTTTTGCCAGTCCCTTTCTCCCTTGCCCCATCATTCAAACTGTGTGGTGGGCCAGGGAGCCTGACAGGCAATGGGCTGGAGAATCGCACTGACCACACGCAAAGCTGTCCTTTGGCCATGAAGTGGTCATCACATGCAGAGCCCTGTGCTGTCCATGACAATGACCAGACCCGGGGCTGGCCTGCAGCCTGGGCTCACACAGGCCCGCCATACCGTGGGCAGCTCTCAGCTGAGCCGGTTCAGTGGCCCAAGCTGTGTCTCAGCCTTCAACAGCTCACTCCACACTAATTCTAGATCTCATATATCTCAAGGCTAACTGAATAAGTGCTTACTTCCCACTAATTCACCGACAACCCTGGGGTTTTACTGTCTTTTTCCCGGAGTAGCAGGAACAGGTGGCAACAACCTTCAGGTGCTCAGTCATTTAGCAGCAAAAATGAAAACAACATTCCTTTTAAAGTGTGACAACTACCCTATGACCCAAAATTCCAGAAGTTATCTGAAGAAATATTCAGAGATGTGGATACACTCTTTTATACTTTTAGAAGTACACACGGGGGCCAGGCGTGGTGGCTCACACCTGTAATCACGGCACTTTGGGAGACTGAGGCAGGTGGACCACTTGAGGTCAGGAGTTCGAGACCAGCCTGGCCAACATGGCGAAACCCCATCTCTACTAAAAATTCAAAAAATTAGCCAGGCGTGGTAGCACATGCCTGTAAAAATCCCAGCTACTTGCGAGGCTGAGGCAGGAGAATTGCTTGAAGCTGTGAGGCAGAGGTTGCAGTGAGCTGAGATTGTGCCAGACTCCAGCTTGGGTGACACAGTGAGACCCTGTCTCAAAAAAAAAAAAAGTACACACAGGAATGGATACTGAGACACAAGAATGGTTATTGCCCAGATCCGTATCCTGTCTCTGCCATTTATAAAGTCGATGGCTTCAGACCAGTTACTCAGCCTCTGTTTCCTCATCTGTAAAGTGGGGACAGCAAGAGTGTCTATCTCATAAGGCTGCTGTAAGGAGGAAATAAGATAATACATGTGAAGTGCTTTAAAGAGTAAGGAATCAATAAATTAGGGAGGGATAAAACATTTTAAGTGGCTTAAAATGGTCAAAAAGTTGGGAATGGCATTCTACATTGTGGTTATCATACTAATTGAAAAAGTAGGTTATACAACTACATATAAGTTAATCCCAATTTTGTATAAAAAAGGCATCTTTATACTTACACACACGCATCCCCTCCCTTGGCATTCTCTACCATCCTGTTTTAATTTTTTAATGACATTTATTCCTACCATGGTAGAATGCATTAGTAGCCCCAAATCCTCACCATTGCCTCTACTGGCTTCTTTGTCATATGGCTTCACAGATACTCTCATCAAGAGGTGATTATGTTTTGCCACCCTTGAGTCTGAGTGTGACCATGTGACTTGCCTAGGCCAGTGGGATGCTAGAAGGCAGGTTACCACCAGCAGAGGCCAGAACAAGCATTTGTGAAACTGCTGTCTTGTATCACCGTAAGAAGGATAACCCCAGGCTGGCCTGCTGTTCCCAGGAAGAGGAGAAATCCATGGAGGAAAGCTGTCCTAACTAAGGCATTCCAGCCAAGCCCAATCTAGAGTAAAACCCCTAGTGATCTTACAGACACGTGAGTGGGCTAGCTGAACTACAAACACACAAGTTTAGCTGAGTCCAGCCTACACTAGTCAACCATAAGCCAACCCACCATTGCATGAGTTATAATAACAAATGATAATTTAAGGCTCAGAGTTTTGGGGTGGTTTGTGACAAACCAATAGGTAACTGATACAACCACTTATTCTTTTATATGTTTTATTTTTATATGTTTACTGTCTGTCTCCCCCTCACTAAAATGAAAGTCCAAAAGACTGGCTTCCATAGTAACTAAGATCCCAGTACACCAATACGCCTCCAGAAAACTAGAAACTATAAACTCACATAACCAAAAACTAAAAGCAGCTACCTGAAGGCACTGGAGAGTGAACACAAGCAAGCACATGGGGAGCCCACACTTGGAGGAGGAGAGCTGTACACAACGAGTTCATGGTTTCATGGCCTTTAGCTTGGGGTGCGGAGGGGGAAATGCAGTCTTTCTGGTCTGCAAGCCAGAAGACTAAATCTGGGAAACCATGCCCACTGGAAAGAAAGGAAAGAGGGTATCTCCAACTCTGCCCACATGTGGCTGACCCCTGATCCACCCATGCATGGAATACACACAAAGCAACTTGACTATTAACAAAATGGCTGCCACCCAAGATTCAAGCTGTCACCCAAGAAACATAGTGAATAGTTTGGGTCCAACCAAGATAAGTGACTGTTAAAACTAAAGAAACTCAATACGCATTAAAGAAAACTAACAGAATCCGGCCGGGTGTGGTGACTCACACCTGTAATCCCAGCACTTTGGGAGGTGGAGGCAGGTGAATCACGTGGTCAGGAGTACGAGGCCAGCCTGGCCAAGATGGTGAAACCCCATCTCTACTAAAAATACAAAAATTAGCTGGGTGCAGTGGTGGGCACCTGTAATCCCAGCTACTTGGGAGGCTGAGGCAGGGGGAATCACTTGAACACGGGAGGCGGAGGTTGCAGTGAGCCGAGATCTCGCCACTGCACTCTAGCCTGGGCAACAGAGCAAGACTCCATCTCAAAAAAAAAAAAAAGAAAACTAACAGAATCCAGAGTCTCTGCCACTTAACATTCTCAATGTTCTGAATAAGATCTAAAGTTACACTATGTGACAAATGTCTTACCTAAGACATTGCTAAAAGAAAATAAACTGAGACCAATCCTGGGATGACCCAGATATTGGAATTAGCAGACAAGGATTTTAAAGAGGCCATTATAATTATCATCAGTAAAATAAAATATACTCACAATGCACCAAAATAACGTGAAACCCCAGTAAAGAAATAGAAACAATAAAAAAGAATCCAATAGAAATTCCAGAACTGAAAAACACAATACATTGAATGAATTTAATAGCAAAGTGGAGGTGACAGAGGAAAAAACAAGTGAATATGAAGACAGATCAATGGAAATTATGCAATGAGGACAAAAGAAAAAAGACTGAAGTAAAAATTAACAGATACTCAGGAATCTTTTAGCTAATACCGTACATATAATCAGAGTCCTAGAAGGGGAGAAAAGGGAGAATAGGGCAGTAGAACTATTTGAGAAAATAAAGGCCGAATATTTCCCAAATTTGGTGAAAGACATCCATTAATAGATTCAAGATACTCAACCAACACCAAGCAGGATAAATACAAAGAAGGTCAGCCAAGGTGCCTCACAGCCAAACTGTTGAAAACGAAAAATAAAAAGCAAATCTGAAACATCTACCAAAAAAAAGACAATAGGATGATCCAATTGGCAGCTAACGTCTCATCAGAAACTATGGAGGCCAGAAGACAGTGAAGCATCTTTCATGTGCTGAAAGAAAAAAATGATTAGCCTGGAATTCCTATATGCCACAAACAGATCATTCGAGAATGAAGGCAAAATGAGGAGAATTCATTGATGTAAGAGACCTGCATCACAAGAAAGGTGAAAGGAAATGCTTCAAGCCAAAGAGAAATGACACCAGTTTGAAATCCAGATCCTTAAGAATAAAATGCATCAATAATGATAAATATTTGTGCAAATACAAAATACTTTTTTCCTCTTAATTTTTGTACAATATTCACACCTCTTTAAAGGAAGAGGCATAACACTGTCCTGTGGGATTTATATTCTACATAAATGTAATATATATAACAACTACAGCATAAAGAACAAGGTAGAGTGGGAGCAGAGGGAATATACACCTATATATTTATACGTTTTCTATATTTTATGTGAAATAGTATCATTATTATATGTAAGGATACTGTGAAAAGTGAAGAATGTCTATTGTAATCTCTAGCAAAATCACTAAAAATACACACAGGCATGCGAAAATGTACTCAGAAAAGATCAAGAGGAAAATTAAAATGGAATTATAAAAATATATTCAAAAAGACTAAAATATGTTCAAAAATAATTCAAAAAGAAAATATAGAAGAGGAACAGAAGAACAAAAAAACAGAGGAAATAAATAGAAAGCAAATGAAATGGCAGCCCCAAACCCAACTATATCAATAATTACCATAAACATTAATGGACTAATAATTACAAATAAAAGACAAAAATTGAAGGAAGGATTTGTTTTCTTAAGGCAAGACCAATTTCTATGCCATCTGCAAGAGCTAAACTTAAAGACACAGGTTGAAAGTAAATGGTTGGAAAAACGACATACTATGCAAAGAGTTAGCATAAGTTTGTAGAGGGCTAATATCAGATAAAATAGATTTTAAGATAAAGTTATTAAGAGAAATAAAAGAGGACATTTCCTAATGATAAGAATGTCAACTTATCAGAAAAACACAACAGTCAAATATGGAAAGCCCCCATAACAGAGCCTCAAAAACACATGAAGCTGGAACACTATTTCACCAACAAAAGGGAATAAACTCCTAATACATGCTACAACACCAATGAATCTCAAAAACGTTACATAAGTGAAGGAAGTCATACATAAAAGACCACATATTGTATGATTCCATTTACATGAAACATCCAGAAAAGGCAAATCTCTAAAGACAAAAAGTAGATTAGTAGTGACCTCAAATGAAACAGGAATTAACTGCCAGTTATGAGGGATCTTACTGGTGTGATGAAAATTTTCTAAAACTAGGTTACAGTACTGGTTACACAACTCAGCAAATTACTTAAAAAAAAAAAATCACTAACTGGATAGGTTTATGGCACGTAAATTATACCTCACCAAAGTTGTTTTTAAAAAGTCAAAAAATTCATAAAACAAAAATTGACAGAATTAAAAGGAGAAACAGGACAATCCCACAAAAATATTTTAATGCTCCTTTCTCAGCAACTGGTAGAAAAGCTAGTAGGGGGAAAGTCAACGAAGACATAAAGGATCTGAATAACTTTATTAACCAACATATCTAACTAACAATTATAGAATGCCACACCCAACAACTGCCAAATATTCTTTTCAACTCAGTAGTTCTCAACAGGGGAAATCTGGCTTCCAGGAGACATCTGACAATGTCTGGAAACATTTTTCAATGTTGTATCTTGGGAGATGCTACTGACATCTAGCAGGTAGAAGCCAGAGATGCTGCTTAACATCCTATAATGCACAGGGCTGTCCCCAACAACAAAGAATTATCTGATCCAAAATGTCAATAGTTCTGACACTAAGAGATCCTGTTTTCTTTCTTTCTTTCTTTTTTCTTTGAGATGGAGTCTCGCTTTGTCACCCAGGCTGGAGTGCAGTGGCGCAATCTCAGCTCACTGCAACCTCTGCCTCCTGAGTTCAAGTGATTCTCGTGCCTCAGCCTCCCAAGTAGCTAGAATTACAGGCATGCGCCACCACACCCGTCTAATTTTTGTATTTTTAGTAGAGACAGGGTTTCACCATGTTGGCTAGGCTGGTCTCAAACTCCCAACCTCAGGTGATCCGCCCACCTCAGCCTCCCAAAGTGCTAGGATTATAGGCATGAGCCACTGTGCCTGGCTGAGAGATCCTGTTTTCAAGGGCAGATGGTACATTTACCAGGACAGACCATGTGGACATAAGACATATCTCAATAAATTTAAAATTGAAATCATACAGAATATATTCCCTAACCACAACAAAATTAGAAATCAATACTATTAGGATATATATGAAAATCCCAAATATTTGGAAATTAAACAGCATACTTCTAATTAGTGTATGGATCAAATAAAAAAGATCACAGGAAGAATTAGAAAATATTTTGAACTAATGCCAAAGAAAACATACCATCAAAATTTGTAGCATGCAGCTAAACCAGTGCTTAAAGGGAAATTTATAGCTTTATATCTGTATGTTAGTAAACAAAAGAAAAGGGACCATTTTTCTACTTTAACTGCTATATCCTTAGTACCTAAAATAATTTCCACCATTTAATAGGAAATAAATATTTACTAAATAAATAATAACTGAACAGAAGACTGAACAAATGGAAAGATATCTAAATGACAACAGTGGCATCTGAGTGGCAGAGTTATGATTTTTTTATTCATTTCTGTTTCTAATTTTTAAAAATAATCCACAGTATGTTCCTTAATTAGCAGAACTTTTTTCTTAACCTAAATGGCCCTTCTCTTCTCTGAAATAAGAAGATTATAGCCAACTGAAACCATAAATAAATTAGATAGCTAGGATCTCATTCTACTTAAGCTCTTATACGAAGAAGGTAATAAAAACAAAAACATTTTGTCCTGTTGGATGCAAATATTTTTCTGAACTTAATGGTTTTGGAGAGAAGGAGAAATGGAACAAATGTGATTCATTAACTGAAAAAAGTCACTGTACTTCTCTCAATTCCAAATGCAAACTGCTACTAGAATTAGAGTGTGTGAAAGCACTGCTCAGAGGAATCACCCCTGCAGGGGCTACCAAAACATGGCACTAAATCTTTCCGTTTGGATTTTTCTCTCTCCTTGCCCTAGACTGACATAGTCAAAAGCAATTAATGATCAAATAATGTGGTTTTTTGGGGGTGGGGCGTGGAGGAGGGGTGTTGGTTTGGGGGTTCTGTGGGGTTTTTTTGTTGTTGTTGGGTTTTTTTGCTTCTCTCTCTTCTAAGAAAGCTGCCAGAAAAGAAAACCATTTTCTTCCCACACACAAGGATCTCATTCTGGTCTAACTGAAAATACAGCTTGTCTCCAAGGAAACATCTATCACTAAGAGACTCCAATACTCTTAGCAAGTATAAGCTATATCTTATTCTCCTTTCTTCTCCCTCAATTTTGAGCATGGAGGTCTCTCAAAAACTCTTAGTTTAAAAGCATAAAGAGACCTCACTTAATATTCTTTTTAAAGTAATTAACTACAAATCAATTGGTAAAATAGATTACATATAGGGCATACATATAAATCATGAGCTTTGCTAAATTCTTTAGTAATTAAAATCATATTCAGGCCGGGCACAGTAGTGGCTCACATCTATAATCCCAGTGCTTTGGGGGGCTGAGGTGGGTGAATCACTTAAGGCCAGGAGTTCAAGACCAGCCTGGGCAACACAGTGAAGCCCAGACTCTACAAAAACGCCTGTAATCCCAGCACTTTGGAAGGCTCAGGTGGGCAGATCATCTGAGGTTGGGAGTTTAAGACCAGCCTGGCCAACATGGTGAAACCCCGTCTCTACTAAAAAATACAAAAATTAACCAGGCATGGTGGCAGGCGCCTATAATTCCAGCTATTCGGGAGGCTGAAGCAGCAGAAGCGCTTGAACTCGGGAAGCGGAGGTTGCAGTAAGCCAAGATCACGCCATTACACTCCAGCCTAGGTGACAGAGTGAGACTCCATCTCAAAAAAAATCTGATTGAATTGGTGGTGTGCACCACTGTATTCCAGCCTGGGCAACAGAGAGAGATCCTAACTCGAAAGAAAGAAAGAAAGAAAAAAAGAAAGAAAGAAAGAAAGAAAAAGAAAGAAAGAAAGAAAGAAAGAAAGAAAGAAAGAAAGAAAGAAAGAAAGAAAGAGAAAGAAAGGAAGGGAAAAAAGAAAAGAAAAGAAAAGAAAAAAGAAAAGAAAGTCAGCTTCTAAATCCCCATATTCCTTTCTTGGGCTTAGTAGAAAAGGTGATGAGTTGGCAGTTCTGCGATGTTCAATCATGAGCCGAAAATGTGCTGGCTTTAAAAGGTACCCAATGGTGGGCTTTGGAAAAGTGCAACTACAACCAATTTGAATGAATCTCTGGGACTCAGAATCTCCACTGAGTATCACACCTCCCTCCATTACCCAGCCCTACTCCTATCTGCAAAAGCCTCAGAAGCTCTACTGAATCAATTTGAACCTCTGCAAACAAAGCAATGAGGAGCTGTAAAATTGGTACTTAATAAAGCAGTTCTTAAAACAACCTTTTGGCTCCAGTAACAGATACAAACGTGTTAAAGCCACTGAGAAGCATGGAAAAACCAGAGATTTGTAGAGCAAAAGCTCAGTTTAATGGAAAGAGGGAAAATTAAAATAAACAGTGGCAAAATTAAGCTCCAACTGGGCTAACAAATCTTACGAACTAGACAAAAGAATAACCAAGGGAGCATGCACGGCTACAGTGGAAAATCCCCAAGCCCCAAATCTGAAGTGCCTTTATCAAGGTTATCCGGAAAAGTCAGCAGTGAATTACCCCTTAAAATAGTCTCTCCAAGTCTATTGCAGAATGAAACTGTTTGTCTCCATAAATCCCTCAGTTGACATTTGCACTGCAATCATAAACAACATTTACAAAGGGTGAGACCCAGGAAAAAAAAAAAAAAAGAAAAAGAAAATCATTGTTTTCTGAAAGCATGAAGGCTGGCAAAAAGGTTTTCCAGGATTGAAGGAACTAGCAGCTGAGGCAGCGACAACGGCAAGGTGCTCCCAGGGGCTAATTTGCTGCTCAGGATCTAGTGCCATTTAATCCTACAGTGAGACTTCACAAACATGGGTCTTGGCAATTCTGACTGAAGCACCATCTAAAGGCTGTCTGCCCTAGGCAACGGATGTTACTCAAAAGAGGCTCCCTGTTTCTCATCCAGGTGAAGGAAATCTTTCCCATTTGGTCTTCTTGCACACTAAGTCCTCAACACTTTATAGTAACAGAAAAAGACTGCAGGCTCTGTGTTTTCTTAGAAAGTACAGGGCTTTCTAACAATTAAAGCTTTCTAAAAATGGAATGCAACGCCTTGGGAGATTGATTCCCTGCCTCTGGACGGGGTCCATCAGATGCTGTTGACCAATGGCTAGGATATCATAGAAGGGACTCAGCACTGGTAGAAAAAAAAAGATTAAATGACTGCTAGGATCCCATCCAGTTGAAGGATCTAAGAAAATGGAGGTGATTATCCAAGTAACTCCAGAGAAAAAACACTCTTGCCTGAAATCATCTCATCATTTCAGGGGGAAGAAAAGTAGGTTTTTCAGATTGCCCCATTTTCCAGAAAGACATACCCGCACACTCATCTACTTCTACAAAGCAAGTATAAACAGTTGGAATCCCATTATAACAAATACTACAGTATCATCCAAAATTTTCAAAGGCATTTTTGGGCACAGGCTTCCCACTCATGATAACCCTCCAGGAAATAACAAGCTAGGTAAAAGCTTTTGCAATATAAATACTTGACAATGCAATATTTGCATTTATTGGGGTCAGCTGACCTTTTCATAGAAAAACAACAACAACAACAACAACAACTACAGATGTGTCTGAGCCCATCTTCTGAGTCTTCCTGAAAATCCACATAGAGTAAAGATGGATTTAGCAACAGTGTTACTGTAGAGTCTGGTGCAGGTTTTCTGGCAGTTCTGTAAGAACTGAAGCCTCCTTGTTCTGGTTTACATATCATAAACTCATGAAGTACCCTGTTCTTCTTCTTCACGGCATCTTGCAATTATAATTACTTAACTAATTATTCATTTTGTCATTAAAGTCTGTCTCCACACTGGAAGTTCCAGAAAGGCAGGGCTCTCACTGTACCCTCAGTGCTTCAGGCTTTTACATAGCAAATGTGGAAAAAAAAAACCCACATATTTACTGAATAAAAGAATACTGTACAAAGCCACTAGATTAGCAAAAGTGAAGACATGAGAATAGCAGGGACAGATGATGTAGATAAATTAAAGCACTCACTCATATACTGAGCGTGTAAAGTGGTATAACCATTTTGGGAATTTGACACCTTCTAATCATGTTAATGAAAAGCATACCATATGACCTAACAAATTTGCTTGATGTGCATATCCTAGAGAAACTGGGTTCAGGTACAATAGAGTATATGTATTAAAATGTTCATAGCTGCATTGTTTATATTGCCCCAAACTGGCAACAGCCAACTATCCATCAACAGTAAAATGAATTAGTAAACTGTGGCATATTCATGCAATAGAATACCACACAGCAATAAAAATGAATAAACTAAAGCATCATGCAACAACACAAATGAATCTCACAAGGGATACTGAGCAAAAGGCAAAACACAAAGGATACATATTTATGATATGTATCAAAATATCAAAAACAAGCCAAACTGAACTATATATTTCAGATATGCAAAAATAGGTCATCAGTCTATCAAACATTCAAAGAACAGATAGATAAAAACTTATAGAAGCTCTTCCAAAGAAAAGAGAGAACTAATTTTACAAGAATGTTGATAGCAAAACCAGACAAGTACAGTACAGAAAGGAAAAGTTCAAGCCAATCTCACCAATAAACATAGTGGCAAAAAATTCTAAAAATCTTAGATCTCACAATCCAACAATGTATATAAAAGATAAAGCCCCAATTCAGTTTATTACAAAAATACAAAGTGGGGTCAACATTAGAAACTCTATTAATGTGACTGCGTGCTGTGGCTAACGTATGTAATCCCAGCACTTTGTGAGGCTGAGGTGGGCAGATCACCTGAGGTCAGGTGTTCAAGACCAGCCTGACCAACATGGTAAAACCTCATCTCTACTAAAAGTACAAAAATTAGCCGGGCGTGGTGGTGTGCACCTGTAATCCCAGCTACTCCAGAGGCTGAGACAGGAGAATTGCTTGAACCTGGGACGCAGAGGTTGCAGTGAGCCAAGATCGTGCCACTACACTCCAGCTGGGGTAACAGAGCAAGACTCTGTCTCACACACATTGAAAAAAAAAAACAAAAAAAAAAACCTCTACTAATGTAACTAACTTACCACCACTTTAGAAACAATTTGGCACTACCTAGGAAATCTGAAGATGCACATGCCCCATGGCCAAAAATTCTGCTCCCAAAAGGATACCCCCGAGAGAATTTTGCCCGTGTGGGCCAGGAGATAGTTTGTAGCAGCACTGTCTACAAGCCAAAAACTAGACACACCATAGAAGAATAGAAAAACAAACTGCAGTATATTCCTACAATGGTATACTACAAAATGATAACAATGAATGAACCATGCTACAAAGAAATGGCCAATTCTCAAAAATATTAATATAACCTTTAATGATAATAGCAAGTTTAGAAGAATACATGTATGTGACTTCATCTATATAAAAGCCATAAACATGCAGAACTAAGTAAATGTCTAGAAATACACATGCATATGTATGTACAACTACAAAGAAAAGATAGTATTGACACACAAAATGGAAGACAGCAATTACCTCCCGGGCAAAGGATGAGATTGAGAGGAAAATTAAATTGCAAAGAAGTACACAGAGGGTTTCAAAGTTATTGTTAATGTTCCATTTTTTTATAGGTATTGGGCATATGGATTTTTTAAACTATTCTTTAAAATGTATATGTGGCCTATATATAAACATATGTTAAACACACACATATACTTATTTATAAAAATGATATATTTCCTAATTTAAAAAATAACTTCAAGACTTACCAGTCTAGACCAGACTTTACTATGAATCATTCCTCAATTCTACCTAATGAAATAAATCAAAATCTTTTCCCATAGCATATAGTTTTCTTCTTCAAGAAACATGACAAACATTTTCATTTATTTATTCACTCAACTATTTATTGAGTAATTATTATATGTCAAATACTCCTTGGGCACCAGAGAGAGAAGCAAGACCGACACTATCCCTGTCCTCATCAATCTTACAGTTTAGTAAGGAAGACAGATGCTGCATACGAAATACATATAGATAAATATATTAATACAACAAAGTGCTATCACAGAAAAGTAGATTATTGTAAGATTATACAAGGTGACTTCATTATTTGGAAGTTCAGAGAAGGCCTCTCTCGGGTTTTAACACAAGCTGAAACCTGAAGAGGATTTAGTCAAGCAATAGGGGTAGGTGGTGTGCATTCCAGACAGAAAGTGGCATGTGCAAAGGACCTGAAGCAGGAAGGGATTTGAAAGGCTTGAGAGGCTACACTAAAGCTAGAGTAAGAAACAGAATGGCAAAGATGACCCTGCAGAGACAGACAGAGCCAGCTTACATAAGAATTTGTAGGCAGTGGTATTTTCAGTGAGACTGCAGGCCACTACTATACTTTAGGTAGGAGAGTAACATGGAGGAAGGCCAGAGGAAAAAACAGAGAATCCAGTAGGAGTTACTACAGTAGTTTAGTTGAGACTGCCAGCCAAGAGTTGATGGGTGCCTGAGCCAGGATGGGAGTAGCAGGGAGGAAGAAAAGTATCTTAAGGGAGATAGAGCAGACAGGAGTGGCAACAGAATAGATATAAGAGGTGAGGTAAGGATGGCGCGAAGGAGTACACCCTTATTAAATGAGAAAGACTGAAAATCTGTCAATTGTCACATTTACAATACAGCCCTAATTTTGATGTTTAAAAGTATACAAAGTTATTCTGAAAATAAACTGAATATCAAAAGGAATAAAAAACTATAATGGATTAAAACACATGAAATATGTTAAAATTCATGAGTTCATCACAAAATGGTAACACAAAAGACAGAGAGGGCAATAAAGTATATTAAAGGCTCTAACTGTTGGAAAAGTGGAAAAAAAATGAAATAAGTCAAGGATGCATGTTGTAATTTCTAGAGTAACCTCTAAATGAATTTGGAAATGTAATACATTAGATGCCAAAAAAATGAAAAATATTTCATTGATACAAAAGAAGAGAGAAAAATGAATATAAAATAAATGAATTAAATAAAAACAAAGAGTAGGGGCCAGGTGTGGTGGTTCATGCCTGTAATCCCAGCACTTTGGGAGGCCAAAGCAGGCAGATTACTTGAGGTCAGGAGTTCGAAACCAGCCTGGCCAACAAGGTGAAATCCCATCTCTACTAAAGATACAAGAGTTAGCCAGGCGTGGCGGCGGGCGCCTGTAATCCCAAGTCCTGCTTAGGCAGGAGAATCACTTGAACCCGGGAGGCAGAGGTTGGAGTGAGCTGAGATCAAGCCACTGTACTCCAGCCTGGGCAGCAGAGTGAGACTCTGTCTCAAAAAAAAAATAAAAAAATAAAATAAAAATAAAAACAAAGAATAGGGTGGTAGAAACTTTCTGCCATTTTACTGTACATGTTAAAGTACACCACAAGAATGTTTCCAGAATGTGAAAAATGCTGTAGGACAAACACTCTGATTTCTTCAAAAAATAAATTGCAAGGAAAAAAGGGTGGGTTGGGGGGTGGTTTGGCGGGGAGGATCAGGATTGGCCAAAGTGTTAACAATCACTGATCCTGAATAATATACACATGGGAAATACCATACTACTGCCTCTACTTTTGTATTCATTTGAATTTTACTGGAATATAAAGTAGAAAGGAACAGAGGGAAAAGGGGAGGGAGAGAAGAAGAGAGAGCAATACAGAGACAGTGGCAGGGAGGGAAGATCTCTGGATACTTATTGGCATATTTATGTGCAGAAGATGTTTTGACAGGATATATTTTTAAATGTTCAAGCGGTTATCTCTGGGCTAATGTGATCACAATTTTTAGAACGTTACAAATTCATCATCTCTGGGTGGGAAGATTACCGGTAACTTTTAGTCTCTTTTTGTTTAGCTATGTTTTCTCATTGCTTTTACAATGGGTAAAACAGAATGCTTGACTCAAAAATTGTTTAAAAGGATGGAAGAAAGACTGCCAAAACCTAAAAACTTCTCCCTTTACATAGATGTTAATGTGTAAATCTACATTTCTTAAACATTTCTGCATCACAGCTCGCAATGGACTGAATGTGTGTCCTCCCAAAATTCATACGTTGAAACCCTCATGTCTTGAAATCCTCATCTCTAATAGGATGGTATTTGGAGATGGGCCTCTGGGAGGCAAACAGGTCATGAGGGTGGAGCCCTCATGATAAGATTTGTACCCTTATGAAAGGAGACCCAAGAGAGCTTGCTTTCTCTATCTCCACCAAGTGAGGACACAGCCAGAAGGCAGCTATCTGCAAGGCAAAAAGAAGGTCCTCACCAAGAACCCGACCCTGCTAGCACCTTCATCTGGGACTTCCAGCCTCCGGAACTGTGAGAAATGAATTTCTGTTGTTTAAGCAACCCATGATGGATTGCGTTGTGGCAGACCAGACTAAGACACAGGCTCTTTGCAGAATCTGACAAAAGCTACTAACTCTCTTTCCAGAAAAATGCACAATCTTATAGAATTTTCCATACAATGTCAGGAAACTTTGAGATCCCTAATGAACCCATAGACTTTCTATGCTGTCAGTAGTAGTTATAATAAAAAAATACCCGACATTTATTGCCTACTTGCCATATGCCAAGCATGGCCCTAGGTGTCAACTCATTTAATCCTCCCACCAACCCTCCAAGATGGGCATTCTCATCATCCCTATTTTATAGATGAGGAAAGTGAGGACAGAGAAGATTAATAATTTGCACAGGGTCCACTAGCTAATAAGCAGAAAAGCCAGCATACAAACTTGGGCAGCCTGGCTCCAGAGCTCAGCTCTTAAGCAGCAAAATATGAGGCCACCCACAGAGTTGAAGTTGAACATGCCAAGCAAATATGACATCCTGAATCATGCTCTGGAGAACATGTCTTCAAATTCAATTAACATTATGTACCTACCATGTGTCAGACCCATCCAAACACATAAGCTCATCCAACCCTCAAAACAGTGCTATAAGTAACTCGCCCCAAATACCCAGTTAACTGCTGTGAAAACAGGAGTCTAACCTGTCTTCTGACTTCAAATTCAACATACCACAGCTGATTGCCTCTAAACTGGGGTGATGGTCCTGTTCTACATCATACAAGACCTCCCCATGACCAAAATCTTTGCAAGGTAACTGGTTGGCATCCAATTCAATAGGTTAAATCTGTAGACCCCAAAATTTGCCCATGCTGTAAAGCAATTCAGCATTTGAGGAGATTTTCCTTTATTATTCAGATTTGGCCTGCTGAAACATCCTGGATGGATATGTGCCTCCAAAAGTTTGTACTTGAGTTTCATATGCATAAATAGGATTATTTACATATACTGCAAATAATTGCTAAATGCTATAATACCACATTGCAATCACATGCAACACAGCCTACATAAACATGAACATGCGAGTTACATGAGAGCTCCCCTGGTACTTACAGTTTCACAGTTCAAGCATCGAGTTTCATTGGTAAGCGTTCCCTGAAAAATCTCATGGACCCAGGTGAGTTCTGGTTTATTATTTTCTGCAGGTTCGTTCATGTTGCCATTTTTTAATTTTCCATTTTGTTTTTCCTGTTTCTTCTCCTCCTGCAGGATGTCCGCAATAGTGTTTAGCAAATAATTTAAAAATTCATGAGCATCCTGCTGCATGTAGTTATCAAAGAGATCTGGAAAGGAGAAGGTGGTTATTTCAGTCTCTGGTTCTTGAAAAGCAAATGGATGTAATTAGTGTTACATGCCATACTTAATTTTTTGTTGTTTTTTTTTTGAGACGGAGTCTCGCTGTGTCACCAGGCTAGAGTGTAGTGGCATGATCTCGGTTCACTGCAACCTCTGCCTCCTGGGTTCAAGCAATTCTCCTGCCTCAGCCTCCTGAGTAGTTGGGACTACAGGTGCGTGCCACTGCGCCCAGCTAATTTTTGTATTTTTAGTAGAGACCAGGTTCACCATGTTGGCCAGGATGGTCTCGATCTCTTGACCTTGTGATCTGCCCACCTTGGCCCCTCAAAGTGCGGGGATTACAGGCATGAGCCACCGCGCCTGGCCCATACTTCAACTTTTATACTGAAAGGATGGACAGGTATGGAATATAAATACACTCATCTCTACCGGGCAGCTTCAATGAGTAAGTTTCCAAAGAATTTTTTTAATTCATTTCCATTTTCCGCCACGCACCAAGAACAAAATTTCTCATATCTCCCTAAAGTCATCACATTTATATAAAACTACCAAAAGTTCTATTTGTTCTACAAAGGAACAGAAGTTACCAGATAAGTTCCCTGATAAAATATCAATTTTTAATATGATGTAACTACCAATGATCAATTAATTATTCATTGGGTAATTTATTCAGAGCAACTGGGGTGTCTTCCCAAAGAACATATTAAACCCTGGACCAGCCTGGAAGCAGCTTAGATGAAACACAGAAGGGAGATGAGGGATATGTGTGAGCATGCATCTATCTGATAGTGTTCTGAAACCAAATACAAATGATTCCAGAAGCCTAGTGCTGCTCCCTGCCATAAGGACAAACAATCAAGAGATGAATGCAGCTGTGAACCTTCATTATTAATCACGTTCACAACTCGACAGAGTGCTCTGCTTCCTTCTCCACTCAAATTAGTTTTATTCTGGTATGTATAAACTGTAACTTCAAAATATAGCAATCAAATTAAAAGAGACTTTATAAAACAAATACCTGATTAACCATGCATGCCTGATGAAGGAAGGCTAAATCTAAGATAAATAGTAATTGCCATAACAAATATCTTTATAGTCATAAAAATTGCCAATACCAAACTTCTGGAATACACACCTAGTTTCTACTACCAATCCCCCAGAAGAAGAAGATAGAAAAACCAGAAATATCAGGACTTTTAAAAACCATATAAAGCAATCAATGTGATATCCTTCAATTACCTTAGGCAAATGAAAATCAGAGGTATTATGTTTAAAACAGCAGAGGCTCTGATTAGATAGATAATAGGCACTTATTTTAATCACCTATGACAAGTGCATAAGCCAGTACTATTTTATTCAATTATTGCATCAACCAATTTAGGCCAATGAGTATCCCACTACAAAGGCTGCCTTGGACACTATTCTCTCTTACAATGATCCTGCCCAGAATGGAGCAAATAAAATGGTCATTCTAAATTGGAATAATAAATGTGCATTTTTAAGCATGTTTCTAACCCAGTTTTGTTTTATGTTTACTGGGCAGAGAAGAAATGTTGTTTCTTAAAAAATGACACCGAGTAGTTAACCATGCTTATGTTCCCTTTTCAAAAAAATCCCAGCTCTTCCTTTTGAGGAAATATAGAACCATCAATTCTCCTTATTTCAGAGGCTTAAATACATTATACTGCACACTACTCACCATTCTCTTTTCTCAGCCTTGAAATGAACTTCTTTGGTGGGATGACGCCAACCTTCTTCTTCTGCGTGGCAATGCTGTGGAAAAGGTCCGCCAGGCATGTCAGCAAGTTTTCCTTCTTCTTTTGCTGGGCCTTGTATGCCAACACATTCTCCCGGAATGGACGACAGAAGTACAATGCCTGAAGCACGGAGTTACAGTAGCATGTGTTTCCAAACTGCCAAGGGACAAGAGAGATGGTTCAAGTCATCGCCTGGGGATAAGCCACCTCTGGAATAAGTGGTAAGGGTGAGAAGGTCCCCGCTCCGTGAAATGGCCCGGATGTCCCTGTATTGGAGTCCAGCTCACCATATTAGAAAACTAGTTAACTACTCTAAACACCAGTGACCATCTGATCCACAGAGAAATGAAGAAAAATGCACATCATTCCGGTGCTTCTCTAGCCTATCAAAGTCTCTAAAATGATAATAAGCACTCTGCCTCAATAAAGAGTCTAATGAGACCTGCTGGTGCTTAAAAAAAAGAGAAAGAGAAGGGAAAAAAATCTACATACTGTGGAGACCAGGAAAGCAGCTGGCTAAATAAAAGATGCACATTGCAACACATCAAAACTCCCACGACAGGGAAAATAAAAATCTGACTCAAAAAGAAATCCAGTAATTAGGAACCACTTGCTCGGCTGAAACAGCCTAAACTGAACGGGGGCTGGTTTTCATTTTTCAGTATTCCAGTACTCCTGCCCACTGGCTCAGACCACATTTCCTCACTTAACCCCAAGCAACGCAGGCAAAAATATGCTGCCTCATGTCACTCTCCCAGCTTCCCACCCTCTGGACTTCTAAATGGCCCTTGCTCTTGCTTCTGCCAAGGCAGCAATTGTGCCAATACAATACTACCCAAGTTCCTAGCCTGCAATCACATTAGGGCCCGCCAGTAACATTTTATACCTCTCACAAAGCATGGATACTGAGATTATTATTAAAGAGGGAAAACGTCTCACTGATTTTCTACTGACTATAAGACCACCTCTGTAGAAGAACACAGCTGAGACTATCACTTTAGAATTTTTTGTGCACAATAAAATTTAAAGAAAAAAATTCTAAGGAAATAACTAACAAGATTAATAACACAGATTATGAAATGCTATGTAAGATTAAAATAGAACATGAACACCTTCTCAAAACTGGTTGTTGGCTTGTGTGTCGTTTACCCAAGAGCGAGACAGATGCTCTGCCATACTTAACATGACATTTCTACGTATGCTAAGATAGAAGGCTTCCTATTTTTATATTTTAATCTACTTTGACACAATTATGTAACAGGAGACAAACCTCTTTGTACAGAGAAGCTGGAACTTTCATAAATTACCATTCACAGGGAACATAAATGAAGCTATTAATAAACACTGATCCCACAATCCTTACACAAACTAGGAAATGGCCTTAATTCTTTCTTTTTTCTCTCTCTCTCCACTATCTGCATTTGTATTTTTCTTAGCCAGGGCAGAATCCCCATGCCTTGAATAATTCACTTCACAGGGCTAAGCAGTGGCCTGTGCAAAATGGCAAAACGTTTGTTTTAAAATTATAAATCAGTATTTCACCAACACAATGCCCTATATTCCAGGACTTAGCTTTCCTCCTTCCATTCTTTTCTCTCCTACCCAGTATCTCACCTTTCCCCAGACACCCTTCAGTAACGCTTGGCCCCAATTCAGTGGACAACTCCTGGGAAGGGAAAGGAACTAACATTTACCGGGTGTCCACAGTATGTCTCAGCTTCATGTCAGGGTTTTAAACAGGCGCTCTCATTTACCCTTCATTATCACCCAAAGGGTAGAAGCCATTATGACCCCCACTTTACAGATGGGGAAATGGAGGCTCAGAGAGCGCAAGTAACTTGCCCAAGATCACACAAGCTAGGGAGTAGCACAGGCAGAATTCAAACCGAGGTCTGTATTACATTAAAGCCAATGTTCTTCCTATTATATCATGGGCAGCATTTACTTGCAGAGAATTATTTCCAGCTTTCCCAGTGAAAATTACTACTTACCACACCTGGGCATTGACAGACTACGTTCAGCATAATTATTCAGAAAACGAATTGTTTTTGAGTTAATATTTGATGTCACTTAACACCTACATCCCAGAGAAAGAAGGATCAAGTGAGGAAGAAAGCTCACAAGGATGGAGGGCACACCGTCTCTACCGTGTTACTACTCCGTTATCATTAACCTACCAAGGAAGCAGAGCTGCTGGGTCCAGCCTTCTACAAAGGAGGTTACTGCTGAGTGCAAAAAAAAAAAAAATGAGGCCAGGAATTCTGAGATAAAATGGTCCCAGTTTTCCCTCCCAGCCTGTCCTGCTTCAGGTACATCACCAAGTTACACTGTTAAAGAAACACACTGGCAATGTGCTGGTAACATTTTTAAAACACTGGTTGTACTGATGCATACTTAAACAAAGACTGGCTGAACAGTTCATCCAGATGACACAAGGAGAACATATAAAAGCAGATTTGGGGCCTGGTGCAGTGGTTCACGCCTGTAATCCCCACACTTTGGGAGGCCAAAGCGGGTGGATCATCTGAGGTCTGGAGCTCTGGCCAACATGGCAAAACCCCGTCTCTACTAAAAAAATTAGCTGGGCATGGTGGCGCATGCCTGTAATCCCAGCTACTCCGGAGGCTGAAGTAGGAGATCGCTTGAGCACAGGAGGTGGAGGTTGCAGCGAGCTGAGATTGCGCCATTGCACTCCAACCTGAGCGACAGAGCAAGATTCTGTCTCAAAAAAAAAAAAAAAAATCAGATTTGGCTACAAAGACTAATGAAATTATTATGAAAGTTATGTGTGCAAAGCAAATTCCTTAAAGCATAGGGCGGAAAATGTAAATTTGACCCAAAATGCAATAATTAAATGTTTTTAGCTGGGACAACTCATACTTTCAAAAATAGGTTAAGTTGCTTTCTCCCCAACATTGGCATTCTACTAACTAAGGAGCATGACCAATCATTTAAAAATTGGTAGTGATAAAAATGCACTTAAAGTAGAGTTGCTTCATATACCCTAAAACATTTGATGAAAATAATACATTTTACATACTTACATTGACCAATCCGAAATAGTGTTCATTGATCGGAAACTGCTCTGGACCAATGTCTTTTTCCAGAGCAGAGGCATTGGTGCCCTAAAAGAGAGAAATAGCAAAAGTTCTGTTGCATGTAAAATAGACAAAAAGTAAAATTATACTTAAAAGAGTCTACGATTGAGACAAGCATCTCCCCTGGTCAACACGGTATTTGGTGATGTTTGCGCTGAAGGAAAATGTGTCAGAAGTAAAGCAGAAGAGTAGTTAATAATGTCAGCCTTATTCTTCTCCTCATTCAACTTATTCATCCCCTCAAACCTACTCTACTTGACTTCAATTTTCTATTTAGAAAAGAAAGTTTGAGACAGGCAAACGAACGATCGCCAAGAACTTCTGAATAAAACACGGGCATTTCAAACAGCTACAGCAGCTTTTGTAATATTTGATGGCATACAGAATCATATTACCACTATCAAAGTCAATGTCTTCATTTTAATAAAGATTTACTGAGCACCCACTAAGTCAGACACACTGTTCTCTAGGTCTGGGCATGGATAACAGAACAGTGAGCTAAACACACAATGCCTGCTCTCATGGATTTCACATTTTAGCAGATGAAGACAGACTGAAAGCAAAGTGTTTTGGAGAGTTTATTTAAAAATAATAGTGCAGGGTCTGGGTGCAGTGTCTCATGCCTGTAATCCCAGCACTTTGGGAGGCCGAGGCGAGCGGATCACTTGAGGTCAGGAGTTTGAAACCAGCCTAGCCAACATGTTAAAATCCCATCTCTACTAAAAATACAAAAATTAGCCAGGTGTGGTGGCAGGCATCTGTAATCCCAGCTACTCGGGAGGCTGAGACATGGGAACTGCTTGAACCCGGGGGCTGGAGGTTGCAGTGAGCCAAGATTGTGCCGCTGCACTCCAGCCTGGGTACAGAATGAGACTCCATTGGAAAGGGAAGGCAAGAGAAGGGGAAGGGGAAGGGGAAGGGGAAGAAGGGGAAAGAGAGGTAAGTGAGGTAAGTACTATTACTATCCCCATTGCACGTACAAGGAACTTAAGACTCAGAAGCATTTAAGAATCCACCCAAGGTCCATTGTAAGTGGTAGAGCTAGGATTTGAACCCAAGAGGCAGATTTGAGAGTCCACAATCATAAGCAAATGCTGTACAGAGCAATTCTACTATTAAACCTTTTGTTGAGCCCCACTAAGGGTCAGTTACTGGCAAATGATTATCATCACTCCCTAAGACCTGAATGAGTCTTCTAGGATTAGGAAAAGTGACCCATGTTCAGTCCAATAAGGTAAGTAGTTTGGGAAGCAGGTAAAATAAGGCTCCATTTGTACCACGGACTCTATCATCATTCTAGAGAAGGCTCTGTCTACCTTCACAGGCCATCATGGAAGACCAACACCTCACAGAAACTCAAGACTTGAGAGACAGGTATTTTTAAATGAATAAAAAAAAGTTTTGGCCGGACATGGTGGCTCACACCTGTAATTCCAGCACTTTGGGAGGCCGAGGTGGGCAGATCCCTTGAGCCTCAGTGGTTCGAGACCAGCCTGGGCAACATGGTGAAATCTTGTCTCTACAAAAAATGTAAAACTTAGCAAGAGTGGTAGCACAAACCTGTAGTGCCAGCTACTCAAGAGGCTGAGGTGGAAGGAGCCTGGGGAGGTAGAGGCTGTGCAGTGAGCTGTGATGGCACCACTGCACTCCAGCCTGGGCAACAGAGCGATACCCTGTCTCAAGAAAGAAAAGAAAAGAAAGGAAAAGAAAAGAAAAGAGAAAAGAAAGAAAGAGAGAGAGAGAAAGAAAGAAAAAGAGAAAGAAAGAAAGAAAGAGAAAAAGAAAGGTAAGTTACATTTTTAAAAATTGATCTGCTGCTACTACTTATTTTGGACTCACAACTGGCATCTCCTCTCACAGAAAGAAATGACCAAAACGTAACTGAGAACTAGTCGAAATGGCCACTTGTCCCTAAGCAAACATTAAATGCAAAACGACCCTCCTCAGTCCAAAGAACTACAGTAGAAATGGCACACAGCCTCCCCTCATCATAACATCCTTCAAATTCCACTTGTCTCCTAGGTCCTTAATACTGTTCCACCAAACTAATAACTCCCTTTACCTGTCATCTGAGACTTAAGAGTTCAAGGATCATTTGCATCTAGGATAGTTTCCATGTCTTTTCATTAGTACGGGGGAGTTTGGGAGTGCTCACTGCCTTCACAATAATGTGACACTATATACAAGGCTGAATTTTTGAAATAACACATCAAATTATGGTAGGACTTTTTGGTATAGACAAAAATCACTAAAAATTTTCAATAAAGTTATATCTCAAGCATAAATCAATGTAAATAATGCATATTAAATATAACCTCATAGCCATTTTTCAAGCAAAATTAGGATATATTGCTTAGAGCCCAGGAGGAATGTCAGATATAAAAGTACAGCACACGGAGAGAGATACTATTAAATCTTTCTTTACGATGTAGGAACATATTCAAGTTAAGGAAATTCTTAAGTTCGGTTTTTTTGGGAGGCAGGAACCTGGAGGTGATGACTCATACTAAGGATGGCAACCCAGGGGTCAGTGTTCAAGAGAAATATGCTGAAGACAGAGGCCTGGCCCACTCAGGCAGGAGGCTGAGTGTGGCACGGCACGGCACGGCACGGCACGGCCCGGCCCAAAACAGCACAGCGAAAAATCAAAGTGCGCGCTCTGTGCTTTCAGTGAAATCTGGCTCTACTCTAAGGCCAACACTTCCTCACCACCCCTCAGGCTGAGCTTGCTTGGATTGGGAAGGGTCATGAGGAGAAGCTGGCTGGGCCCTGATCCTTGGCACTGCTTCTAGACCACGACACCCTCATCCTCGTGTAAAAACATTTCCCTGTCTTTTTTTTTTTTTTTTTTTTTGAGACGCAGTCTCACTGTGTCCCCAGGCTGAAGTGCACTGGCTTGATCTTGGCTCACGGCAACCTCCACCCCCTGGGTTCAAACAATTCTCCTGGTCCGGGCGCGGTGGCTCACGCCTGTAATCCCAGCACTTTGGGATGCTGAGGTGGGCAGATTGCCTGAGGTCAGGAGTTTGGTCAGGAGTTTGAGACCAGCCTGGCCAACATGATGAAACCCTGTCTCTACTAAAAATACAAAAATTGACTGGTCGTGGTGGCAGGCGCCTGTAATCCCAGCTACTCAGGAGGCTGAGGCAGGAGAATCACTTGAACCCAGGAAGTGGAGGTTGCAGTGAGCTGAGTTCACGCCATTGCACTCCAGCCTGGGCGACAAGAGAGAGACTTCGTCTCAAAAAAAAAAAAAAAATTCTCCTTCCTCAGCCTTCTGAGTAGCTGGGATTACAGGCATTCGCCACCATGCCCAGCTAATTTTTGTATTTTTACTAGAGATGGGGTTTCACCATGTTGGCCAGGCTGGTCTCAAACTCCTGACCTCAAGTGATCCACCTGCCTCGGCCTCCCAAAGTGCTGGGATTACAGGCGTGAGCAACCACGCTTAGCCAAAACATCTCCCTTTCTGAGGTCTATGCCTCCCACCACTGTGAAGCTCCTTCCTTGACCCTTGTCTTGGCTGACCTGACTCATGGAAGACCTACAATTATACTACAACTCTTGGTATCATCCCAGGTGATTTCAACACCCATGTGGATGGATGAGCCATCCCACGCATGCTCTCGCAGCAACTTGATGTCCTATTTTTCAATTGTCTTTTATTTCACTCCACTTTTTAAAATTCCATTCTACTTCAGCTACCCCTCCCATAGACATCCTGGATCTGGCCATCACCCTGAAATCCTCAAATGCAGCTGCCCACAGTCTACCCAAACTCAGCTGTCAGCTGGCTGCTTCTACTTCTTTTTTTTTTTTTGCCTCCTTATACCCTCTAGGCAATGTCACCATTGGCTTCTTTTAAGCCCACCATCACAGCCACACCTACACCTCTCCAGAACCTCTAGTCCTCTACTTTCTCATTCAGCTTTGAGTCTATGGATAATGGACCCAGCTGCTCTTCTCAATAGCCCTCACCCTGCCCTTTGGCCATACCATCTGGCAAGAAAGCCAAGCCAGTGTAAACCAAACATTTTCCTCTCTGAACATACACCCAGACAAATGTGCAATGCTAGAGGGAAAAAAAGTCAAACAACCAAGCTGACTGGATTCACTGGAATGCCCCCATTTCAAGTGGCTCACAACAGGTCCCACATTCCAGGGTTTCTCCAGTGCATTCGCTCTCTACTCCACAGTGCTCACTTCCAACGGTCCCCAAGCTCCTCAAAACCTCGCCATCCCCTTGACCCTTCTCACTGGCCTTCCACTCAACAGAAAGAAAAACATTAACTATTAGACAGGGACTCCCCCAACTTCCTACATGCCTCTTTCTTGCTAATGACAGAGAGGTCTCTCCTATCCAAGGGCAATCTCTCCTCCTCTATCAGATCCTTCCCATCAGCATTTAAACATGCTTCAGCATCTCCCATATCAAAAATACACACACCCACACTGCCCCAAACATCACCTCCAGTTACCAGCTCCTCCTCACTTCCCCCTCAGAGCTAAACTTTCTTAAACAACTGTTTATTCTGAAACATTTATGGATGAATCAGATGATTTCTGAGATGGGTTTCAACCAATCTGGTGGTGAGGTGGGGAGAAGTGAGGGTGGGGGATACAGCTGTGTTGTTGAAGTTGAGTGATGGGTGTGTAGGGGCTCACTGTGCTTTCTGTTTATTTTTCATGTAGATGTATATAAGCAGAATAGTAGTCCCCCTAACCTCCATAACTAGAGAATACATGACCTGACATGGCAAAAGGAAATTCAGGCTGTAGATGGAATTAATTTGGTAACCCAGTGACCTTACAATAGAGAGATTGTCCTGGATTCTCCAGGTAGGCCCAATGGGATCAATCACAAGAGTCCTTCCAAGTGAGAGACAGAAGCAGAAGAGATCAGAGTGAGGCAATGTGTGAGGTCTCAGCTCACCCTCGCTGGCTTTGAAGATGCAGGAAGAGGCCAGAGGCAAGCAAGGCAGGCAGTCTTTGGAAACCAGGAAAGGCAAGGAAATGGGTCCCCTTACAGCCTCCCAGAAGAGCACAGCCTGGTACCACCTTGATTTTAGCCCGGTGAGACCCATTTCAGACTTCTGACCACCAGAACTGTAAGATCATAAATGTATATTGTTTAAGACACTAAGTTGGCCAGGCGCGGTGGCTCACTCCTGTAATCCTAGCACTTCGGGAGGCCAAGGCAGGCGGATCACAAGGTCAGGAGTTCAAGACCAGCCTGGCCAATACAGTGAAACCCCATCTCTAGTAAAAATACAAAAATTAGCCAGGCACGATAGCAGGCACCTGTAGTACCAGCTACTCGGGAGGCTGAGGCAGGAGAATCGCTTGAACCCGGGAGGCAGAGGTTGCAGTGAGCCAAGCTGGTGCCACTGCACTCTAGCCTGGGTGACAGAGTGAGACTCTGTCTCAAAAAAAAAAAAAAAAGACACTAAGTTAATGGTAATTTGTTACAGCAATAATAGTAAATTAATACAAAATGTCTCAGGTGTTCCATAATAAGATCTTTTTTTTTCTTTTTTATGAGACAGGGTCTCACTCTATTGCCCAGACTGCAGTGCACTGGTGTGATCTTGGCTCACTGAAGCCTTGACCTCCCAGGCTCAAGCGATCCTCCCACCTCAGCCTTCCAAGTAGCTGGGACTACAGGTGCATACCCCCACACCCAGATAATTTTTGTACTTTTTGTAGGAACAGGGTTTTCCATGTTGCTCAGGCTGGTCTCAAACTCCTGGGCTCAAGCGACCTGCCCACCTTGGCCTCCCAAAGTGCTGGGATAACAGGTATGAGCCACTGCACCCAGCCTCCTAATAAAATCTTAAGACTTGTCTCTACTTCCTTATCTCCAAATCACTCCTCGAAAAGCCCCTTCTGGGCTCTACCCTCACTTCATCAACTGTTGAGCTTCAAATCTGGCAAACTCCATGGCACTTTTAGGTGGCTGGCTTTTTCCAAGGGCTGTCTGGGGCCCTCCACCCTCTCCCAGGCCCAGGCAGGAACCACTCACATGGCTTCAATCAGCTGCTACATGCCAACCATTTCCAACTCTTTCTCGGCAGCCTGGACATCTCACTTCTGAGCTCCAGGCTGAATGAATACTGGCAAATCCACTTACGTGTCTTACAGGATCTCAAAATCAATTTAACTAAAACTAGATTTTTCACTTATCTGGTGTTTCCCTGCGCAGAAAAGAACAATACCCTCCTCTTCTTGGCTCATGCCAGAAACCTACGGGTCACACCGACATCGTCCTCTGCACTCTCTGCCCATCCATCACTGTCCTATTGCCTCACCCTCATTAAATCTCTCAATCCCGTGTGCTTCTCTTTTACTCTACCGCCACCAGCTAGGCCAGACTACCAGATCTCTCATCGGAATTACAACCACACCCTGAATGGCCTCTACCGCCCACTTTACCTACCACTGTCAACGCTGCAAAAATTGCATATGAAGCTGCTTAAAATCCTCCAGTAACCTTCACTGCTGTTTCCAACCTCATCTCTTGCCCCTCATCCCCTGTTCCAATGGCCCTCCTGCTGTTCTCTGGTACCTCAAATGCCCCCTGCTTACCATCTGAGTGCTCCTCCTTCCCTGCTTCTTCAGACGCCTGTGTCCCAGCATCCTGCAAGGCCAGTTTAAAGGTCAGCTCCCAGGAGAATTCTACACTGGCACCCCTAGGTTAAGTCAGCCTCTGTGACAGAGAGAATACTGCCCCTCCCAAAGGTGTCCAGGCCCTAATCCCTAGAACCCATGACGATGTTACCTTATGTGGCAAAAGGGACTTTGCAGATATGATTAAATAATTAAGAACCTTGAGATGGGGAGATTATCTTGGATTATCCCAGGAGACACAGTGTAATTACAAGTGACTTCAAGAGAGGGAGGCAGGAGGGTCAGAATCAGTGATGGGACGTGACAACAGATATAGAGGTCAGACGGAGAGACTGAAGATGCCATGCTGCTGGCCTTGAAGACAGAAGAAGGAGTCATGAGCCAACGGATGCAGGCAGCCTCTACAAACTAGAAAAGGCAAGGAAATAGATTCTCCCCTAGAGCCTCTGGAAGGTGTACAGCCCTGCTGCCCCTGGATTTTAAGGCTTGTGACCTCCAGAACTCTAAGAAAATATATTTTTGTCTTTTTAAGCTACTAAGTTTGTGGTAATTTTTACAGCAGCAATAGGAAAGTAATATATCCCTCCCCAAGCTCCACTCCCCACTCATAGCATCCTGTATGTCTCCCTTATATATTCCAGTTATTATTTATATAATTAGTAACATCTGTCCAATGCCCTAAATTATATATATAATATATATAATTTTATATATTTTTTTGTAAAAAAAAATATATATATTGCTCATGGGAGCAAAGAATGTGTCTGACCTGCCCAATACTACGTTCTCAGTGGCTAGCACATAGTAGCCCCACAATACCTGCTGCATGGACTGATGGCTGGATGAATGCATGCATGGGCAGGGATGGGTAGGGCTGTCTGGTTAGCTTCCACGTGCATGATAATTTGGAAACATATGTTCATGCTCTCCCTATGTACTGTTCAGTGAGGCATAAGCGGTACCCTTCACCACTTCCCCATTCTCCCTTCCCTTTTATAGACACATACTCTAAGAATTGGTTTCCATGGATACAGAATGTCACTGATATTGACATTTGGAACCAAACTCCTACTTCACATGCTAGCATTTTTCATGGGTAACATGAATCTTTGTGCATCCTTAACAGACTTAGGGCTTAAATATGTTAAATATAA
This sequence comes from Hylobates moloch, assembly GCF_009828535.3. Taxonomy (NCBI): domain Eukaryota; kingdom Metazoa; phylum Chordata; class Mammalia; order Primates; family Hylobatidae; genus Hylobates; species Hylobates moloch. Next base: position 63,922,387 of record NW_026652277.1, read on the forward strand.
ATGTTTGCATAATAAAAGAATACAGACATGATGGGGAATGTTTCATGAGATGATGATGATAATTGCTTACAGATAAATAAAGCAGTAGCATCAAAGTTTTAAATGACCATATCCTTCAACCCTGCAATTTGACTCTTTTTATTCTACTATATTTTCACAGAAGTGGAAAAAGAGATAGAGGCTGTAAAAAGACCCAAATAATATAAGTGTAGCTTAAACAAGATGAAAATTTATTTTTCTCTCATGTAAGTATGCAAGAGGATGCAGCGTGGGCCTGATACAGCCGCTCTGCGGTGTTGAGGACTCAGGATCCTTTTATCTTGTTGCGCTCTCATCCTCAAGAGCCAGTTTCCATCTTTGGAACCAATATGGCTACTCTAGCTCCTACCACCAAATGACCTCTGCCAGGGGGAAGCAGGAAAAAAAAATGGGAAAGGACTGATCCTCCTCTTTCAAGGATGCTCCTGGAAGCTGCACACATTACTTTTGCTCACAATCCTGCTAGCTAGAATCTAATCTAGTCATATGGCCACACCTAGCTGCAAGGGAGCTTGGCAAAGGTGGTCTTTACCTGGGCAGCCATGACCAGGTAAAATGTCTCTAGAAATGAAAAGTGAATTTTTTTTCAGACAGGTTCTCACTCTGTCGCCCAGGTTGGAGTGCAGTGGTGCTAACAGGGTTCACTGCAGCCTCAACCTTTCAGGCTCAAGTGATCCTCCCACCTCAGCCCCATGAGTAGCTGGTACTACAGGCATGTGCTACCATGCCTGGGTTTTTTTTTTTTTTCCTTTGGTAGAGTCAGGGTCTTGCCATGTTGTCCAGGCTGGTCTCAAAATTCCTTGGCTCAAACAATCCTTTCCCCTTGACCTCCTAAAGTGCTGGGATTACTAGTGTGAGCCATTGTGCCTGGCTGAAAAATGGATACTGAGGGGAAAATCAGTAGTCATATCCCTGCAGCAAGGTTTGTAACAGGAAAAAAAAAAAAAAAAAAGGAAGTAACTTGAATTGGGTAAATAATTATAGTAATCCATATGATAGAATACCACGTAGCTAATTTAAAAAGTAACGTTACCCTACGGGTACTGCTATGAAAATTTGCCTAAGATACAATAAGTAAAAACATGTTACAGAGTAACAACGTGTTGTATAGGACAATACTGTAAATGTGGTTCATTCCATCAACAGACACTGAGCCCTGCGATGTGTCTGGCTCTATTCTACATCTGAGGGACACAAGGTAAACAAGACCAGGCCACTGTATTCAACATCTACATTTAATGGAAATTTCTGAAAGAAGACTTGAGAGATTATAACAGTGGTCTCCAGCATCAGGGAGTAGGCCTAGAAGAAGAGGAGGTCAAGAAGGGGCTTTTCTTATTATCTTCTTAACTCTTCGATTTTTTACTATGAGCATATATTATTTTTTATTAAAATTTTAGGCCAGGCTCATGGCTGTAATCCCAGCAGTTTGGGAGGCCAAGGTGAGTGGATCACCTAAGGTCGGGAGTTCGAGACCAGCCTGACCAACATGGAGAAACTCCATCTCTACTAAAAAAAAAAAAATATAAAATTATCCAAGCATGGTGGCGCATGCCTGTAGTCCCAGCTACTCAGGAGGCTGAGGCAGGAGAATTGCCTGAAGCTGGGAGACAGAGGTTGCAATGAGCCAAGATCGTGCCATTGCACTCCAGCCTGAGCAATAAGAGCAAAACTCCATCTCAAAAAAAAAAAAAAAAAATTTAACAAATTTTTTAAAATGTAATAAAAGTTTAGTAAACAAATGTCCTGCAGACCAGTTGCCTAAGGCCCTCAGCAAATACCTCAGAGCTGTATTTGGCCATTTTTTTTTTAACACTATGAAATGCCTTTGATTTCAGTCATTTTACCTCTCTGTGGCCTTAGCTTCCTGGCTGAGAGGTTGGGATGCTGATTTCCAGCCTGACTATTCCTCAGGGCAGCAGAGAGAATGAAGCAAAACTGGGAATGTTATCAGCACTGTATAAATTGTAAAGTATGTTACAAACCCAAGAGACTGCAATTCTATTGCTAGCACCCTGCACAAGACACAAAAGGCAATGAGGGGCACTGAAAAATAATTGTTATATGACCAGATGGTGAACAAAGTACCTATCTAGGGGGGTAAATCACAGGGTCTGGAAGCATAAGAAACATAGGGTTCTTATTTCCATCAGTAAAAAATGTAGTAACCTTTGAAAAACAGTGCAGCCAACTTTATTAAAAATAGCATCTGAGCTGGGACAAGTTCCAACAAGACTATAATGTTAGCTCCTCAAAGCACCTCTGAAAGCAATGCTATGACTGCCAAAGGGTGCTACCAAAACACAAACAACAACAACAACAAAATCCCAGGAAGGATGAGTCATAAATGCATAAGAAGGATAAAGAAAGAAATGTTTTGAAGCAATTTACAAGGAAAACAAGTTAGAATTTCTTCCTTGGTCAGGGGGTAAAGGATGAAGATGGCCTTGCCTAGAAAGAGGAAATAATCAAAACGATGGCATTAAAAGGTCTGGAAAAACCAATGAGAACACTGTCAAAATATGGAAGAGACTAAAACAAAAACACAGAGACCAGGAAGCGTCCTTGGAGAAGAGCCAGAACATGCCACAGATTAAAAAACGAAGGCCCAGAGAAGTAAACTTACTTGCCCAAGATCTTTCTATTTTTTTTTTTATTATTATACTTTAAGTTTTAGGGTACATTTGCACAACGTGCAGGTTTGTTACATTTGTATACATGTGCCATGTTGGTGTGCTGCACCCATTAACTCGTCATTTAGCATTAGGTATATCTCTTAATGCTACCCCTCCCCTGTCCCCCCACCCCACAACAGTCCCCCGAGTGTGATGTTCCCCTTCCTGTGTCCATGTGTTCTCATTGTTCAATTCCCACCTATGAGTGAGAACATGCGGTGTTTGGTTTTTTGTCCTTGCGATAGTTTACTGAGAATGATGGTTTCCAGTTTCATCCATGTCCCTACAAAGGACATGAACTCATCATTTTTTATGGCTGCATAGTATTCCATGGTATATATGTGCCACATTTTCTTAATCCAGTCTATCGTTGTTGGACATTTGGGTTGGTTCCAAGCCTTTGCTATTGTGAATAGTGCCGCAATAAACATACGTGTGCATGTGTCTTTATAGCAGCATGATTTATAGTCCTTTGGGTATATACCCAGTAATGGGATGGCTGGGTCAAATGGTATTTCTCTTTCTAAGGCAGCTCATTTATCTGCATCCTAGGACATGCAGCCTTTCTTTCAAGTTTGTACAAGGAAGGGACACAAGAAAGGCCAAAGATAACATGTAAGGATTTCTAAGTACATAGAGAATAAGTCATTAATTATGGACCATAAATTAAAGTAGATGACAGGAGAGGTGAACATTGCTGCTAAAACACATTTGTAGATCTATGGTTCAAAAGGCTACTCTACTTATCAACTATACTTTCAAAGTACAAAGCACATAAAGGACCTATTTTCAAAAGGACTAGTGTTCCCAGAATTCTGATGACAAAGATCATTCCTATAGTCTTAGGAAGAAAGTGAAGCAAAAATGAAGTGACTCAGCCCAAGATCTCAGGATGAGTCAGAAGACACCTGACAGAATTCAAGGGTGATTACAGAGGAATTATGGCTACCGATGCCTCTGATGTAATTAATAATAACAGAGAACTCATAAATAGCATAGACTGTGTACAATCACTGTTCTAGGGATTTTACTTGTATTTCATTCATTTTAACCTTCATAATAACTCTATGAGGCAGATGCTGCTACTGGCCTTATTTTAAAGATAAGAAAACTGAGAGGGCAGGGAACTATTCAAGTTCACACAGCTACTAAGTACTGGAATTGGGTTTGAACTTGAACAATCTGGCTCCAGTGTGTGTGCCCCCAACTACTACATAATATTGACTCTCAGGGAGGCAGTCTCCTTGGAACCACAGAACTGAAAGAATTGAAGAAACCGAAGAGGTCACAAAGTTGTTGGGAGGACCCCCTTCCTTCTGAAGCACCCCTTAAAATTTTCTAGAATGAGAACACACAAGTCCTTTTCCGTGGAATCTCTACAGAGTACTGGCAACTTGTTCAGAGAAAACATAAAATTGAGGTTGGGAGTCAGAGAAGCCACGAGATGTAGTTAAGAGGAAAGCAGATTTTTTTTTCAAAAATCATTTCAAAGACTGTGGACCTTTTATCTAGCCAAATAACAAAAACAAATAATGTCAACTTTTAAAACGCTAAAAGAGAAAACCGTACCAAAAAGCAAATTTGAGTTCTAGAGAGTAAACCATTCTACACCTAATAATGAAATAATGTGCAATCTTTACTAAATACTTGGATAGATACTGACAACAGTATAACAAAAACAATGGAAAAGGGAGACAGAGAAAGTGCATATGCAGAACAAAATGTGTTAATATATTAATATAGTTTATCTCTTGGTAACATAGCTTATCTCTTGGATTACTGCAGGGAGGGGGTGGGGGAGGAGAGAACTGGCAATGAATTAAATAGAGGAAAGAAATTATTTATTTTAATCCAAAGAAAGCTGCAGAATATCTGTTATGCCTTTAAAAGATACGAACCCACAGACCAGCCTGGAGCACCCTCCATCTCCTCCTCTGGCTAGCTCTCCTCATCATTTGGTTTCAATGTCACTTCTTCAAAGCCACCTTCCCTGACCCTTTCCACTCATAGAATCCTGTCTGTTCCTCCACAGCCCTTAGCACAATCTGTAACATCATAATTGTAATTATTTAACAACTGTCTTCCCACTAGACCACAGGTCTGCAAATTACAGCCCATGGGCAGAATATGACCCACCAATTGTCATAAATAAAGTTTCACTGCAACACAGCCATGATCATTCATTTACTTATGGCAACTACTTTCACAATATTAAGAGCAGAATTGCATAGCTGTGATAGACACACTACAGCCCACAAAGCCTAAAACATTTACTGTCCAGACATTTACAGAAAAGCTTACCAACCCCTGTACTAGGCCATAAACTTTATAAGGGCAGCAATTAGGTCTGATTCATTTGCCAGCACCTAGTACAATGTCTGGTTGTATAGAAGGCACTTGATAAATTTGCTTACTGAATAAACTTGGGAAGCAGGGGGAAAGTCAGCAGTAGGTGCCACTCATTCAGAGAACTTCCCATCTACATATTCGTTTAACCTTGCCTGCCAACCAAGGCAGATTACTCTTAATATCCCCATTCTACACATGAAAAAAAATGTAGGGAACCTGCCCAAGCTCACTCAGCCAATAAGAGCAGATCTGGGATTCAAACATACGTAAATTCGGTTCCGGAGTCTGAGCTCTGGACCACAAGCCAGGAGAGAAGATATTTTCATTCACATTTTCAGTAATTCTTTAGCTACAGATGTAAGGCTTGGGCAGACAGCCAGAACTGTCTCTGAGTATGTCCACTTTGGCTGCTGGCTGTCACACATTACCTAACCACCGGGCACTTACCCAGAGTGGCTACGAATGCCTGACCTGTTTAGTTAGCAACATGTCACCACGGAGCCCCTGTCCCACTGAGCAATACTGAATGTGACTCTCTCTGCCAAATAAATCACTGATGGATACTCATTATCCCCATGTCATAGCTGAAGGAAATGAGGTTAACTAACTTGCCAAGGTCAAGTGTTAGCATGAGGCAGAGGTAAGTGGTGAACCTATGATCTTAACACCATTATTCTACAACCCTGGCTCCTGTTTCAACAGCCCATTCCTCTCCAGGCTTCAACAGGGAAAGCAATCATGAACAAGAAGGCAGTCAAGTGGCATTTTCATCCCACAGCATGACAACATGTCACTTCTATGTCTTATGTCAGCAGTCCCCAACCCCCAGGTACAGTTCTGTGACCTGTTAGGAACCAGGCGGCACAGCAGGTGAGCAGGCATTACCACCTGAGCTCTACCTCCGGTCAGATCAGCAATAGTATTAGATTCTCATAGGAGAGTGAACTCTATTGTGAACTGCGCATCAGAGGGATCTAGGTTGCATACTCCTTCTAAGAGTCTAATGCCGATAATCTGAGGTGGAACGTTCATCCCAAAACCATCCCCAGCTCTGCCCAGGTTTGTGGAAAAATTATCTTCTACAAAACCTGTCCCTGGTGCCAAAAAGTTTGGGGACCGCTATCTTACCTGATATTGAATTAAAAAAAAAAAAAACCTGAAAAAAACTTGGCCGGGCGCAGTGGCTCACGCCTGTAATCCCAGCACTTTGGGAGGCCGAGGCAGGCGGATCATGAGGTCAGGAGTTTGAGACCAGCCTAACCAACATGGTGACACCCCGTCTCTACCAAAAATACAAAAAATTAGCCGGGCATGGTGGCACGCGCCTGTAAGCCAAGCTACTAAGGAGGCTGAGGCAGGAGAATCGCTTGAACCCAGGAGGCAGAGGTTGCAGTGAACTGACATCGTGCCATTGCACTCCAGCCTGGGGGACAGAGAGGGACTCCATCTCAAAAAAACAACAACAAAAATTAGCCGGACATGGTGGCATGCGCCTATAATCCCATGTACTCGGGAGGCTGAGGCAGGAGAATAGCTTGAACCCGGGAGGCAGAAGTTGCAGTGAGCCGAGATTGCGCCACTGCACTCCAGCCTGTGAGGTGAAGACAGACTCCATCTCAAAAAAACAAACAAATAAAACAAAAAAAAAAAACAAAAAGAAAACCTCAACATGACTTCATTTAATAATTGTACACAGAAGCCAAAACATCTCCACTGAAGAAAGCTGACCTGGGATTGACTACATGACCATCCCAAGTCATTCTAGCAAGGAGCATTAAAGAACATCTAGAAAGAAGCTATGGCTGGCAAAACAATTCTCCATGTATTTAGAGATAACAAAATGAAGTCCTCATGCAAAACTAAAACTTCAAGTCAAAAGCAGAACAAAGAATCTTGAGACCATGCCTGTTTTCTAGCTGCAGGTGGAAGACAAGGAAATAGCCACTTATGTCACTGAACTCAGTGAGCTAGAAGCAAGAACCTCATTTTCAATCCAATCTTTCTACAAAGCCACCAAGATGCTGCCTGAATTATCATGTCCCCTAAGCTCCTACTTTACCCACAAATACACCTCCCATCTGTTCCCAGAAAGGCAGCAGAGGAGGCTGGGGTCCTTGCAAAATCCTAAGTCCTTGATATGGTTTGGCTCTGTGTCCCCACCCAAATCTCATCTAGAATTGTAATTCCCACAATTCTAGGGGACTGGTGGGAGGTGAATGGATCATTGGGGTGGTCTTTCCCGTTGCTGTTCTCATGATAGTGAGTTCTCACAAGATCAGGTTATTTGAAAGTGTGTGGCACTTTCCCTTTCTCTCTCTTGCTCTCTCCTGCTCCACCATGGTAAGATGTGCCTGCTTTCCCTACACCTTCTGCCATGATTTTAAGTCTCCTGAAGCCTCCCAGTCATGCTTCCTGTTAAGCCTTTGGAACTGTGAGTCAATTAAACCTCTTTTTTTCATAAATTACGCAGTCTCAGGTAGTTCTTTATAGCAGTGTGAGAATGGACTAATATAGGCCTGCTCTGCAAATTTTATTAATAGGGTGATTTCATCCTCCCATCTTCTCATCCAAGCTCAAGGTCTTCATCAGTGAAAATCACAACACCTGCATTCCCACCTCACAGCATGGGGAGCACTGCAGGAGTCAATGTGCCTCAATGCACTTGTGCAGCAACCCTGCCCTCGGGAACCAGTCCCTCCTGGGTCAGTATTGCACCATCAGAGATATTTTCCACTAATGTAACAAAAACATCCTGAAATGTGCTGATTATGAAATGTAAAATATAAAATTCTGGGCTCTCTCCTCCCACCCTCAAATAGGGTAGCAATGGGAGGAAAAATATGAGTAAGTTGTTCTTTACAGCAATGTTATTTACTCAAAACTCTCTGTGGTGAGCTACATCCAGAAACCGAAAACATGCAGATAAAATGAGTGGATAGAGTAATTTTCTATCTGTCAAGTTTAGTAACAAAAAATTAAGGCTTGCATTTTATTTCTCTTTGGGTTTTTTTATTCCATTTTGCTAGTTATTCCTTTTTATTGTATTTTACAAATATATTGGTCTGAGACAGATTGAAAATAACAATAAAACTGGTCCTTCCCTACAGACGCTGAAAATAATTACCAACAGCAAGGTATTTAAATAAAATTGAGTTTATTTTCCTAAATATATGAATAGCTGCTGAAGCTCACTTCTAATAAGAGAAATGCAAACTACAAATATACTAAGACACCATCTTTCCCCTGACTGGCAAAGATCAAAAGGTTTCTGGGTAGCACACTGCTTTGGCAAGGCTGCAGGCAGCCAGAGTCACACATATTGCTGATGGAGGGCAATTTGGCAAAATCCATCCCAGTTACAAATGCAAATCCATTTTTAGGAAGTCGGTCCACAGATATACTCCCACATATGGACAAAGTTGTTCCTTACCGCCTTGTTTGTAAAAACCGAAGACTAGAAAACTACCTACAACATGTCCTGCTAGTCAGTGAGGGCCTGGTTCAGTGAATTCAATACACTCAAGCAACTGAATACTCTGCAGCCATAAAAAAAGAATGAGGCGGCTCTTCCCACAGACCCTCCTACAAGATACAAACAGCAAGGGGCAGATCGGGACAGATCAGGGTATACTCTATGCACCCTTGTGTTTTTAAAAACTAAGAGAAAAATATAAAAACAGTTGTTTGTATATGTGTATAACTCTAAATGGAAACATAAGAAACTATAACTATTGATAGATAACAGAGATAAGAATTGGACACTGGGTCTATTTTCAACATACAACCTTGTGCACATTTTGAAATTTCTGCCACATAATACCTAGTACATAGTACCTATTCAGACACTTTACTTAAAATTTTAAAAAAGAAACTGCGCTTAGCTACTTCATGTATTTCTCAGGAAGGCTGTGTGCGCCAAATGACACAAAAGAGTGTGGTATAAGCTCACTCAAAGACAACATATCTTTTACTACAGGACGTGCTCTCATTCTCAGGAAAAGGAAAAACATTTGTGTCTTCACTAGTGACAACAAAAGCTTGGCCACACACCACCAGCATGTGTCTTCCAATGGCATTTTGGTGAGAAATCATAGCTTCTTCCTCCCTTTCTCCTGCAGCCCTTCCCTAGTTCTCCTTGACTGAAAACCACAGCTGGTTCATAACACACATGCTCGTCTTCCCGCCACTGCTCACCAGCAGGAGTGGTTCTTATTTTATAGACCCAGAGAAGCCTCAGTGACCTGCCCAACACCGCTAAAGCTGGAAAGCAATCAGAGCCTGGGATTTCTGAGTCCTAGCTCAGGGCTGTCTACTACAGTGTTCGGTGGACTCTTTCACTAATGGAAACAAGAAGGGCACTGGAAGAAAGTGGTAATGCAATGCCCAGGCAACAGGCTAAGCACTAGCCATCAATCTCTCCGGTTAAGCCCCACAATGACCCAGGAAGGTAAGTTCTCTCATCACCCACAGGCTATGGATAAGACGCATGTCTTTGCAAGGGTAGAGAATATCAAGCTCTCATACCCAATCAACAGTGGTATAGAAAGTCCAACCAGATCTCAGCCATGTGCTCACTTGCCTCCCAAGGAAGCTCACCGACCAGACCATCATCTACAAAGCAGTTCAACAAATGGTGCTCCTCCAAGAGCCGATTATTTGAGCCACTACAAAAAACCTCTTATCTGAGCCAATGTCACCCAAACTATGGGCCATGAATCCTGGAGGGAGGGGAGTTACTCTTAGGTGGCACCAGTATGAACAGTTTTAACTGTAGCAATAATGTTTTTGAAAAGGATTAGAAAAGCATAAAATTAGCTCATCAAACACATCATTTTGCAGATGTTTCAGAATAAGGTCAAATTAGGGTGAACAGATTTAAGGAAAACTAAGTAAATAAGTTCAAGTGATACATAGATGTAGCAAAAACCATGAACAATGATGACAAACTGACATTTGAGTATCACTGACCTAAGCAACTGGATCCATCCGACAGTTTTTCTCTAGAGTAAGAAAAGCTTGGAAATAATAGGTTATCCACCCCTACCCTGCCAACCATACAATATGCATTCATTCTGAATGTTATTTTTTATTTATTTATTTATTTGTATTTGCCTTCTCTCCATTACTACATTATTCCTGATTCATGAGGCAGGGAAACCCAGTTCCCAAAGCATCCTGAAACTCTGCATTTAAATGGGAGTGTCCTGTGGTGGCTTAACCTTAGAGTGACCTACCTCTAGTTTGCCCTGAATAGCTCAGATTACACCTACAGATCAATTAGTATTTTATAATTACTCTGAGCATTCTTTTCACTTTGAAAAGTACCTGACTTGGGAACTCAATTAGACAGTTTCCTGTTGTCCTGTCACCCACTACAGCGCTGATTAGAAGAGTCCTGTGGGCCTCTCTCTACCCGTTTCTCCCAATACCACAGAAACAGGGAGACGGGGCCCCCTCACCACCACAGCACCCACAGTCAGAACCAAACCATGTGTTGAATTTGGCCTCTGCTTTTGCCAACTTCTTTCCCCAATGTCACTCCTCCCAAAGTGCCCCACTAAATGTGGATAGCAGGTCAAAATGGAAGTAGAATTTCACTGGATCCTGAAATACCAACAGCTTTGCACTTTGAGCAAACAGAAGGAAAATAATGATTAACTAAAAGAGTGAGAATAATTATGAAAATTAACATGCATGAAGGCATCACAGCTCACACAGTGCTTCCATGGGCAGGCTCTCTTCTGATGCTCCCCAAAAAGCTTTAAAGAAGGTGTTTCATTGACTACCTTTGTTGTAAAAAGATAAATAGGATCTGAGATTTACCAAACAGGATTCTGAATTCCAAACTCCTCCACTTTACAACTATATGGAAAATAGAAGCTGTTTTGTTTTCCCCAAAGCCTTGCTGCTCTAAAAATGGTCCTGAAACCAACATTATCTATATCACCAGAGAGCTTGTTAGAAGTGCAAAATCTCCGCCCTACCCCAGACCTGCTGAATCCAAATCTACATTTTAACTAGACCTCCAGCTGATGCCTATGCATAATAAAATTGGAGGCATACTGCTTTACTGCAAGCCAATTCTTCCATTCTACCAAATTACATCCCTTCATTCATTTATCAATATTTATTTATTGAGCACCAACCACATACGTGCTAGGCACTATGCTGACAGCTGGGAAGTCAACACTGAATAATACAAATAAATATAGTGCCTGCCTTCATAGAGTTGTCAGTCTAACATGGTGGTTTCTCAACCTTGGATGCTCACATCGGAATCAACTGTGGCACTTAAAATACACACACACACACACACACACACACACACACACAGGTGCCTAAAATTCACCCCAGACTACCTACATCTACATACTGTCAGAAACGCTGGAGACTAGGACCCTAGAAACTGCATGTCAATAAAGCTCCAATTGGTGGAACCACTTTGGAGAGCAATTTGACACACCTAGCAAAGCTGCAGATGGGCGCATCCTGAAAGCAGCTCATTGACTTCCAGGGTTAGACCCTAAAGAAATGAAGGCACCTGAGCAAAGAAGACAGCAGCCAGAACATTCACTGCAGCACTGTTTCCAGAGAGAATATTGTAGAAACTACCAAACTGCCCCTAAATAAGAGAATGAATAAGTAAACCATGGTTAAGTCAAAGAATCCTGTTACAGAGCAGTCAGAATGAATAAACTCGACCTCTATGTGTTGACATAATCTCAAATATACTTGTTGAGTAAAGAGACAGTTGCAAAAGGCTACACGGTTTTATCCAAACACAAACGTTGCAATCCATTGCTTATGAATTCATAAATACGAAGTAAAGTATAAGACATGTTTGGTAAACACCATACACCATACCAACTTCAGGAAAGTGGTTTGCTCTGGGAGGAAGAGAAAGGAAAGAGATTGGGGTGAGTTAGTGTCTGTTTTTAAGGTAAAAGAGTCTAAAAAGAGGTAGTGCCATTTTTAAGGTAATGTGTCTAAAAATAAAAGTAAACAAATATGGCTACATTTTAATATCTGTTAAATGTGAAGGGTAGGTAAACATATATAACATTTTTTTTCATGCTTTTTTGTATGTTAATGTTTTGTGATTTAATTATTATTTTTAAATTTTCTTTTAAAAGCTTCACAGGTGATACAATATAAAGCCAGTGCTGAAAATCTCTGTTCTGAGAATATAAACTAATAAAAATCCTGGCTATTTAATATCAAGAAAAAGTTAAGTTGGTCGGGCGCAGTGGCTCACGCCTGTAATCCCAGCACTTTGGGAGGCCGAGGCGTGTGGATCACGAGGTCAAGAGATCAAGACCATCCCAGCCAACATGGTGAAACCCTGTCTCCATTAAAAATACAAAAATTAGCTGGGCAAGGGGGCATGTGCCTGTAGTACCCTACTCAGGGGGCTGAGGCAGGAGAATCACTTGAACCTGGAAGCAGTGAGCTGAGATCGTGCCACTGTACTCCAGCCTGGCAACAGAGTGAGACTCCATCTCAAAAAAAAAAAAAGAGAGAAAAAAGAACAGAAAAAGTTAAGTTACTAGCTTAAATAATTTTACATTCATTTTTTAAAAACTTTCACATGGCAGGTAATTTCTTAAGCAATATTTTTTAAGAGGCGGAGGTTATTACCCAAGGGAAGCAATATTTCTCCAAGCATGGTCCTCAGCTCACCTATAACAGAATGTGGAGGGAGTAGAAGGAGGAGGGAACACTAATTTAAAAGGCAGATTCCAGAGCCCCAAGAAGACCTACTTAATCAAACTCTCTGGGTGTTGAACCCCAGAGTCTAAATTTTTAATAAAAGAATGCACATGTGGGCACCATTCTTTGGTACACCAAAGAACCTAAAACGATACATTCTTTGTTTAATGAGGTAATACTCGTCATACTCTGAAAATTAAAATGAAATGTAGAGAATACTTTCTAAATATTTGCGACAGTAATTCCACCAGTATATATTCAAGCAAATCCAGATAAAAATTTTCCTGCACTGTGTACCTAACCTGAAGGACAGAGAAATGTATTTTAGGAAGACTACCATCATTTCACAATGCCTTTCTAAAAGAACTTGAAAAAGCAACTGGGTAAACAGGAAAACTCCGCAAGTCCAGCTTTGCTGCTGTTCTCACCAGAACAGGCCCCACACACTATTTTCACTATAAGCCAATTTCAATTAAACAAAGCAAATGTGGCTTGAACAAGGCCTGCCTGGCACAGACAGGTCTCCCAAATTTACTCTCAAAACTCAAGATATCTTCTCAATGCTACTCTATTGTCTTTTTGTTACTAGTTTTCACCCCTCCACAGTGATTATCTTGTCATCATTTTTTTCACCTGCATCTTCCAATCCATCCCTACCTTTCATGACTTTTGCTTTGGTCTCCTTGATTTTCCTCTTCATTGTCCCTTCTTCTTTGTCCCTGTTTTCAGACAAAACCAAAACTACAATCCTGACTTTCAAGCCCTGGAAAACTGTTCTCAGGCCCCTGAGTTGAAAACAAACCAGTATAACAAACACATGAAAAGATGTTCAACCTCCCCTAGCAAACAGGAAAAGTGCAAATTTTAAACCACAAAGGCACAATTTCACACCCATCAGATTGGCAAAACATCAAGTCTAGCAATATCAAATATCTGCAAACATGTGAAGCAACTGGAACCCCCAAACGCTGCTTGGTTGGAATTCAAATTGATATAACTTCTTTGGAGAGCAATCAGGCAACTTACTAAAGAAGACAATCAAATTCCTTTGACCCAGCAATTCCCTTCCAGGTTTACACCACAGAGAAACTGTCAACTGTCAACTGTGTATACTATACACAGGGAGATGAGTTCACAACCGTTCATTGCACTAAAACAGCACACTCACAAATTTGTAAACCTGCTTACAACATTAAAATGAACGTGTCATAGCATATTTATATAATGGAATGTTATACAGCAGTTAAAATAAACTAGGATTATGTGTCTCTCAATGAATAGCAAAATCACAATTTAAACAATAAAAGCAAACTGAGAAGAATGTTTAGTATTATAAAGCATGTTTAAAACATGAAAAAATACACTATATCTAGTTTATGAATGCATACAAACCTAGTAAAAATATAAAAATATACAGTAAACACCAAATGTAGAATAGTGGTCACTCTGTGGGGAGAGGCAATGAGATCAGGAAGGACTCATAGGTGGTTTTAAATGTATATATAGTATTTTATTTCTTCACTGGTTGGGGAGTACACAAGTATTCACTCTATTATTCCACATTTCTGTATGTCTAAAATTCACTATCACTCAGAAAAAAAAGCCAAAGTCTGAGCTAATTTAAAAAGTATCTGAGGGTTCTGAAAGTGGCATTGGAACTTGAGGAAGAAAAGGAAGGTTGGCCCCATGAGGGTAAAGTGAAGCTTTGGGGACCACAAAGTCCCATCACCGTGATCTTAAAACTATCCATTGCAAAGAATCATTCTCAGAATTGGGGTAAACTTCCATGTACAGCACTTACAACATCCCTCAAACTTCAAGCCATAGTCCCAGAAGAGAAATATTCCAAAAACCCTTTACTGTTAGGGTTGTTCGCTAATACAGAGTTCGTCTCAAGAATGTTTTCGTGGATGGGCACAGTGGCTCACACCTATAATCCTAGCACTTTGAGAGGCTGAGGTGGGCGGATCACCTGAGGTCAGGAGTTTGAGACCAGCCTGGCCAACATGGTGAAACCCTATCTCTACTAAAAATGCAACATTAGCCAGGCATGGTAGCAGGCACCTGTAATCCCAGCTGCTCGGAAGGCTGAGGCAGGAGAATCACTTGAATCCAGGAGGCAGAGGTTGCAGTGAAGCCATCGCACTCCAGCCTGGGCAACAGGAACAAAACTCTATCTCAAAAAAAAAAAAAAAAAAGATTTTGCTGATTGATTTTTGGGTGGCCTTTTCTCTTAAAGACCACCAAGGCCTTTCAAACCCTCAGATCAGCATTTGGTTCCACCACAACTGAAGGTTTGTTATAAGAAGCTGCATTAAAATAATTAGACCAGAAAAGTTAACTAGACTAAAAGACACCATCTTTTACATCTCTTCCAGTTAGTTAGCTTTGGGTGGCTTCATGGGTAGGCTAGAGATAGAGATAGGTGGTTACCAAATACCTTTCTGATGATACTAAAGAATTTAATACCATCATAGCAGCCCAATCTATTCACACTAACTAGAAAGACCAGGAAGGGGAGAAAAAGACATCTGAGCTAGAGAAATTTCTCTTAATTGCTAAGAGAATCAAAATTGAAAATGCCTTTCAATTATAACCCAAACATACCAAAATTCCACTTAGTGAAGAATAAACAGGTTTTATGGTATGAGTGAACTGAAGCACATAGTTGCTATACAGAAAAGGTATCATAATCTTTCATTCTAACTAAATACCAGCATTCAATTTTGTTTTCTCTGAGGAGTCCAAGAAAAACAGAAAAATCCGCAGAACTAATTGTCAGGTCCCGACCTAACATAAACCTCTACATATGAGACCAGTGGGGCCAGAAAAACAGAATTTCTTTTCTTTAAACATTAATCCACCTCACCTCAGACTGTATTTTCTAACCCCAGCAACTATCAGGGTAGACCCTCACATGACTTTACACCTAGCTGATACATTAACTAAACTTACAGTTGCCAACTATCTTTGAGAATGGAAAGCATGAATAACAGTTACAGAGGAAAGGGCAAAATATCTGTTCCCCCAAATCACAAGATTGACATATTTTTTAATAATTAAAAAATTGTTTCCAACCATTCTCAAAATACTTGCCTTAGGTAAGTAGTTGACTTATCAAGATAAAACTATAAAAATTCTCTAGTTTTGTTTCAAAATGTTGATGTTTACTTTCCCTTTATTTCAAGATAACTTCATTTATTTATATGTATATGTTTTTATTTACATGATTTTATTTGTTTGTTTTTGGTAGAGATCGGGTCTCACTATGTTGCCTAGGCTGATCTTGAACTCTTGGGCTCAAAGAATCCTCTTGCCTTGGCCTCCCAAAGTACTGGTATTACCAGTGAGCCACCATGCCCAGCCTACTTCATGTATTTAAAGGAACTAAAATCTGGCACTCAAACTGAAGTCAAAAATTATCCTGAGGCTGTTCTACAGATGCTAAAATGCTAATATGTCGTAAGTTCAATACAGTTTTAAACAAGGTAGTTAGGTAATGAAGTGGTTGCTAACCAATTAAGAGGTGCAGATTTTCACAAAGGCTTTATCTAAGAAATTCTACTACGAAGCTTTTTATGACCAAAAGCAGAAAATCAGTTTTACAAGATGAGAAAAACTAAGGTCCCCGGAAATACAACAATTTGCCCAAAAGCACCATTAGATTCATGCTTAACTGGAGAGACACCCAATGGTGCAGATTTCAATTCTAACTCACATTGACTATAATCATGTCCTCATATAAAATAAAAGCCAGAAGTAGAACATGTATCCAACTTTGGTCAAACGAGAATATATTTTTAAAATGTACTGTTGTGTTAATTGGTCTTTCCACTGTACAGCTGCTGGGAGTTTGTTCAACTTCTATCTGTGCTGATATAACACTGTATTGAAATTGTTTCATCTTTACCAATGTTACACCCCCAAGATAAGGAACAGCTGAGCCCCTTGGGGACAGGGACTCACCTTATTCATTTATTAAGCACTTGAGTATAGTGTGTGCCAACACCAATATAGCATGTCCTCAACAGATGGCCATTTATCGGAACAAAACTCGTAATCATTTGATACACAGCATTTTCTCACAGGTACATCTTACAGCATTATTAACAAATGAAATAAGATTAGATGATCTGGACCAATTTGCATTGGTACGTCACATTTGGTTTCTTCTAACTAATGCTTCCTTTTTAGAAAATTTCTCAAGCTCTTCAAACAGAAAACTTAAAAAAACCCAAAAACAAAAACTTTCCATTTTCAGGGCCATAAAAATATATAGGAAGTTAAATCCATTGGTCTGGACAAAAATCAGAGGATTATCAACAGAAGACATTTCCTCATGCTTGGTAGCAGCTAGTGCATTATGAAAATTACAACACACCAGCCAAACAAGCTTTACTGTCTCTGAACTAGACACTGCTGTGTGGCCAAGCTGCCTTGCCCTGAGCAAGTTCATCAAGAATTACCATGGCAGGAATTCACACGGAAGAAACATTAAAACAAATAGAAACTAGTACTAAACTTCCAGCGGACAATAAAACTTCAGCAAGTGGGTGGGTAAGTGGAGGAATGAAGATATTTTCCAAGTTTCCTATATCTAAAACTGGCACAAGAAGTATGGGGAAAAGAGGGGATGTTTAGTTCTCAATCACACGAAGTATCTGCTACAAATTTGGTTTCTGCTCTGCTGGGTCCTTTCTTATCTGGTGGAGGAAACAAATCCGCTTTCAATGATAGATCTTCGTTTTTTCCTGTCACCCAGAAAAATGGTACCTTCTAACATCCTTTCTGAACACATATCAGCCTGTTCAAAATATGTTAATGATCTGCTTAAAAAAAAAAAAAAAAGCAATCACCACTTGCTCTTACTACAACTACTCAAACCAGCTGGAACCAAAGTTAGGAGCCCGAAGGGTCAGTAAGAGGCCCACAGAGGAGCTAAGCAGTGAGGAGGGACCTGTAAGACACCTACCTGGAAACAATTCATTATTGAGCAAAGAATCTAAAGAGAGGTCCAGTGAATATTCAGGTCTGATCCAGTGAAAAGACAGCAGTTTCCTCATACCAAGCCTTCTCCTCTGGGAAGGAAGACTGGGAGGGGCAGTGGGGGCGGTGGGTGGGGGATTGACCTGAGCAGGGGGCGGGGTTAAGGATTCCCACTTCAGCCTTCCTATACATGGGAGGTGTTGATATTAGTGGTTGCTTCCACCAGGTCTGAAATGGCATGATCTCCACTGTCCCTTAAACACCTGGTAGATGACATAACAATGAGAAAGATGATGTTGACAATGACACTCACTGAGTTCTAGCCATGTACCAGGCCCTGTGCCCGAGTAATACAACAATATTAACATCTCCTTTTGGTAGATAAGTAAAGTCTAAGACTGGGCAACTTGTTCAAGGACACAAAGCCAACATGTGTTAGAACCAGGACCTGCCAGGCATGGTGGCTCACGGCAGTAATTTGGCACTTCGGGAGGCTGAGGTGGGAGGACCACTTGAGCCCAGGAATTAGGGACCAGCCTGAGCAACACAGGGAGACCCAGTCTCTATGGAAAATTTAAAAATTAGCCAGGCATGGTGGCACGTGCCTGTAGTCCCAGCTACTCAGAAGGCAGAGGTGGGAGAATCGCTTGAGCCTGGGACGTGGAGGCTGCAGTGAGCCACCATGTTCACGCCACTGCACTCCAGCCTGGGTGATAGTGTGAGACCTTGTCAAAAACAAAAAAAAAAAAAAAGAACCAGGACCTGAACCCAGGAAGTCTGACATTACAACCCAAACTCTGTCACTCTCTCTAGACACGGCATCTAAATAGAACATCAGACTCCTTACTTAATGAATTACTGGTTCCTCACTTCATCTGAGTGATGGTCCTAAATTTGGTACCTTTTTAGGTCTCCGCCTGAGATGTCAACTCTCAGGGCAGTATTGGCCTGCTCCTCTCAGGTCCTCCCCACACCCTGTCTCCCTGACTGAGTTTCACTGAAACACGTTATGACATTCAGCCCAGGTGTGCCAGAAAGCCCCAGCAGCACTGAGGGCGGTTGGGGGGGCGCGTGGGGGGAGGTTGGGGAGTGGCTTCCCCTAGGGGCATGCTAGCTCTCAAGTTTCCAGCCTGCTTCTACACAGAGAGGTGTAACCACACACAAGCAGGACAAGAACACCACCAAGGGCTGGGACGGAGCCTCACTACCCTGTGGTATCCTTAGGCCTGCGGCCACACCAGCAGACACAGAAGAAAGAGTATTCAAGCTGCTCCCGATTCACAGTTCCCTCAGGAGCTGGTCGTAGGAGAGAGAAACTGAGAGGGCATCACCTCTTCACAAGCAGGCCCTCCACAGGAAAAAGAGGAAACCTGTCTCCTCGCAGAGAAAGGGAAAAAGAGAAAACAGAAAGGCTCCAGGATCCACTTCCGTATGGAACTCGCCCGGCACCAACCAGTACCTGTGCAGCTATCACTCTGGGAGGCCCCAGCATTTGCTCTGCTGGCCGTGACAGTGGCACGTCCCACTGTGCTGAAAGCTGAAGCGGGTCTCAATTCCACCCCTGAGCTAACACAAGGCTCCTTAATGCTCCTCTGCCATGTGTTGATCTTGCAACAGAATGTGGGACAGAAGATTTAAAAAGCTATGTGATGGGGGAAGGGCAGCCAGATCACCTTACACCAGGGCTTCTCCATCAAGCTTCCCTGGATTCCCTTTAGGGGCCAGTATTACTAGCTTCAAGGGAGGTTTTCCTCAAACTGGCACTGTAAGAGCACGTGTTGCCTCCGGGGACCCGCTTGGGAGGGGGCTGGAGGGGGGGGCGGGGTGCAGTCTAAAGAGTGTAGGCAAAACACACATCATCTCACCCTGCAAGGGACAGCAATGCCTTACTCCAATCTGAGCTCCCCAAAGGCTCTGACAAGTGGAGGTGCCAGCAGGGTCCAGCCTGGGGACCCAAGGGCTGGAGGTTCTTCCTACAGAAAAAGGGAAAGCAATGGGGGAAACCCAAATTAAAGTGACCACTGCGTCCTGGGATCTGACTGCATCAGAACCCAGTGATGTCCCTGGCTGTATCCATGCCCGCCGGCCTCCCCTAGGTCTACAGCGGATCAGGCAGGATAACCCTGCAGACCTCCTCCAAGCCCACAGCCGGCCCCACCCTTAGGGCCTGCAAATATTACCGCCACAGAGCCTTGTCCCTTTTTCACAGATGAGGAAACTGAGGCATGCGGAGCAAATTACGGTGCTTTTTCAAACCAGGTTGAAGTTCACTTCTCCAGCCACAATTCTGCACTTTTTTACAGCTTTATTACATTTCCGATTTCTCCAGATACACAATTGCTGTTGCAAAGTGAATTTTAAACACCTCGGAAGGACTGAACTCAAAATGAGATGAGGGTGCCCCCCACCTCCAGCTTATCCCCCACCCCCTCCCCGGGGACGTTCAGGTTCGGTCGCTTCCCTTCCCTCAAGCCGCTTCCACCGCAACCCGAGGGCGGGCTCCGAGGTCCCGAGGCTGAGGCGGGCACGGGGGGCTCGGGGACCCTTCCCGGCCGCTGAGGGGGCTGCGGCGGCCCGCCCAGCTCGGGGGCCGGGAACTTCTGGCGGCGCGGACCCCGCCGCCCCCGCCGCCCCAGCCACCGGGAGTGTGTGCAGCTCGGGCTTCCCTTTCTTTGCCTCGCCGCGAGTCGGGCGCGACCCCGAGGCGGCTCGGCCACTCACCATATTACAGATGGAGGCGATGTTTCGGACAGTCATTAGTCTAAAGGTTGCAGCGATCCCTCACCGCCATCTTTACAAGGGGAAACCGGGACTGCCCATGGTGGCGCGCTGGCGGGGAGGCCGGGCGGCAGCGCGGCGGCCTGGGGTCCGGCTTTCAGTTTGGCTGGGAGAGGGAGGCCGGGAGGAGGAGGCGGCGGCGCGGGGAGGGCGGGGAGGGAGCGCGGAGGGGCGGGGAGTGGCGGAGCGAGGGAGCCTGGGCCGCGGCCGGCGGCGCGGGGAGGAGGGGCGGCCCGGGCGCGCCGCGTGAGTCCGAGCCGGCCGCTCAGAGCGCTCGGGGCTGGGTTCCCGGGCCCCGCCGCGCCGCCTCCCTCCCCGCCCGGCCGCCCGCCCGCCCGGGCCTGGCCTCCTGCTTTTCCATTTGATTCCCTGCCTCTCTCTATTCGGACTGGAATGCCGGGCCAGGCTCCGGGGCGCGCCGCTGCGGCAGCCGCACCTCGCAGGTACCCCCGGCCGACCCCGACGCGGAAGCGGCGGCCCTCGTCGGCCCTCCTTGCCGTCGGGGAGCCAGGGAGCCGGGGACGGCACAGGGCGCGGGGTGGGGAAGCGGGCTGCCCGGGCGGGGGCGAACCCGGGGCCGCCTTCCGTCCTCGCATTTTCCTCGTCGCCTTCCTCCCACCGCGCCTTGGCAGCCCCCAGTGTTTATTTTTTGGCGAGGGGTAGGGGTGGCAACGTCCAACTTTTAGTTTCTCCCGAGGGTTCCAACCAGATGGCACCGGCGGGGACCCAAGAAGTAAAATGGGGCGAGGACACTGGAGCGGTCAGAGAGCCCTCGCCAGCTGCGGGCCGGGCGCCCGAGAAAGGGCGCCGAGAAGTCAGAGGAATCCGGGTCTGGGCGGAGGCCAGCAGCGGCGCGCTCGGGCAGCTTGTGACTTTAGCGGGTCCAAAGGAGACGTTCCGGTTCCGCGCAAGCACTAGGGACTGTCCAAAGAGCGGAAAGAACAAAAACGACACTTTTCCATATCTTCAAGGCAGGCATACCCCTCCCGGTGGCACCCAGCCTCTAGTTGTTGAGATGGGCGCTGTATGGGATCGTGCACATTTCCCGCATTAAAGGTCGTGGCTGCGGGCTCAGAGCGCGAGTCTATGCCCCACTTAGCGGATAGGTCCACGCGAATTGAAGGGGCCTGTTTCTGAATGTGTGGAAAAGTTACACATACAAGGTTGCAATTCGATGCTTTCAAAGGAGAAGTTGTACAAGCGAAATGCGTGATAAATTCTTAGATCAATATATTTAATGACAAATTGAATCAGAAGAAAAATTAGTTGAAGATAGCTTTTATCTAACCAAGAGCAAAGATCTGAGAGCCGTTGATTGCTAATATCCCTGGAATCTGGGGAGGAAACAGTAAGACAGACTTGTTGACTGAAGGTTTTGGGAGTCATGTCACTGTATTTTCCAGTGGACATGAGAAATAATATTCCTGCTTAAGTCTTTCAACCTAAATATTATTTCCAAATACATCCTGATGATAATTTCTTCCATTGTAAGTCGTGACTGATTTTCTTCTCTCTCTCTTTGTTTTTTTAAGAGACAGGGTCTCGCTATGTTGCCCAGCCTGATCTCAAACTCCTGGGCTCCAGCGATCATCCCACCTTGACCTCCCAAAGCGCTGGGACAACAGGCATGAACCACTGCACCCAATGTTTACATTCCTGATCTCCTTTAATCGCCACCATAACGATCAGCTGGTAGATGCTATTATCTCCTTTTTTGCAGATCAGTCACTAAGGCTTAGAGGATCAAGTATCCTGCCCAGATGCCTTACCGAAATGTTACAGTTGGTGTGGTAACCTGGGCTGAGCACTCTGGGAGAGGAAGAGAAGAGGAGACAGGAAACAACTGAGCTATGACCAATCCCAGCACGGAGGCCCAGAAAACTTTAAGATTTGAGGATTAATGTCTCAAGGTCAGGAGCAACCTGAAGGCTAAAACTCACATCTCAGGACTCAATTTCACAGAAGTTCCACTATAAGGCATTAATCTAAAGCTTTAAATGATATGAAAATTTTGTAATAAGAGTTCAGTATTTCTGCCAACATGGGCACATGGATTGCAAAGTTCACAGGATTGAAAATACCATCGACATAATGGAAATTGAACAGCATCTGATTACTGAGTGCTATATCAGCAAGTTAAAAGGATCTTTTGCATACCTTTTAATGGTACATATCCTAAAACTGAAGTGTTCAATATAGACATCCAGATTGAAACTCAGGCAGTGAATTATATACACAACAAATCAATTGAACATGGCAGAGTTTGTCAGACTCATGAAAGATTAAATACATTTTACATTTCCACAAGTGTGGTATTCACAGGTCTAAATTGGAAAATTCTTGGGTTGAAGAAGAATAATCATAATCTTAGCTTCACTCATTGAGGAAACATTATTCAGGGATAATAAGAGGTAAAACCTTAAAAATATTGACAAGCTAATGAGAGAACTTTGAGGTAAGCTGATATGCAGGTATAGTTGGGACTGGGAAAAGCAAGAAAATGGAAGGATGGGTTAGAGGGTGGCAGTAAACGGCTGATATAGTTTGGATATCTGTCCCCACCCAAATCTCATGTTAAATTGGAATCCCCATTTCTGGAGGCAGGGCCTGGTGGAAGGTGTTTGGAACATGGGGGAGGATCCCTCATGACTTGGTGCTGTCTTAACAATAATGAGTGGGTTCTCCCGAGATCTAGTCATTTAAAAGTGTGTGGCACGTCCCCACAACCCCTCCAACTCTCTCTTGCTCCTACTCTGCCATATGAATGTGTGTTCCCCCTTTGCCTTCTGCCGTGATTAGAAGCTTTGTTAGGCCTCCTCAGAAGCAGATGTTGGTGCCATACTTCCTATATAGCCTGCAGTACCATGAATCTTTTTGCGTTATAAATTACCTGGTCTTAGGGATTTCTTTATAGCAATGCAAGAATGACCTAATACAGAAAACTGGTACCGAGAAGTGAGTCATTGCTGTAGAGATACCTGAAAATGTGGAAGCAGCTTTGGAACTCAGTAACAGGCAGAGGTTGGAAGAGTTTGTAGGGCTCAGAAGAAGACAGAAAGATAAGGGAAAGTTTGGAATTTCTTAGGGACTGGTTAAATGGTTGTGACCAAAATACTGATAGCTAGGCCATGAACAGAATACACCCAAGCACTTTGCTAAGGCTAAACATGCGTGACCTTTGCTCTAGTTCCCAGTAAGTTCCTTGTTTCCATTCAACACCTCAGAAGCCTGGACTTCAAACCAAAATGCTGATAGTGATGTGGACAGTGAAGTCCAGGCTGCTGAGGCCTCAGATGGAAATTAGGAACTTACTGGGAACTAGAGCAAAGGTCACGCAATGTTACGCCTTAGCAAAGAGCTTGGCTGCATTCTGTTCATGCCCTAGGAATCTGTGGAAGTTTGAACTTGAGAGTGATGATTTAGGGTATCTGGCAGAAGAAATGTCTAAGTAGCAAAGTGATCAAGAAGTGGTGTGGCTGCTTCTAGCAACCTATATTCAGATGTGGGAGCAAAGACAAAAGGTAGAACTTATATTTAAAAGGGAAGCAGAGCAAAAAAAGTTTGGAAAATTTGCAGCCTGGCATGTGGCAGAGAAAGAAAAAAGCTTTATCAGGAGAGGAATTCAAGCAGACTGTGGAACAATTACTTGCTAGAGATGTTTGCAGGATTAAATGGGAGCCAACTGCTACTATCCAAGACAATAGGGAAAAAGCCTTGAAGGCATTTCAAAGAACTTCAGAGTAGCTTCTCCCATCACAGGCCCAGAGGCTTAGGAGGAGAGAATAGATTCATGGACTGGGCCCAGGGCCCTGGTACCTTGCACAGCCCTGGGACACTGCTCACCACATCCTAGCTGCTCCTGTTCCCACTCTTGCCATGGCTCAAAGGGGCCTACATACAGCTTGGACTGCCACTTTGGAAAATGCAAACAGTAAACCTTGGTAGCTTTCACGTGGTGTTAAGCCTGCAGGCACACGAAATGCAAGAATCATGGATTCTTGGCAGCCTTTGCCTAGATTTCAGAGGATATATGGAAAAGTCTGTTTGTCCAGGCAGAAGCCCGTTGCAGGGGTGGAGCCCTCTCAAAGAACCTCTACTAGGGCAGTGTAGAGGGGAAATGTGGGGTTGGAGGCTCCAACAGGGTCACCACTGGGGCACTGCCTAATGGAACTATAGGAAGTGGGCCACTGCCCTCCAGACCTAAGGATGATAGATCTACCAGCAGCTTGTATTCTGCACCTGGAAAAGCCACAGCCACTCAACTGCAGCCCATGAGGGCAGCCTTGGAGTCTTTACCCTGCAAAGCCATAGGGGCAGGACTGCTCAAGGCCTTGGGAGCCCACCCCTTGTACCAGTGTGGCCTGGATATGGGACATGGTGTCAAAGAATATTATTTTGGAACTATAAGATTTAGTGACTTCCCTACTAGGTTTTGGACCTGTGTGGAGCCCGTAGACCCTTTCTTTTGGCCGATTTCCCCCTTTTTGGGATGGAAACATTTACCCAATGCCTATACTCCCATTGTATCTTGGAAGTAAATAATTTGTTTTTGATTTTACAGGCTTATAGGTGAAAGTGACTTCCCTTGTCTCCAATGAGGCTTTGGACTTTGGACTTTTGAGTTAATGCTAGAATGAGTTAAGATTTGGGGGGCCTATTGGAAAGGCGTGATTGTAGTTTGCAATGTGAGAAGGACATGAGATTTGGAGGGGCCAGAGGTGGAATGGTATAGTTCAGATATTTGACCCAGCCCAAATCTCATGTTGAATTGTAATCCCCAATGCTGGAGGTGGGGCCTTGTATGATGTGTTTGGAACATGCAAGCAGATTCCTCATGGCTTGGTGCTGTTTTCATGATAGTGAGTGAGTTCTCCTGAGATGTGGTCATTTAAAAGTGTATGGCACCTCCCCCCACTCTCTATCTCTCTTGCTCCTGCTCTGCTATATGAGACACCTGTTCCCCGTTTGCCTTACACCATGATTGAAAGCTTTGTGAGGCCTCCTCAGAAGCCGAGCAGATGCCAGTGCCATGCTGCCTATATAGCCTGCAGAACCATGAGCCAAGTAAACCTCTTTTCTTTATAAATTACTTAGTCTCAAATATTTCTTTACAGCAATTTAAGAATGGCCTAATACAATAGCCTAAACTAATTTGAGGGAGGTGATGTGTCTCTTGCTACACAAAGTATGGTTCACGGACTAACAGCATTGGCATCACCAGGAGGTTGTCAGAAGTACAGACTTTCAGTTCCTATCCCAGACCTAATAAATCAGAGTCTCCAAAAAGTTTGGGGAGCACTGCTCCACCTAATGACTTGTGGTAGAATTCTGTTTTTGCCTCACCAGCATCCATTCTCCTTTCAGTAACAACTCCTAGCTTCTACTTTGGGGAACTTTCCATCTCCCACACTCAGACCTAAGGTTCAGATGTGGCTAACCTAGCCCCATGCAGCCAGAGGAAGGCACATGATCCAGGCCTGGCCAATGACAGTGCCTTATGACCCAGCCAGAGTGACTGGTTCAGCAAAGAGGATGTAATATGAGCTGAGCCAATGAGACCTAGCCCTGGTACTTTTGGGAAAGAAATGCTCCCCTTCCTGAGTTTGCTGAGCTGATAAGATACTCATCTATAGCAGCCATCTTTCCACTACCTGAGAAGGAAGCCAACATAGGAAAATGGAGCTGAGAAATGAAAGAGATCCTAACAAATTCATTTATCCACTCACTACCAGATCTAAATCCTGGGCTTTTTAGTAACTCAAGCCAGTATAGTCTTCATTTTCTTTGGCCAGTTCAAACTGGATGTCTACTAGTTACAACTGAAAGAATCCTAATACATCAGTCTCTTCTGGTCCCTGAAATTCATTAGGCTCATTCTGAATCTTTGATATTTCCTTTTCCTCTCTTCTTTGTCTGTGTTTAATCCATTTTGCATTGCTATAAAGGAATACCTGAGACTCGGTAATTTATAAAGAAAAGAGATTTATTTGGCTCACAGTTCTGCAGGCTACACAAGCATGGCACCAGCATCTGCTCAGCTTCTGGTGAGGCCACAAGAAGCTTTCACTCATGGCAGAAGGCAGAGGGAGAGCAGGTGTGTCATATGGCGAGAGAGAGAGCAAGAGAGAGGGGAGGGAGAATTCGCTTTTTTTGGCAATCAGATCTCGTGGTAACTAATAAAGCAAAAATTAATTCATTACCGTGGCAAAGACACCAAGCCATTCCAAAAAGATTCATCCCCATGAGCCAAACACCTCCCACCAGGCCCTACCTTCAGTGTTGGAGATCACATGGGAGACAAATACCCAAACTATATCACTGCTCTCTAAACCAGTTTAGAGGGTTCAAACTTTGCCTCCTCCAGTTTGTCTCTTCCTGAGACCTTCCCGGATAGCTTCCAACACATACTGCTCTCCCCAGCCCATCAATGAATTCCTGCATCCAGGTGACTAATGGTTCCATACTTACCCTTCAGCTGTGACCAGTTTTGTGTCCACCTCTGTTTTCCTCCCTCTTTTTGCTTAGATGACAGCCACTCAACCTCTAGATGTCCTCTGCTACAGGTGGGATGCCCTTGTTATATATTCTTATAGCACCACCTGTCTTCCCTTCATGGCACTTATATTTGTAAATATATTCATGCCATAGAGTACTGCATGAAGGCAGTCGAGTGGGTGGTTCAAACGTAGACCCTGGTGTCAGCCTGCCTGGACTAGCTATATGACCTTGGGCAAGTTTCTTAACCCCTCTATACCTCAATTTCCTTATTTATAAGGTGAAGATACTAAGAGTACCCCCTCAGAGCGTGATTTTGTTAATTTATGTAAAGTACTAAGAACATGCCTGGCACATAATAGGCACTGTATAAGTGATATCTATTATTATTGTACATGGGATTATTTGATGTCTGTATCCCATCCCCCATCAGACATGAAAAAATAGGTCTGCTTTTGATCACCATTTTACACTTAAAGAAAAGGGCCAGGCTGGGCGTGGTGGCTCACACTTGTAATTCCAGCCCTTTGGGAGGCTGAGGCAGGTAGATTGCTTGAGCCTAGGAGTTTGAGACCAGCCTCGGCAGCATGGCAAAACCTCATTTCTACAAAAAAATAAAATAACTAGCTGGGTGTGGTGGTGTGTGCCTGTGGTCCCAGCTACTCAGGAGACCAAGATGTGAGAATCACTTGAGCCCGGGAGGTCAAGGCTACACTGAGCCATAATTGTGCCACTACACTCCAACTTAGGTGACAAAGTGAGACCCTGTCTCAAAAAAAAAGAGGGCAGCCAGGCATGGTGGCTCATTCCTGTAACCCTAGCACTTTAGGAGGCTGAAGCAGGAGGATTGTTTGAGGCCAAGTGTTCAAGACCAGCCTGGTCAACATAGCAAGACCCTATCTCTACAGAAAATTTTTTAAAATTTACTAGAAATGGTGGTATGTGCCTATAGTCCTAACTACTTGGCAGGCTGAGGTTGAAGGATTGCTTGAACCCAGGAATTTGAGGCTGCAGTGAGCCATGATCATGCCACTGCATTCCAGTCTTGGGCAACAGACCAAGACTGCCTCTAATAACTAAGTAAATAACTAAATAAAAAGGAAAGTACAGTCCGGGCATGATGGTTCATGTCTTTAATCCCAGCGCTTTGGGAGGCCCGGGCAGGCAGATCACCTAAGGCCAGGAGTTTGAGACCAGACTAGGCAGTATGGTGAAACCCCATCTCTACAAAACAAAAAGCAAAGAACAACAAAAGTCAGCTGGGCATGGTGGTGCTTGCCTGTAGTCCCAGGTACTCTAGAGGCTAAGGTGGGAGGATTGTCTGAGCCCAGGAGGTGGAGGTTGCAAAGACCCTGTGTCAGAAGAAGGAAGGGAGGAAGGAAGGAAGGAAGGAAGAAAGGGAGGGAGGGAGGGATGGAGGGAAAGAAGAAAGAAAGAAAGAAAAAGAAAGAGAGAGAGAAAGAAAGAAAAGAAGAAAGAGAAAGAGAGGAAAAAGGGAAGGAAGGAGGGAGGGAGGGAAAGAAAGAGAGAAAGAGAAAGGGAGAGAGAAAGAAAAAGGAAGAAAAGAAAGAGGAAGAAAGAAAAAAGAAAAGAAGAAAAAAAGAAAGGAGAAAGAAAGAAAAAGGAGGGAGTGAAGGAAGGAAGGAAGGAGAAGGGGAAGGGGAAGGGGAAGGGGAAAGAGAGGTCCATAGGAGTAGCCAATAAATTGAATGCTGAATATTTGGACAATTGCCTCTCTCTAAGTGGTCTAGAAGCTTCTAGAGGGAAGGAATCTTGTCTTGTGCATTAAAAAAAAAAAAAATCTTATCCAGTCTTAAGTACTGTGCCTGGCACATTAATTCCTTTCCTCCTTTCCCCTCACTGCCAAATGAGCTATTGCCACTCACTTGATATGCGAACACTGGCTGTCTGGTATGGAAAAATATTTTTCTGGCTGTAGACTTGAGTTTGATTACCAAATTGATTTCTGTGAATTATATTTCAATTCTGTGCAGAACTTTTTGACAGCGCTTTTCTTTAATCACCATGTATCCAATAAATATTTATTAAAGACATATTCTGTGCCAGACACTGTGTGAGGCACTTGCCATCCTGGGATAAAAGAAGGTGGAACCGGCGCTTACATAACTCAATTTCTAATGCAGCATACATTGGCATTGTTAATTAAGGTCTTTGCTACTTTTTGTGTGCTATTAGTATAAG
Source organism: Hylobates moloch (assembly GCF_009828535.3). Taxonomy (NCBI): domain Eukaryota; kingdom Metazoa; phylum Chordata; class Mammalia; order Primates; family Hylobatidae; genus Hylobates; species Hylobates moloch. Next base: position 63,951,621 of record NW_026652277.1, read on the forward strand.
GATAAGATAACTTTGGCATGAGTATCAAATTAGAATTCCTGTAATGGAAACTACATCTAAAACCATGGGTGTATTTATGGGTGGTTAAGATTCCTTAAGTTAGCCAGGCAGGGTGGCACACGCCTATAGTCCCATGTACTTGGGAGGCTGTGACGAGAGGATCAATTGAGCCCAGAAGTTCGAGTTCAGCCTAGCTGACATAGTGAGACACCATCTCTATTAAAATAATAATAATAATAAAAGTTGTTTAAGCCTTTGAACTGCCAAGTAAAAGGCCATTGAAGGATTTTTAAGCTAAGTTGGAACATGATTAGATTTTTATTTGATAGTACCTTTTGATTAACTGAAAGAATGGATTACTCTAGTTGGCTACACTCTGGGGAAAGAGGGTTAAAAGACAGCAACATTTTTCTTGGTGAGGCCAGTTAGAAATCTGTGGTGAGAAAGTCCCAAAGTTGTTGATAGTCTGAATTTAGGGGAGTAGCCGTGGAAGAAGAGAGGTAGACATACTGAAGACCTTTTCTGGAGGTAGTCAGCTGAATTTGTGATTGACTGGGATGAAGGACAAGGGCTCGTCCCAGATTTCTGAGATTTCTGACTGGAATGAAGAGAAATGTCATTTTGGGTTTTTTGTTTTGTTTTGTTTAACAATTGGGAATGCTGAAGGAGAAGGTTCAGGTGAGGTAATGAGGGAGAAATGAGTTTGGTTCAGAAATGTCGACTTTTAGATAACGGTGATACACCTGAATCATTATATCAAGTAAGCCCTTCACTATACACATGTAGGGCTCAGAAGAAAAGTCCGCACTGTAGAAATAAATCTAAGAGTGATTAATATATAGAAGATAATGGAAGACATGCAATTATGGATTAAAATGCCCAGAGAGTGTCAAGTGAGATACAGACAAGCATGTAGGCATGAAGAGCTCCACCATGCAGAGAGCAGGTGGATAAAGAGTTGCCAATGAAAATCAAAAGAGAAATTCCAAAGTGGCAGAAGAAAAGCCAAATTGGCCTGGCACAGTGGTTCATACCTATAATCCCAGCATCTTGGGAGGCTGAGGCAGGAGAATCGCTTGAGGCCAGGAGTTCAATACCAGCCTGGGCAACATAGTGAGATACCCATCTCTATAAGAAAAAAAATTTAATTAGCCAGGCATGGTGGCACATGCCAGGAGACCTAGTTACTCAGGAGGCTGAGGACAGAAGATTGCTTGAGCTCAGGAGTTTCAGGCTGCAGTGAGCTATGATCACACCACTGCACTCCAACCTGGGTGACAGAGCGAGACCCTGTCTCTAAAACTAAATAAATCAATTTTTTAAAAAAAGAAAATCCAAATTAACACACAACATCACAAAAGCCAAAGAGTATTTCAAGATGGAGGGAGTAGTCAAATGTATCAAATACAGCCAAGTGATCAAGGAAGATAGATAATAATATTAACAATGGTCACTTCTTGAACAAGACTTTAAGATGCATTTAATCCTTTTGACAACCCTGTGAAGGGGTAATATTAAAATCCCTATTGCAAGGACCGCTTGGGGCCAGGAGTTCGAGGCCAGCCTGGGCAACACAGCAACACTCTGTCTCTTAAAAAATAAAAAATAAAAAAATTAGCCAGTCATGGTGGCACACACCTATAGTCCTAGCTACTCGGGAGACTAAGGCTGAAGGGTTGCTTGAGCCCATGAGTTAGAGGCTGCAATGAGCTATGAACATACCACTGCACTCCAGCCTGGATGACTGGATGACCAGAGTGAGACTCCATTTCTAAAAAAAGACGTTTTTAAAAAAATCCCCACTGCAAAGAAGAGAAAGCTGAAGCTGAGAACTTAAGTAACTTCCCAGAGTCCGGTGAGCATTGTCTCAGGAGAGCCTATTACTAAAGAGTTCTTTGAATTCTATCAAGGGCAGTCTGGATGGAATGGTTGGGAGATAATACATATGGGAATGGGTTGATCAGTGAAAAGCACATGAAAAGACACACTCTAAAGATGTTTGGCTGTGAAGGAAATGAGAGGTAGGTGGTAGACAATTGGAGACCTCAAAAATGCCTTCAGTGGGTGATTCTCTGCCTGGTCTGCAATGACGTCTTCTGATCTAGCTCTTTCCTGCCTCTTCCAACTTTTAAGCCAAAGACAGCACTCGCTTCATAATTCCAGGCCTATAGGCTCACAAATCCTCCCGTCATCTTCCTTTTGTTTCAAGTTGACTCGTTCCTCAAAACTCAGTTCAAACTTCACTTCCATAGGAAGTCTTCTCAGCCTCATCTTCCTCAGTAAGTTTTCATCAAAAGTCACTTTTTGAAATTCTTTAAAAACCTAAACTGCCCAGCACAGTGCTAGGCACCTGCACAGGTGGTTCTCAGATACTCAGCGGGTAATGAATGATTTTTCCTGAAACACTTGGCTCACTTGATCAGAACCAGCATACTCACCACCCTGCTTTCCTGATGGTTCTCTCTCTTCTCCACATTCTGGTCTGAATTATGTGGAGCTGAGAGCCCTTGAGTGTATGGGAGGATGGAATTTAGAAAGTAAGTGCATGGTAAGGAAATTGAAGCCAAGAAGATTCCATAGAAATGAGACTTAGAGAGGTTTAGCCATAAAGAGAGATCTCAGACAGCAGCTTTAGGAGAGAATAAATAGGTTTGTTGATTTGTTCCTTTTATCAAAATAGTTCATGTGAAAAACCTTGAGTATGTTTGTCATCAAAAGGTGAGGGGCTCATGAACGGGGGGCTTGATGGGGGAATTTATTAGAAGGAGTGGGGCTGGGGCAGATCAAGAGCCCGGAAGCTTTCGAAAGGGGGAAGTCCTTCCATTAGGTTGAAGAAATTAGTCTGAGATGCCCTCCATCTTCTCCGTAGACAGAAATATCTTCTCCTTCATTACCCTCAAGGAGTTCCACTGCCTTGTTTACTGCTCAGTCCCCTAGAATGGCAGGCACATAGTAGGGCTCAATAAATATTTGCTGAATGAAGTTATGATCGAAAGAGGATAACTCTGGAAGAATACTAAGCATAGACCCTAGGATAAGGTAAGTAATATAGAGTTCCACAGTGGGCAGGTCTATGCAAACCTACCCCAAAGTCTGAGGCAGCTGAGAGGGCGAAGAAAGAGGCTGAGAAATCTGGTTTCTTAGAAAGAAACATTTAATAGGTACTTATGAACAGTAGCCTTATATGTGTCTCAGGTGGCATGAGGCAAAATGGTGGATTCCCCACCATTACCCCCATGACCCAGGGCTTAAATACTACAGGGAAAGGAGTGGCTCAGAAGGGATTTGTAGAACAATTGAAGTATTATAACATCAAGGTTATTTGACCTAAGGGCAGGACCAAGGGTCAATATGTGCTCTTACACAGGGAACAACAGATAAATTGGAAATCTCAGAGGCCTTCCCAGAACTGGGGTTAATCAGAAGCTAACATGGTGAATTAGCACCCAAGATAGAGTTGCTTTGGCCTTCACATGTAGCCTGGTCTTATTTGGAACAGAATTTCTTTGGGAACGTTTACATTCCTTCCATGTCCACAAACACTGTTTACGATAAAAGCAAAGCTGTTTCTTCTACCCAGATTATACTTCAGTGTCCTCCCAGCCCCTCACTATGGGTCACCTCCACAGCTTTAACAATCCCACCACCAGCTGGTGGGAGGGCCAGGATTCCGAAGCGGCACGCTGAACGAGACTTCTCTCAGAGGGGCAGCACCCTATAATTCTCTTTGGTCCTGTCCTCCTAGGACGCTGTAAGCCATGTGGCCCATTGAAAACAAGGTAAGACCATTCTAAATGCCCTTGCTGTACAGTTTTGTCCCCAGTCAGGAGTGAGGGTTTCACTCTTCCACTTCTTCTCAGAAAATTAGGTAGACAGCCAGGTTAGGGTTTACACTGGCAGGGCCACAGGCATAGCATCCTCCTAGTGGCGGCTGTGGTACTCTATACTCATAAAGCACTAAGCAAATTCTGGACATTGCTTACCGTCACCAGTGGCCAGAAAGAGGCAGGCTGTAAGGAACTGACCAGCGCAAAATTCTTTACTCAATTGTTAAGCCTTTCAAGATCTACATGAACTAGGTAAATGGATTCAAAAGTCTCAAGGGTGCTGATGGATTCAAATGATCACAAATGTCTTGTGCTTTTTTTTAAATGGAATTCTGGTTCAACAGAAACCTTTGAAAAATGTGACACTGTAGATGCTTCCATTTTCAGCATTGTGTTCATTGCCATTTGGACTTTTTAAATAAAAAGGGAAACAAGGATAGCTTAATTATCTTTGAGGGTCACAGTGATTATGACCATTTGACAGAAATCACTGATAAAATAATGAGTTTCAATTTACAAATAGAGTAGATTCCTATAGGTTATTACAACTTTTTAAAGAGCTATTGTTTTTATATCTAAGCACAAAGCATCACAATTTCTGTATGTTTTTAATATTTTTAATTAAATCATAACATGCATACAGAAAAGTACATAAGTCTTAAGTAAATTGTCACAAAGGAAATACAGTTGTGTAATTACCAGGCAGGGTGAAAGAACAAAACATTATCAGCATCACTAAACCCCCACCCTTCTCTGATTCTTCCAATCACTAGCCCCTCTTCCCCATGGGTAACCCCTATTCTGACTCCTAACACCATAGCGTACTTTTGCTTGGGTTTTTTGTTTGTGTATGTTTATATAACTAAAACCATGTAGTGTGAAGTGGGTGTAGTGTGGGCTCCTTTAATCTCAGCTACTTGGGAGGCTAGGGGAGGAGGATACACTTGAGCGCATGTTTGAGTCAGGCCTGGGCAGCAAACGAAATCATATATATATACACACATATATTACAGGCATCTATCATATATATAATATATATACATATATCATAATATGTATAATATATACATATATATATAATATATACATATATGGGCGCAGTGGCTCATGCCTGTAATCCCAGCACTTTGGGAGGCTGAGGTGGGCAGATCACTTGAGGTCAGGAGTTCAAGACTAGCCTGGCCAACATGGTGAAACCCCATCTCTACTAAAAATATAAAAATTAGCCAGGCATGGTAGCAGGCACCTGTAATCCCAGCTACTCAGGAGGCTGAGGCAGGAGAACCCGGGAGGCGGAAGTTACAGTGAGCTGAGATCGCACCACTGCACTCCAGCCTGGGTGACAGAGCAAGACTCCGTCTTAGAAGTAATAATAATAGAGGCCGGGCGCAGTGGCTCATGCCTGTAACCCCAGCACTTCAGGAGGCCGAGGCAGGTGAATCACAAGGTCAGGAGTTTGAGACCAGCCTGGCCAACATGGTGAAACCCCGTCTCTACCAAAAATATAAAAAATTAGCTGGGCGTAGTGGCAGGCGCCTATAATCCCAGCTACTTGGAAGGCTGAAGCAGGAGAATCGCTTGAACATGGGAGGCGGAGGTTGCAGTGAGCCAAGATCTCACCACTGCACTCCAGCCCTGGTGACAGAGTGAGACTCTGTCTCAAATAATAATAATAATAAATAGATAAATAGTAAAATAATGCAGCGTATACTCTTGTATCTGGATTCTTTTGCTTAATATTATATTTATGAGATTCAGCCATGTTGCTCAGAAAAGCTGTAGTCATTAGTTTTCATTGCTGTATAGTATTCTATTATGTGAAGATGCCACAGTTTATTTACAAATTCAACATTGATGGATTTGGGCTTGTTTCTAGTTTGAGGCTATTACCAAAAATGCTACTATGAACATTCTTCTGTGTATCCTTTGGTGTGCATATGCACACATATCTGATTGGTAGATACCTAGGTAAAATTGCTGGGTCATAAGATGTGCATATGTTCAACTTTATAATGCCAAGCAGGTTTAAGGTATCATATTAACATTCCCACTAGCAGAGTGTCAGAGTTCTGATTGTTTCACGTTGTCCTCATACTTAGTATTGTCAGGCTTTTTTTTTTTTTTTTAAGACAGAGTCTCACTCTGTACCCCAGGCTGGAGTGCAATGGCATGGTCTCATCTCACTGCAACCTCCACCTCCCAGGTTCAAGTGATTCTCCTGCCTCAGACTCCCAAGTAGCTGGGATTACAGGTGCGCACCACCATGTCTGGCTAATTTTTTTTGTATTTTTAGTAGAGACAGGGTTTTGCCATGTTGGCCAGGCTGGTCTCAAACTCCTGACCTCAGGTGATCCACCCACCTCTGCCTCCCAAAACGTTGGGATTACAGGCATGAGCCACCACACCTGGCTGGCTTTTTAACTTTAGCCATTTTGGTGAGTATACAGCTGTATTTCATTGTGGTATTAATTTAAAATACTGTCTTTTAATAAACAGCCAATTGGGTTTCCTTTTATAGCAGAAAAGAGGGAACCATTTATAACTTGGTAATGCTCATAAAAATATTTTTGGCAATGAGTCCACATCATCCTATTTCCTTTTAGGATGGTGTTGATGATGAGTCCATGTCCCAACTAATACAAAAATAACAACATAGGATGTGACAGGGCCGTCCAAACCATCTGTTAAGCAGAAGGACTCATTTAGTCTCTTTGAAACAAAGAATGATAGAAAAATGAATAGCAGCCGGGTACAGTGGCTCATGTCTGTAATCCCAGCACCTTGGGAGTCCGAGGCAGGAGGATTGCTTGAGGCCAGGAGTTTGAGACCAGCCCTGGCAACATAGCCAGGCTAAAGTTTGCTAAAGTTAAAAAGCCTGACAATATTAAGTATGAGGAGAATATGAAACATTCCTTAAACTCTCATCTCTACAAAACATTTTTAAAATTAGCTGCCACTTAGGAGGCTGAGGCGGGAGGATCACTTAAGCCCAGGAGATCAAGGCCACACTGCAGCCTGGGCAACAGAGCAAGACCTTGTCTCAAAAAAAAAAAAAAGAAAGAAAGAAAGAAAAAAGAAAAATGAATAGTCAAAAACTATAAGCAATAACAGAGAACCACCTTTTAAAAAATTAAATGTAAAATGTAGAATAATTATATAGTTCAATTTGGCTCATCTAATACAACCAAATGAAAGCCAAGAGATTAAATGATTAAGACCCATACCAGTTACAGACAGAGCCAGAACTGGAAGTCTAGTCCATACACTCATGGCTTTTTATACCCTAACCAGAATTTTATTCAACATACTTAAGTCTAAAATTTCTCTTTAAACTCAATTTAATTGGCCAAAGTTCAGATTAATTCTGTAAATGCACTTAGCTAAGCGTGAAAAAGATCAGTATGTTCATATGCTGTAATTATATAGCCATGCTTTCTCTCCCTGACTAATTAGGAAACAACTCAACACTGAAATCCAGTCCCAACAGAACATGTTATCTGGCTATCACTCTGCAGAAAGACAAAAGCAGTCTATCTAAATTCCCACTACTTTCTTTGCCAGCAAGTCAAGGCTTAGAGTTTTATAAAGCAATCCATGTATATACTTAGCTTTCTTTTCCTCTGTGAACTCGAGGGGGCTAGCTCCATAATGCGATAGCTTTCTTGTAGGAAGATGTCACCGCTGGCCAACTGTCAGTAGGGCATGGACTTTAAGTCAAGGCTCTGCACCAATCAAATACATTCATCCAGAACTGCTAGGTAACAAAAGAAAGCTAATTTGTCCCTATAAAGTTTATGGTTTGAGTCTCTGCTAACAGCATCAGCAAACCAGCTACAGACTCTTTCACTCACCTGGATCTGGGAAATAGACATTCTTTTCTATTTCACTGTGGCATTCAGGTACTATACCCCCTAAATCAAAGGCCCCACAATGGTAGCTCACAGACATATTTGGTTTCACTATCACTGGTTTAAATTTGAATTAGAGCCAACACTTGAAATCTAGCGAGTTTACACAAAAATTCAGATTATCATCTTCTCTTGAACCATGAAAAGCTTTAGCCATTCAGGGTCAAGATTCCTGTTAAGGGCCAGGTGTAGCTGAAAGAGAGTGGCCTCCCTGAGTGGAGACAGGTCTCGGTAGTTCACCACAGTCTCTTGTCCAGGCCTCTTCACTGCTTTATTCTCCCTTCCCTGGCCTCCATAGGCATTTGAGTTTATAACCCCTTCCCTAATCAAATGGCCTCAAGGTCAGGTTTCTGCCTGGAGAAAACAATGGTTGCACATTGCCAGCAATTATTTAAAGTCTCAAAACAGGCTGCATATGATTGTGATACCTGCAGGGCCCTGGTGGATTGCCCAACCCTGCCCTTATTCATTCCCTTTCTATGGATTGGATATTGGTATCACACAGAGCTCCACTGGCATACAACCCAGCCAGAGAGATCTGGAACTTCCGTCGTGCCCCATGAACCCAACTTCCATTCCTTCTTCCCAAGTACTGCACATGGGCAGAAAAGTGCTGAGGGATGTAATTCAGTTTTCTGTAATCTACAAGAAATCCAATTGACAAGGAGATCTGTGCGTCTGACTCTCCTTTTAAGCCTCTGTATGTTCCCCCTGTGAATCAGTGAATTCAACAATGCTATTTAAAATTCAATAAAGACAAATGAAATTATAAAAATGGATAATCACTTTTATGGAAAATCAACTAAACAAATGTTTTGCTCAGAATGTCAAGTACTAGGGGACTTGAATAAAATATTGAAAGTGCATTCCCTAGGGGAGATGAACAATTCAAAAATAGAGCATATGGCAACAGTGCTAATTGATATTTCAAATACAAATGGCACTCCATGTCCTAATGGAAGAGGAGCTGTGTTACCTGATGAGATGACACAAATCATGCAGTGGGAGTCTCAAGGGCCCGGTGGACAGCAGCTGTGCAGGATCTGAGGCTATGGATATGAGCAACACTGTGTCCCTGGCAATCCACAAGGGAAATTAGTTCACATATAGAACTGTATTTTATAGGATTTACTGTGGTAAAAGCTTCTTAAGTTCCAGTAACAATAGATAGGCCAGGCACAGTGGCTCACACCTGTAATCCCAGCACTTTGGGAGGCCGAGGCGCGTGTATCACCTGAGGTCAGGAGTTCAAGGCCAGCCTGGCCAACATAGTGCAACCCCGTCTCTACTAAAAACACAAAAATTAGCTGGGCATGGTGGCAGGCACCTATAATCCCAGCTATTCAGGAGGCTGAGGCATGAGAATCGCTTGCACCCAGGAGGTGGAGGTTGCAGTGAGCCAAGATCGTGCACTGCACTCCAGCCTGGGTGATAGAGAAGGATTCTATCTCAATAAAACACACAAAAAACAGATAGCCAGAACCCAGATTATCTCAACAAAAATGCAGCACCACAAGGAGTTCAGCACTGCATAGCACTACTCCTGTCTGTTGGGCTCTTGTTGAAGGATCTAATTTATCTACCCTCCCTTCTCTTGAATCACCAGTAGTTGATCGTGTGGTATCATTTTGGAGTCTCTGCTAACAGCATCAGCAAACCAGCTACAGACTCTTTCACTCACCTTGATCTGGGAAATAGACTAGACGTTCTTTTCTATTTCACTGTGGCATTCAGGTACTATACCCCCTAAATCAAAGGCCCCACAATGGTGGCTCACAGACATATTTGGTTTCGCTATCACTGGTTTAAATTTGAATTAGAGCCAACACTTGAAATCTAGCGAGTTTACACAAAAATTCAGATTATCACTGAATTATCACCTGCCAGGGTGTGCATCCACTCAGTCATTTATTCCCAAGCTCTTTTTTGTGGGTTTTTTTTTTTCAACCGGTCTTATGGAGCTGACATTCCCAGGCTCTAATGAGGTTGCCCCATAAGGATATCCATTCCACAGCCATTTTAGAAATCTCTAGAGAAGTGTGTTAGAAGTGAAGATTATTTTTCTTTTTCTTTTTTTTTTTTTTGAGACAGAGTGTCTCCCAAGCTGGAGTGCAGTGGTGTGATCTCGGCCTCACTGCAACCTCTGCCTCCTGGGTTCAAGCAATTCTCCTGCCTCAGCCTCCCAAGTAGTTGGGACTACAGGTGCGTGCCACCACGCTTGGCTAATTTTTTGTATTTTTAGTAGAGAAGGAGTTTCACCATGTTGGCCAGGCTGGTTTTGAACTCCTGACCTCAAGTGATCTGCTCACCTTGGCTTCCCAAATTGCTGGGATTGCAGACGTGAGCCACGGTGCCTGGCCCAGAAATGCAGATTTTAGGGCTCTACTCCAAAAGACTCACCTAGTAGGTCCAGGTGAAGACCAGGAATTTACATATGAACCAGTACCTCCAGAGGATTCTGACTTACATGGTCTGTGGCGATACTTTGAGAAACACTATCTCAGAAGGCTGATGGCAAAATTTCGTAATCCCATCTCCAGCATCAATTTTTAAAACATGCATTTAATACACTGTCAACTATATGTCTTGAATTCATAATACAAAACCTGTCCCATCATTATTGAAGGTTGTTTTCCTATGAAATTTGATAAATAAAGGAAAAGAAAAATAATGTGTCCTGGCTTTGCTATATGAACTGTTTTTCAGAGTAACCAAATAGTGTATGAGGAAAAGTCCATCTTTATAGAAGCCCGGCTAATAAATACAGAAGGAATGATTTAAAAATTTTTAAATCACTATTTTACAATTACTCACATAAAAAGTTGTGTAAGGAATGAACATAAATGGATGTCAAGGCCATTTAGTGAAAGGGTGATGGCTAAGTTTATTTTATTTATTTATTTTTTTTCAGATGGAGTTTCACTCATCGGCCAGGCTGGAGTGCAATGGTGTGATTTCAGCTCACTGTAACCTCCGCCTCCTGGGTTCAAGCAATTCTCCTGCCTCAGCCTCCTGAGTAGCTGGGATTACAGGCGCCTGCCACCATGCCTAGCTAATTTTTGTATTTTTAGTAGAGTCAAGGTTTCGTCATGTTGGCCAGGCTGGTCTGAAACTCCTGACCTCAGGTGATCCAACCACCTCATCCTTCCAAAGTGCCGGGATTACAGGCGTGAGCCACAGTGCCTGGCCTGAGTGATGGCTAACTTTATACTGAAGGGATCAGATTTACACCACCTGAGCCCACTGATGAAGCCCAGAAAAATGGGGCAAATATGACAACATGTACCTTGTGATATGATGCACCAGGAAGTATGAAGTTTTCTTGTGCAAAAAAGTCAACATGAATTTCATCAAGCCACTTTATAGAAAATATGGGAGAAAAAGAAATAAGTTAAATTACACTAAAATGATGTAATAAGACAAATCCAGAGTGTGGGTCATATGTAAAATTTGGACAGTTAATCCAGTTTCTACAACAAATCACTGGTCAGATGAGGGAAGAGGGTTGTTACAAACTAAAAGAGACTTATGGACATAACTAAATGCTATGTGTAGGTCTTATTTGAATCCCGATTAAAAGAAACTGACTGTAAAAAGACAGCTCTGAGATGCTCAGAGGAATCAAGTATTTTTGCAAACACTTGAGCAAAAGTAAGGTAGATGGACAGATGAAATTAGACTGACAAAATATTGCTAACTGCTGAAGCTTGATGCTGTGTATATGGTTTATTATACTGTTTACTTTTGGGTATGCTTGACATTTTCCACAATAAAAAGTTTTTAAAATATGCTTTAGCTCTAGGCACCTGCCTCTTCCAAGTCAGGCTAATGAAGTTAAGAAGACTTAGCAAGAAGTTGAAGTTCTTATTACTCAGGAATTAAACATTTCTTTCAGGCAATAACTCCCCTATAAATGTCCTTCTAGAAAGTCAAAACTCAGTTTTCATATCCTGAAATCTATTATTTTTCTCAAAGCCGAAAAAAGCCAGGCATGGTGGCTCACGCCTGTAATTCCAGCACTTTGGGAGGCTGAGGCGGGCCGATCACTTCAGGTCAGGAGTTCGAGCCCAGCCAGGCCAACATGGTGAAACTCCGTCTCTACTAAAAATACAAAAATTAGCCAGGTGTGGTGCCGTGCACCTGAAATCCCAACTACTCGGAGGCTTAGGCGGAAAATTACTTAAGCCTTGGAGGCGGAGGTTGCAGTGAACAGAAATAAAGAAAAAAAAAGAAAGAAAGAAAGAGAAAGAAAAAAGGAAGAAAGAAAGAAAGAAAGAAAGAAAGAAAGAAAGAAAGAAAGAAAGAAAGAAAGAAAAGAAAAAGAAAAAATCCTTGAGTCAAAGCCTAAAAAAGCACTGGCGGTTTTTCCCTGTACTCCATTACCCTCTTCTCTAAAAGCTTAATGAGATGCAGGGAGTAACTGGAACTCCATTTATAGTGTTGGATACTCAAGAACCATTGAAAGACCCTAAAAAGTATCACACAGCTATTAAGTGAAAGCAAACTCTTTTCATTAAATAAGAAAAAAACAGCTGTCCAGACTCAGGAGTTTTTGGTGTTGTAAAATGCATTATTTAAATAATGATAAAATGTTGAAACAACAATGGTTGTACTTCACTGTCACATATTTCTAGAATAAAAGGATAGTTACCTTAGAATGCTGCATCTATAACTTACTTTGTTCTTGTTCACCTTGAAGAAAATGGATTCAGATTCAGAATTTAAATTTCCCGAATGAAAGCTACTCTAATTAATTAATCTGAGTGCATTTGTAAATTTTGAAGTCACTACTGTAAAAGTGTGTGTAGTAATTTAATTCTTAGAGACCATTTGGTTTTCATTGCCTTTAATGTTCAATTGGCTACTTCACTTACTCCCGGGTAGTTAACATTCACAACACAATTCCCTTGTCCAACATCCTTTCAAATGTCTGTTTCCACTCCAGAAGACATCGGCCAGTATACTTAGGCCTTTTTTAGTAGTTCTGTAAGTAATATTTCTAACTTTATTTTTTAAAAAGTCTTCATCAAGGCTGGGTGCAGGTCTCATGCCTGTAATCCCAGCACTTTGGGGAGGCCAAGGTAGGAGGATTGCTTGAGTCAAGGAGTTCAAGACTAGCCTGGGCAACATAGTGAGACCTTGTCTCTACAAAATATAAACAAAATTAGCTGGGCATGGTGGCACATGCCTATAGTCCTAGCTACTCAGGAGGCTGAGATGGGAGAATCATTTGAGCCTGGGAGGTCAAGGCTATAGTAAGCTGTGATGGTGTGCTGCACTCCAGCCTGGGCAACAGAGTGAGACCTGTCTCAAAAAAAAAAAATTCTTAGTCAATAACCTTTTTGTGGCTTTCCTGTGGAATGCCAAGTGCCATTAAAATAAAAATTTTGGATACCTGCCAGTGTTGATCATATTGTGTTCTGGGAATACCTACATCAGAATCAAGAGGTGTGTTAATAATGGGCCAGGCAGTGGTGGCTCACATCTGTAATCCCAACAGTTTGGTAGGCCAAGGTGGGAGGATTGCTTGAGCCCACATGTTTGAGACTAGCCTGGACAACATAGGGGGACCCTGTTACTATAAAAAGTAAACAAAATTAGCTGGATATGGTGGCATGGACTTGTAGTCCCAGCTACTTGGGAGGCTGAGGGAGGATTGCTTGAGCCCAGAAGGTCACAGCTGCAGTAAGCCATGATCATGCCACTGCATTCCAGCCTGGGCAACAGAGTGAGACCCTATCTTTAAAAAAAAAAAAAAGTAGATTTTTGGGTCCCCCTCTTGAGCCTATGAAATCAGACTTGTGATGGGGCCTGGAATTCTTTACCTTCAGCAAGTGTGTCAGGTGACTCTTTCACACACTAAAGTTTGACAACCAAGTTTCCAAGATCATGGGGTTCATGGGGTTTCTCTTGCATTTACAAGAAAAACAGAGGAGAGAGAAACAAGTTTAACGGTACCATGAATAAAGCAATCAGCCGAATCTGGCACGTGGAAAACTCTGCAGGAAAACTGACCTGCTTTCTTCAAAAAGTCCAAGGCATATCCATCAACTCATGAAGAGATAAACAAAATATGGGTCCATACAATGCAATATTATTCAGCCATGAAATAGAATGAAGTACTGATATCTCCTACAACATAGATAGACCTTGAAAACATTATGCTAAGTGAAAAAAGACAGATACAAAAGGCTACATCTTGTGTGGATTTCATTTACATGAAATATCCAGAATGGGGCAAATCCATACATAGAAATTAGGGCTGCTGAGGGGAAGAGAGATGGGGAAAAGTTAAACATAAAAACGTTCTGGAATTAGATCATGGTGAGTGATCACATAACTATGAATATACTAAAAGCCACTGACTTGTGCGTTTAAAAGGGTGACTTTTATGACACCTGAATTATATGTCACAAACTGTTATTAAAAAGTTAAAGGCATAAAAAAGGGTCATTTTTTCTAGACTAAAAAAGGCTTAAAAAATACAAAGGAGGCATAAGAATTAAATAAAATGAATAGATTTTGTTTGAATCTTAATTCAAGTAAACTTTAAAATGACAGTTTTAGACAATGGGGGAATTTGAATGTGGACTTGGAGTTACTTTTAAATTTCTTGGCAATCATCTGGCATTGTTGTCAGGTACGATTGTCTTTTTGTATTAGGGTTCTCTAGAGGGACAGTACTAATAGAATAGATGTATATATGAAGGGGAGTTTATTAAGGAGTATTGACTCACACGATCACAAGGTGAAGTCCCCCAGTAGGCTGTTGGCAAGCTGAAGAGCAACGAATCCAGTCCCAGTCCCAAAACCTGAAAAGTAGTGCAGCCTTCAGTCTGTGGCCGAAGGCTCAAGAGCCCCTGGCAAACCACTGGTGTAGGTCCAAGAGTCCAAAAGCTGAAGAACTTGGAGTCTGATGTTCAAGGACAGGAAGCATCCAGCATGGGAGAACGATGGAGGCTAGAAGACTTAGCCAGTCTAGTCCTTCCATGTCCCTCTGCCTCCTTTTATCCTAGCCGTACTGGCAGCTGATTAGATGGTGACCACCCAGATTGAGGGTGGGTCTGCTTCTCCCAGTCTGCTGACTCAAATGTTAATCTCCTTTGGCAACACCCTCACAGGCACACCCAGGATCAATACTTTTAATCCTTCAATTCAATATTAAGCATCACACTTTTCTTTTGAGATGAATACTAAAATATTTAGGAGTGAAATAATGTAATATCTGGGATTTGCTTTAAAAATACTTTGACAAAAAGTGGTGATAGATGGGACAAATACGCAAAGTAAATGTTTTTGGTTGATGATTGTTGGCTGGAAGATAAATATATAGGGGCTTATTGAACTTTTTTTGTGTATGTTTGAAAATCTTCATAATAAAAAGTTTAGAATAGCCCAGAAGTTCAAGACCAGCTTGGGCAACATGGTGAAACCCTGTTTCTACAAAAATTAATATAATTAGCCAGGTATGGTGGTATGTACCTGTAGTCCCAGCTACTCAGGAGGCTAAGGCGGAACAATCACTTGAGCCCTCTTGTGATCAAGGCTGCTTTGAGCTGAGTGCACCACTGCACTCCAGCCTGCATGAAAGAGTGATACCCTGTCTAAAAATAAAAAAGTTAAAACTAAAGGAACTCAGGATTTTTTGATTGTCTTATTTTGCTGTGATTCAAAAAATTTCACTTGTACTACTGAACACCAAAGGTGTTAGGGTAAGATTGAAGGGCAAATATTAGAAGCTAGTTCTTACTTTTTAGCTCCTCTGCAGGGAACGGCCAGAGGGATGAATTTTGAATGCTTCCATTAACTGGGAGAAATTAATGGACAGAATAGAAAGGCATTGGGTTTAAAGTTTCTTGGTCATTTTTTTTAAAGAAAGACCACTTAAATTGAAATTCTAAGCCACTTGAAATTCTAAGAGCATGAAATTATTGTTTGCTAAGTATTCTGTTGATACCCATTCTAAGTAATGAATTAATTTCGCATCAAAATAAACTTGTGTTGGATTCGACATTTTATTTTGGAGGGCTTCGTATGGTGATATATTGCTTCTAGAACCTAGTTTTGCTCTTATAATCTTGTTAAAGATATTTAACTGCCTTAAAAATATACTACTGTTTATATACATACACACATAAACATAGGCACTGAGAAAAGAAAAATAGTTTAGAGCAAGTAACCCCATTACTGAGTATATACCGAAAGGAATATAAATCATTCTGTTATAAAGACACATGCACATGTATGTTCATTGCAGTACTATTCACAGTAGCAAAGACATGGAATCAACCCAAATGCCCATCAATGATAGACTGGATAAAGAAAATGTATTACATATACACCGTGGGATACTATGCAGCCATAAAAAGGAACAAGATCATGTCCTTTGCAGGGACATGGATCCTCAGCAAACTAACACAGGAACAGAAAAACAAACACTGCATGTTCTCACCTATAAGTGGGAGCTGAACAATGAGAACACATGGACACAGGGAGGGGAACAACACACACTGGGGCTTCTCTGTGGGGGTGGGGTGGTGGAGAGCATGAGGATAAATAACTAATGCATGCAGGGCTTAATACCTAGGTGATGGGTTGATAGGTGCAGCAAACCATCATGGCACACGTTTACTCATGTAACAAGCCAACATATCCTGCACACGTATCCCAGAACTTAAAATAAAATAAAATTTTTTTAAAAAAGAAAAAAATACTTCAAGACAGTTTGAGCTATGTGAAGTATGCAAAATTTATAGTGCCCAGAGAGACATGAGTATGGAACTTCGGTCATACCCCCTGACCCAGTGCTTATGCCTTAGGGATCATTGTTTAAAGTCATTTTGTTCCTAGCTAGCTGCCTCACCCATTATTCTCATGTTCCTGGAATTTGTGACATAAAGAACTATTTGTAGCCAATCAATAGCTTATGTTATTTTAATGTAAATTCCTGATAAACAAGTTACAAACTGCTTCTTTTTTCCTTTAAAAACTCACTTGTAACTGCCACTAATCAGAGTGTACATTCAGGGCAACTTGAATTTATTTGAGCTCAGAGCTTGAGGATGGCCTCCTCAAGCTCTGAGCTCAAATAAATTCTCTACTTAATTATAGTTTCTGAATCTCATTATGTAAGGTTGACATTTTGGCGATTCAGCTGGGACCTGAAGCAGACCTCCAGTGATCCTCAGTGTTTTGCCTACAGCCCTGGTATCAGCACAAATGACTTTGTTCATCTAACCTTGCCAGAGTCACTAGGGTTCTCTGGTAAGGCCCTTGGTGGGTTTAAATCCTCTGTGACGGTTAAGGACTCAGAACTGATTCAAGCTACACACATTTCTACCCAATGGGGTTGGAATTGAAGCTCTACTTTAAGGTAGGTGGTACATGTGTTATTCTCTAGAGATTCTGCTGATTGCAGATTTGTGACTTTCATATTTCTCTGAGGTTAAGGGTTTGTTTCTAATTACTCCTTAGAGTTCTTCAACTTTTCTGTATTTGAAATTTTGGTCAGGGAGAAAACAGTTTCCTTCTGAAAAAAGAAAGTGAAACCTCTGTGGCTGAAGCAAAAGAATTATAATTTGAAAAACTGGCCAGATTCTGAAGCTCAGTTCAGTTGACAAATCTAAATTTTTTCCTTGAATGACCAAAATTTCTCTCAGTAGGTCTTTCAGAAGGAAAGTCTAAATTATAGACATTAGGACTATGATAACCAAGTTCTGTTAGTCCATTCTTGTGTTGCTATAAAGAAACATCTGAAGCTGGGTAATTTATAAAGGAAAGAGGTTTATTTTGGTGCATGGTTCCGCAGGTTGTACAGGAAGTGTGGTACCAGCATTTGCTTATGGTGAGGGCCTCAGGAACCTTACAGTCATGGCGAAAGGTAAGGAGGAGTAGGCACATCACATGGCAAGGTGGCAGGGGGAGGTGCCATATTTTTTTAAACAACCAGCATTCATGGGAACCACCAGAGCAAGAACTCACCCTTTACCATGGGAATGGTATCAAGCCATTCAAGAGGGATCTGCCCTGATAACCCAAACACCTCTCACCAGGCCCCACCTCCAACATTGGGGATTACATTTCAACATGAGATTTGGAGGGGCAAACATCCAAACTATACCGTGAGACTTTCTCTTTAAGAAGAAATCTACCACTAGAAACACCAGCTGAATTCATGTTTAATAATTACGTTGCCTCTTCATGCAAGTATTTAGGAAAATATGGGTCTCACATAACTTGAGATGATGACCCTGAGTTACAATGGTCAAAATGGGGTGCCTTGGAAACACCTAAACTAGTTTATCTGCATGCTCAATTAGAAAAACCCAGCTCTAAAATAAAACAAAATAACTGGGAGAGCTATTTTCAGTGGAAAGTAGAAACTTTTTTAGAAGCTTCTAAAAAACTTTCTAGTAAAGGCATTTATTTGCAAGCGGAGAACAAAGGATTATTTAAAACAATTTCTAAATTGAAAAAGACTGCTGAAATTTCTCCCCCTTTTTCAACTCTTCCTTCCCTTTTGTCAGAACATCCTTGTCTGGACTTTACCTCCCCTTCCTCTTCCTCCTCTTTGTCCTGCTGTTCTGGTTCCATTTTGGGAACACCCTCTGTCCAGTACAGAAGAACCTGCCTTGGTTTATCAACCATGGTAAAAATAGAACTTAAAGGGATAACTAAAGAATTCCCAGATCCTTTTCAGAACTCTGTTGGATTTGCTAGAGGTTTTGAATTAAACATTTGAGCTTATGATCCAGGAATTTCTGATTTATATCAACAGGTTCACATCTTAGTGTCAGAAAATAAAGCCAAAGATTGGATAGCAAAGGCAAACTGGAGAAATCTTTTAAAGGACTTCCATAAGTTTTTTGAAGCCGATTGCAAATGGGCTCACAATACTGTCAAAGCTTTAGTAGACTCTATCCCCTTAGTTTTCCAACAAGTGGTTGATTGGAACAAAATACAACATGCTGAAAAAATCCTGTTGATCACATCATACTATGGGAAATTTGAAAGAATGTTTAAACACTATTCAGGCCTATCAGAAGAAAGTTATGCTAACCATCAAAATGATACTCTCCTTAACTCAAACTTTATACATGAATCAGATAAAGAAATGGCAACTATAATAAAGAAACAATGCCCCGGTTAGGCTACCTCTTAAACTCATAATCTAGTTAATTTTGCCAATCCAATGTTCTATACTGTAACCAAAGAAGAAAAGGAAAGGGAAGTTAAATCAAGAGGAAAAGTAAATAAGTCATGAGTTTACAACTAAAACAATTGTCCAGGCCTGGTGTGGGGGCTCATGCTTGCAATCCCAGCACTTTGGGAGGCCAAGGTAGGTGGATCACTTGAGTCCAGGGGTTCAAGATCAGCCTGTGTGACATGGCAAAATCCCATTTCTACAAAATAAAATAAACAATTGTCCAATCAGTTTATAACCCCTACACAACCTAATAAGTTCCCAAACTGACCCAAATCAACCACTTTTCAATTACTAAAAAAAGACTGAACATTTCAGAAAGGGTTGTATAATACTTGCATCTCCTTTCAAGAAGAGAGATATGTATTTAGAATTAGAATATAAAATAGAATTATTATGTTCCAAAAAGTGTTCCAAACCTGATCATTTTAAATCATAAATTGCAATTCATATTGTCACAGAGGAAACTAAATTCATAAATAATTAAAAATTACAAGAGCTGTTACAAGTAGTATCTGATCTCACAGGGCCAGGTGGCTCATTCCTATAATCTCAGCTCTTTAGGAGCTCAAGGCAGGCAGATCACTTGGCCAGGAGTTCGAGACCAGTCTGGCCAACATGGCAAAACCCCATCTTTACTAAAAATGCAAAAATTAGCCAGGCGTGGTGATGCATGCCTGTAATCCCAGCTACTTGGACGATTGAGGCACGAGAATCACTTGAACCCGGGAAGTTGAGGTTGCAATGAGCTGAGATCATGCCACTGCACTCCAGTCTGGGTGACAAAGTGAGACCCTGTCTCAAAAAAAAAAAAAAGCAATATCTGATCTCTTTGGCTTTGGGGAACCAAGGATTACTTTGTGCTGTGAGAGAGAACTTGACTTTAGAGTATGCAGTGTCTGACAAGCCACTGCAAAAGCTGCAGTTTGGGGAGTGGCTGACAATGGTCTCAGTGAATGCTTGTTAATGCAGAGTGCTACTTATTTCTTTGTGCACTTAGGTAAAAAGGTGGGTTTGAACATTTGGAGGTTGTGGGGACACTTGCCACCAAGCGATAAGACTCCTGACAGGGAAGAGCTGATCACAGAAGGGGCTGATTGGCATCATTTCACCCGCCAGCGACAAAGGAATGTCTTCATGGTGAAAGGCACTGTGGAAGCATTGCATGGCCCAGACCAGGGGATTTCCTTTTATTAGGGGACCTGGAATTGTAAAAGTGGGATCCTTGATTTTTTGTTTGTTTGTTTTTGAGACAGAGTCTCACTCTGTCGCCCAGGCTGGGGTGCAGTGGCACGATCTTGGCTCACTGCAACCTCTGTCTCCTGGGTTCAAGTGATTCTCCTGCCTCAGCCTCCTAAGTAGCTTGGACTACAGCCGCGTACCACCACACCTAGTTTTTTTTTATATTTTTAGTACAGACGGGCTTCATCGTGTTAGCCAGGAAGGTCTCGATCTCCTGACCTTGTGATCTGCCTACCTCGGCCTCCCAAAGTGTTGGGATTACAGGTGTGAGCCACCGCGCCTGGCCAGGGATCCTCGATTTTTAAAGAGCTAAATGTGCTGCCTTCCAGCTGTGCCTGCTTTTCATATATTTAAATATTAGGCCCTGGTAACTGCAAAGGCTTTCTTTGTTTGCCTTATTCATTAAAGGGCTCCACCTTGAAGTCAGTAATCTAATCAAGAGACAAATTAAGTGGAAAAGAACACCTATCTAACCAGATTGGTATCCAAAATACAATGTTCTCAGCTGGCTGTACTGAAACTCTTTGTAAAATAAATCTACATCTATGAAGGAAACCTCCAGTTGTAAGTACATCTCCCTCACTGTACCTAAACCACTAGAAACTTTTCGGAAAACATTAGTTTAAAGTTTACCTGACAAATCTTGCCTTTATTTAAGATACTTAACATAGGCCTTTACCTATGCCCTTTTTTGTGTCAGCAAATAATGGTGTTTACATCTAACTTCTGTGTCTTTAAATAAAAATTCTCACATAAGAGTCATATCTTTAAAAGTACAAATTTAGGGTTGCCTAGCTAATATTGTGTAGAGCTTGATTGTCTATAGAGGGTAGAAAAACTATTTGATAATTGGCCTAAAAAGGACGTTATGGAGCTGTAAAATATACTCCTGTGTGTATGTCTATATGTTTATAAGTATCGTGTATGTGATAGTTCTTTACAAAGATATATGAAAAAGCTCTAATAATTGGCTCTTAAAAAGTAAACACTTAAATATTTAATCAGAAAAATAGAAACAAACTCAAATGCCTTTAGTTTACATGACTTGGGTAAACGCTTAGTAAATAAGACTAGTTTAATATTGTTGGTTTAATGAAAACAGTTGTGTCTTCTAATCAACAAAATACGCATGTATTTAACTTCAGGGTTCCTGCTTAGATGGCAACTACCTAACATTCACAGGCTGTAAAAATGATTAACTAATAAATAACTTGAGATAATAGCTAGTTTTGTTTAATGAACTATTCAAGCATAATTGTTACAGATGAATAAATTAGGCCGGGAGTGGTGGCTCACAGCTGTAATTCCAGCACTTTGGGAGGCCAAGGCAGGTGGATCACCTGAGGTCAGGAGTTTGAGACCAGCCTGGGCAACATGGTGAAACCTCATCTCTACTGAAAATACAAAATTAGCCAGGCATGGTGGCACATGCCTGTAATCACAGCTACTTGGGAGGCTGAGGCAGGAGAATCACTTGAACCCGGGAGGTGGAGGTTGCAGTGAGCTGAGATCGTGCCACTGTACTCCAGCCTGGGCAATAGAGTGAGACTCCGTCTCTCTCAAAAAAAAAAGAATGAATAAATTACATGAATGTAAATGGGATGCAAGTTTATAAATGAACTCCATAGTCCCAAAACTCTTTTCAGAAACTTGATCTTAAAGTCATGTTGTATTAAATTAAGTAATAGATAATCAAAATGTCTGAGTCATTTATATGATATAGAATAGCTATATCTAAATCTGTTAATTAGAAAATTGAGGAAACATCTTTCTAAAAATTATGAAATGGTTTAAATTTACAAATACAGGCATAAACTATACACCAAAAATAAAATTCTAAGCCCCCGCCAACCAACTGGACCCCTTTTTGGCTAAGGGCATTCTAAAGTAAACCTGATTGAATAGGAGAATACTTAAGGGAAAAAATAGGGGTCCAGGTGTGGTGGCTCATGCCTGTAATCCCAGCACTTTGGGAGGCTGAGGCGGGCAGATCACCCGGGGTCAGGAGTTTGAGGCTAGTCTGGCCAACATGAAACCTCATCTCTACTAAAAATACAAAAATTAGCTGGGCGTGGTGGTGGGTACCTATAATTCCAACTACTCGGGAGGCTGAGGCACTATAATCGCTTGAACCCAGAAGGCAGAGGTTGCAGTAAGCCGAGATCACACCACTGCACTGCAGCCTGGGTGACAGAGTGAGATTCAGTCTCAAAAACAAACAAACAAAAAAGGGGGAGAAATGTTAAGGAGAAAGAGAGAGAGAGAAAAAAAAGAAAAGGAAAAAAAAAGAAAAGAGAAAAGAAAAGGCAATTTGGAATTCAGGCACAGCTGACCAGTATTAACATAAAAACAGAGACTTTGAGACTGACAGAACAGGCTTTTTGTGGCAGCAAGACATCAGCATGACAGATAGCAGGCCCTGAAAGGAATTGAAGTATTTTACCCCAAAATATATTTCTTTTTTCTTTTCTTTTCTCTCTCTTTTTTTTTTTTTTTTGTTTGAGACAGGGTCTCACTCTGTCACCCAGGTTGGAGGGCAGTGGCGCAATCTTGGCTTACTACAACCTCCACCTTCCAGGCTCAAGCAATCTTCCCACCCCAGCCTCTCTAGTAGCTGGGGCCAAAAGACATGCTCCACCATACCTGGATAATTTTTTTCTTTTTTTGCCATGTTGCCCAGGCTGGTCTTGAACTCCTGAGCTCAGGTGATCCACCTGCCTCAACCTCCCAAAGTAATGGGAGTACAGGCATGAGCCACCATACACGACCTCCCAAAATATATTTCTTTGACATATTTTGAAATAGCACTGCAAAGCTATCTCTTGTACAAAAAATATACCTTCTGTCGAGAACCACTTTCCCTTTCCAGGTCTTCTTTCTGATCCAGGAGTGAATTAACAGAGTTTGGCACCTTAAAGAAACACAATCTATTTATTTTGAAGCCTGCTACCTGGAGACTTCATCTGCATTATAAGATCCTTGGTCTGCACAACCCCTTACCTTAGCCCAGATACTCTCTTCTACTGATTTCAGGTCTTTCATTAAGATCTTTTAACCAATTGCCAGTCAGAAAACCTTTGAATCCAACTATGACCTGGAAACCTCTTCTTTGAGTTGCATGAGGGGGAACTTTATGTGTTCAAAATGACAATAGGAAAAAAAAGTAAATTTTTGTCCTAAGGTAAGTTGCCAATATAGAAAAGAAATACAGGACAAAACTGACTCCTTAAGCAAATTTTAGAAAATCTGTGGAAAACTCATCTTGTGAAAGGAATTTGGTTTGTGATCGAGTTGGCTAAAATTAGAAGGGAATTATATTTAAATTATTTTTCTAAAAATTGAGCCATAGGTGCACTCATGGGCAAAGAGACTGCCATGCCCGTACCCACCAGTGCCCTGTCCCCATGCCAACATTGCCACCAGTGCAAAACTGTGCAGGAGACCAGTAGACCCATCCCCACCCCCAGCAGCAGCTGCCAGCTGCACAGAGGGTGCATAGAGTTTCATGCCTACCAGCATCCCACCCTTGTGCTAACACCAGCCCTGGAGCAAACACACGCACAGACACTAGGGGGACCCCTGGCTGGCCACACTATCCTGCCACCATCACCACTGTGAATACCCACACAGAAATTGGCACCCCTGAACCTGCCAGCACCTCACTGCAGCCAATGAGTGTGCACCCTGCCATGCTACCCATGCTGCTGGCACACGCAAACAAGGATGGATTCCATTGCCACCTCCCTACAAAGTTCTGTGGCTGGCACCACCCATCAGACTCTTGTGAACACTGCTTCAGGAACAACTTGGCCCTTCCAGCATGGCAGGTTCCTAACTTCCAGGGACCACAGAACAAAGCCAGGTGTCTGAAATCAACACCCCAGAGTTAGAACACACAGTCCAGGAGTTCTGAGCTGAGCCTTGGCTCCCTAAAATCCTCCAGAAACAAATCCAGTCAATTGAACCCACCTTATACCACAATTAAATCTCCCAGAACATAAAATGGAATAAAAGAAAAAAAAACTTATCTAAAAGTCAGCAACTACAAAGATTGAAGGAATATTAGCCCACAAAGATGAGAAAGAACCAGCGCAAAAACTCTGGCAACTCAAAAAGCCATAGTGTCTTGTTACCTCCAAAGGATTGGACTAGTTCCTAAACAGGCTGAGATGGCCAAAATTACAGAAATAGAATTCAGATTCTGGACAGAAATGAAGATTATTGATATACAGGAGAAAGTTGAAATCTAATCAAAGGAATCTAAGGATTACAATAAAATGATACAGGAACTGATAGACAAAATGGCCATTAGAACAAAGAACCAAATTTATCTGGTAGAGCTGTAAAACATTCTATGAGAATTTCACAATGCAA
This sequence comes from Hylobates moloch, assembly GCF_009828535.3. Taxonomy (NCBI): domain Eukaryota; kingdom Metazoa; phylum Chordata; class Mammalia; order Primates; family Hylobatidae; genus Hylobates; species Hylobates moloch. The sequence goes on from NW_026652277.1 coordinate 63,976,175, forward strand.
TCCCAAGTATTAACAGCAGAACTGACCAAGCTGAGGAAAGAATCTCAGAGTTTGAAGACCTCTTTGAAGACCTCTGAAATAACTCTACCAGAGAAAAAGAGAGGAAAAACAATAAACAAGAAGGAACAACCTCTGAGTAATATAGAATTATGTAAAGAGACCCGATATATAACTCATTGATGTGCCTGAGAAACAGGGAGGGAAACCAAGCAACTTTGAAAACATATTTCAGGGCCAAGTGTGGTGGCTCACGCCTGTAATTCCAGCACCTGTGGGAGGCTTGAGGTGGGTGGATCACTTGAGGTTAGGAGTTCAAGACCAGCCTGGCCAACATGGTGAAACCTTGTCTCTATTAAAAATACAGAAATTAGCTGGGCATGGTGGTGCATGCCTGTAATCCCAGCTACTCAGGAGGCTGAGGCAGGGGAATTACTTGAACCCAGGAGGCAGAGGTTGCAGTGAGCCAAGATCATGCCACTGCACTCCAGTCTGGGCAACAGAGTGAAACTCCATCTCAAAAAAAAAAAAAAAAAATTTTCAGGATATTGTCCATGAAAATGTCCCCAACCTCACTAGAGGCCAATATTCAAATTCAGGAAATACAGAGAACCCCTGCAAAACACTACATAAAAAGACCATCCCCAACACACATAGCCATCAGATTCTCTAAGGTTGAAATGAAAGAAAAAAAGGCAGCTGGAGAGAAGGAGCAGGTCGCCTACAAAGAGAACCCCATAAGACTAACAGCACACCTGTTAGCAGAAACCCTATAAGCCAGAAGAGATTGGGGGTCTATATTCAGCATTCCCAAAGAAAAGAATTTTCAACCAAGAATCTCATATGTGGCCAAACTAAGCTTTATAAGTGAAGGATAAATAAGATCCTTTTCAGACAAGCAAATGCTAAGGGAATTTTTTATCATCAGACTTGCCTTACAAGACGTTTTGAAGGGTGTGCTAAATATGGAAAGGAAAGATTGTTACAAGCTGCTAAAAACCACATTTAAATACATAAACCAGTGACACTATAAAGCAACCACACAAACAACTCTGCATAATAACCAGCTAACAACATGATAACAGGACCAAATCCACACACATTAATACTAACCTTAAATGTAAACTGGCTAAATACCCCAATTAAAAGGCACAGCGTGGCAAGCTGGATAAAGAAGCAAAACCCAATTGTATGCTGTCTTCAAGAGACCCATCTCACATGCAATGACATCAATGACATCCCTTCAAAGTAAAGGCATGGAGAAAAGCTCTACCAAGCAAATGAAAAACAGAAAAAAAATGAGAGATTGCTATTCTAATTTCAGACAAAATAGACTTTAAACTAACAAAGATTAAAAAAAAGACAAAGAATGCATTACATAATGGTAAAGGGCTCAATTCCACAAGAAGATCTAACTGTCTTAAACATATACACACTCAGCACAGGATTGCCCAGACACATAAAGCAAGTTCTCAGAGACAAATAAAGAGATTTAGATAACCACACAATAATAGTGGAAGACATTAATACCCAACTGACAGTATTAGATGGATCGTTGAGGCGGAAAACTAACAAATATATTCAGGACCTTAACACTTGACAAAATGGACCAAATAGACATCTACAGAACTCTCCACCTGAAAACAACAAAATATACATTCTTCTAATCTGTACATGGCACATACTATAAAATCAACCACACAATTGGGCATGAAACAACCTTCAGCAACTACAAAAATACCAAAGTCATACCAACCACACACTCAGACGACAGTTCAATAAAAATAGAAATCAGTTCTAAGAAAATCATTCAAAACCATGCAATTAAACAAAAATTATACAACTTGCTCCTGAATGACTTTTGGGGAAATAATGAAATTAGAGCTGAAATCAAAAAATTCTTAGAAACTAGTAAGAACAAAGATACAATGTACCAGAATCTCTGGGACACATCCAACACAGTGTTAAGAGGAACGTTTGTATAACTAAATGTCCACTTCCAAAAGTTAGATCTCAAATTAACAACCTGACATAAAGTCTACAGAAGCAAGAGAAACAAGAGCATACTAACCCCAAAGCTAGGAGAAAACAAGGAATAACCAAAATCAGAGCTGAACTGAAGGAAATTTAGATGCAAAAAAAAAAAAAATACAAAAAGATGAATGAATCCAGGAGCTTATCTGAAAGAATTAATAAGATTGATAGTTTGGTAGCTAGACTAATTAATAAAAGAGAGAAGATCCAGATAAAAACAATCAGAATTGACAAAGGGGATGTTATCACTGAACCCACAGAAATTACAAAAATACCCTCAGAGACTATTACAAACACCTGTATGCACACAAACTAGAAAACCTAGAAGAAATGGATAAATTCCTGGAAACATAAAATTTCCCAAGGTTAAACTAGAAAGAGATTGAATCTTTGAACAGACCAATAATGAGTTCCAAAAGTGAATTTAGTATTAAAAGGCTAACAACCAGAAAAAGGCCAGGACCAGGTGGATTCACAGCCTAATTCTACCAGATGTACAAAGAAGAGCTGGTACTATTTCTACTGAAACTATTCCAAAAAACTGAGGAGGAGAGACTCATTTCTAACTCACTCTATAAGGTCAGCATCATCTGATACCAAAACCTGGCAGAGACACAACATAAAAAGGAAATTTCAGGCCAATATCCTTGATGAACTTTGATGCCAAAATACTCAACAAAATACTAGCAAACTGAATCCAGCTGCACTTCGAAAAGCTAATCCACCACAATCAAGTAGGCTTTATCCATAGGATACAAGCTTGGTTCAACATACATAAATCAATAAATGTTATTCACCACATACACAGAACTAAAAACAAAACCATGGCTGGGTGCAGTGGCTTATACCTGTAATCCTAGCACTTTGAGAGGCCAAGGTGGGAGGACAACTTGAGCCCAGGAGTTTGAGACCAGCCTGGGCAACGTGGTGAAACTCCATCTCTACAAAAAATACAAAAGTTAGCAGGGCATGGTGGCATGCACCTGGAGCTGGAGAGAAGGAGCTCACCTACCAAGAGAACCCCATAAGGCTAACAGCACATCTGTTAGCAGAAACCCTACAAGCCTATTATCATTTCCCCAGAAGTCATTCCCCAGTGATCCCCCAGAATCATTTCCTCAGTTACTCAGCAGGCTGAGAGGGGAGGATTGTCTGACTGGGCACTTGAGGCTGCAGTGAGCTGTGATCACATCACTGTGCTCCAGCCTGGGCAACAGAGTGAGACCCTATCTCAAAAAAACAGAAAAACAGGCCGAGTGCGGTGGCTCACACCTGTAATCCCAACACTTTGGGAGGCCGAGGCAGGCAGATCACAAGGTCAGGAGTTTGAGGCCAGCCTGGCCAACATAGTGAAACCCCGTCTCTAATAAAAATACAAAAAACCTAGCAGAAGTTGCAGTGAGCCGAGATCATGCCACTGCACTCCAGCCCAGTTCAAGACTCTGTCTCAAAAAACAAAACAAAACAAAACAAACAAAAAAACAGAAAAACAAACAAAATCCATGGTCATCTCAAGAGATACAGAAAAGGCTTTTGACAAAATTCAACATCCCTTCATGTTAAAAAATCGTTGCTGGGTGGGGTGGCTCACGCCTGTAATCCCAGCACTTTAGGAGGCCAAGGCAGGCAGATCACGAGGTCAGGAGTTCAAGACAAGCCTGACCAACATAGTGAAACCCCGCCTCTATTAAAAATATAAAAATTAGCTGGGCATGGTGGCGTGTGCCTGTAATCCCAGCTACTCGGGATGCTGAGGCAAGAGAATCGCTTGAACCTGGGAGCAGAGGTTGCAGCGAAATGAGATCGTGCCACTGCACTCCAGCCTAGGAGACAGAGCGAGACTCTGTCTCAAAAAAAAAGAAAGAAAAAAAACCTCAACAAACTAGGCATTGAAGGAACGTACTTCAAAATAATAACAGTCCTCTATGAAAAACCCGCAATCAACATCATACTGGCAAAATATGGAAGCATTCCCCTTGAAAACTGGCACAAGACAAGGATGCCCTCTCTCACTACTCCTATTCAACACAGTACTGGAAGTCCTAGCCAGAGCAATCACACAAGAGAAAGAAATAAAAGGCAGCCAAATAGGAAGAGAGAAAGTGAAAATATCTGTTTGCAGACAATATGATTCTATACTTAGAAAACCTGATAGTCTCTGCCCAAAAGCTCCTTGATCTGATACACAACTTTACGAAAATCTCAGGATACAAAATCAATATACAGAAATTATTAGCATTCACATACACAAACTGGGAGCCAAATAATGAATGCAGTCCCACTCACAATCACCACATAAAAAAATAAAATATCTAGGAATGGCTGGGCATGGTGGTTCACACCTGTAATCTCAGCACTTGGAGGCCACGGTAGGCGGATCACCTGAAATCAGGAGATCGAGACCAGCCTGGGCAACTTGGTGAAACTCCATCTCTACTAAAAACACAAAAATTAGCCAGGCATGGTAGTGCATACCTATAATCCCAGCTCCTTGGGAGGCTGAAGCAGGATAATCACTTGAACTCGGGAGGCAGAGGTTGCAGTGAGCTGAGATAGCGCCACTGCACTCAGCCTGGGTGACAGAGTGAGATTCTGTCTCAAAAAACAAACAAAACAAAACAAACAAACAAACAAAAACACCTAGGAATACATCTAACCAAGGAGGTGAAAGACCTCTACAACAAGAATTACGAAACACTGCTCAAAGAAATCCTAGATGTCATAAACAAATGGAAAAACATTTCATGCTCATGGATAGGAATAATCAATATTGTCAAAATGGTTATACTGCTCAGAGCTATTTATAGACTCAATGCTATTCCTATCAAACTACCAATGACATTGTTCACAGAATTAGAAAAAAGAAAAATTTTAAACTTCTTATGGAACCAAAAAGAGCTCAAATAGCCAAGGCCACACTAAGCAAAAACAAAACAAAACAAAACAAAAAGTGGTATTCATCACGTTACCCAACTTCAAACTATACTACGAGGGTAGAGAGCCCAGGAATAATGCCACACACCTACGATAATCTGATCTTTGACAAAATCAACAAAAGCAAGCAATGAAGAAAGGACTTTCTATTCAATAAGTGGTGCTGAGGTAACTGGCTAGCCATATGGAAAAGACTGAAACTGGACCCCTTCCTTACACCATATACAAAAATTAACTCAGGATGAATTAAAGACTTTAATCTAGAACCCATAACTATAAAAACCCTGGAAGATAACCTAGGAAATACCATTCTGAACATAGGACCTGGCAAAGATTTCATGATGAAGACATCAAAAGCAATTGCAACAAAAACAAAAATTGATAAATGAAACCTAATGAAACTAAAGAGCTTCTGCACAGAAAAAGAACCTATCAAGAAAGGGTAAACAGACAACCCATACAATGGGAGAAAATATTTGCAAACTATCCATCCAACATAGGTGTCATATCCAGAATCTATAAAGAACTTAAATTTACAAGCAAAAACAACCCCATTAAAAAGTGGTCAAATGTCATTAACAGACGCTTTTCAAAAGACATTCATGCTGCCAACAATCATATGAAAAATGGTTCAACTTCATTAATCATTAGAGAAATGCAAACCAAAACCACAGTAAGATACCATCTCACACCAGTTATACTGGCTATTAATAAAAAGTCAAAAAAAAAAAAAGATGCTGGTGAGGTTGTAGAGAAAAAGGAATGCTTATGCACTGCTGGCGGGAATGTAAACTTGTTCATTCACTGTTGAAAGCAGTTTGGCAATTTCTCAAAGAACTTAAAACAGAACTACCATTTGACCCAGCAATTCCATTACTGGGTATATACCCAAAGGAATTATAAACATTCTACCGTAAAGACACATGCATGTGCATGTTCAACTCGGCAGCATACACAACAGCGAAGACATGGAATCAACCTAAATGCCCATCAATGGTACACTGAATAAAAAAATGTGATACAACACACACACACACACACAGAATACTATGCATCCATGAAAAAGAATGAGATCATGTCCTCTGTAGCAACATGGATGGAGCTGGAGGCCATTATCCTAAGCAAACTAATGCAGGAACAGAAAACCAAATATCACATGTTCTCACGTGTAAGTGGGAGCTAAACATTGAGTACATATGGATGCAAGGAAGGGAACAAGAGACACTGGGGCCTACTTGATGGTGGAGGGTGGGAGGGGAGTGAAGATTGAAAAACTACCTATAGGTTACTATGCTTATTACCTAGGTGGCAAAATAATGTGTACACCAAACCCCTGTGACATGCAATTTACCTACATAACAAACCTGCACATGTACCCCCAAACCTAAAATAGAAAATTTTTAAAAAGAAAACAGGAAAAAAAATTTATTTTGCTGAGCCCTGACAAAAAATAAATAAAAGTCAGAAGGGTCATAAGTGTCTAATTACTCAACAAAACTAGCATCTCTATCTTCAGATCACAAAAAGATGGATGATACACTCAACACTGATTTTACTTTTCCAGAGAGCATAAGTTCAGCTCCACTACAAGGAATCTTTTTTCACTGTTGTGTATCTTCAATTATTTAAAAAGGTTAGCTTCCCATTCCAGTAGACATAGCTGAAAAAAAAATATTAGTCTTCCCATAACTTCTTCGATCCTATGGGACCCTCTGATATATAAAAGGATAATTTCCCTCTTCTATAGAACAATATATCCACAAGTATATATATATTCTTGCACACAGATCATGTTCATCAACACCTTAAATGTTTAGTGTCATGGAAGAATTTGGCATCAAAATTTGTGTATGTTAATTTACTAAGAAAAATATTTGTAAATAAAATGGAAATTCAGCATCCTAAATAGAGTATTCTAAATGTAATTTATATTTTGTTCTGTAACTTTAGGTTATCACCATTATTGAAATAAATTTTTGTATTGTGCTGTCATTAAAAAATAATAAAATAAAAATTGAGCAAACTGATTCAAGACCAGAGTCTAGGACCCTACGTAAAACAACACAGTTTTCTTAGAGCATTGATCTGGTCTTTAATAGATAATTGTTAAGAGGTTATAAAATGTTTATAGAAATCTCATCTTGTGTGGCCAAAGCTGTTAGATTGGATGAATTTGTTTATAGGCTTTATTAAAATTAGCTTTATTGTTATTAATATACTAATATGAAAGTAAAATTTGATTTTCTCCTTCGAACAAGAATTTCACATAGTATTAATAAGACATTGTAACATTTATTTACCTTTTGAGTAAACTGCATAAAAAAGTGGAGGAAGACTTTGCCTCATACTGTCTTTTTTTTTCTTTTCTTGACTGGAAACGGTCTCCTCTCTATCAGAGTAAAAGTTTTTGCTTTTTGAAATATGTTAATTATCATTTTGGATAAATTAATGATTATTTTTTACAGTGACCTGTGATTCTATTTTGATCATATGTTTTAAACTTTTCTTATTTTAATATCGAGTGTTTCAAACCTTTAATATTTGACATACTTCCCAAAATTAAATCTTGAATTCTAAAATCAAGTCTTTTTGACCTGAACTAACTTGCACATAACAAACAGGAACCCCTGAAAATCCTCAAGAGACGTGTTAGGCTTATTTAGTATGTTGAACTCATAGGAGGCAATGTTAAATAAGACATGGTGTTTAACTTTTTCGAGTTATATTTGCATAAATGTGTTATTAATATGTGTTCCAAAATTATATGAGGTTCCTGAAATTCTGATATGTCTTGATATATGTTATATCTTATGTATGTATGTGTGAATGTTTTTGAGACGGAATCTTGCCCTGTCACCCAGGCTGGAGTGCAATGGCACGATGTCAGCTCACTGCAACCTCCGCCTTCTGGGTTCAAGCAATTCTCCTGCCTCAGCTTCCCGAGCAGCTGGGATTACAGGTGTGCGCCACTATGCCCGGCTAATGTTTTGTATCTTTAGTAGATATTGGGTTTCACCATGTTGGCCAGGCTGATCTCGAACCCTTGACCTCAGGTGATCAGCCCGCCTCGGCTTCCCAATGTGCTGGCATTACAGGTGTGAGCCACTGTGCTTGGCCTATCAGTCATATTTATAATTATTATGTTAAATTGTTGTATGCCACAGAAACAATAGAATTGCATTTTCAATTGCATCTTTAACCATGGCTACTCTAAGTCTTTTTTCATTCACAATCATTGCTTTACTTTTATTCTACTAAAAAAGTGGTTTATAATAGATTATAGTCTATATTTTCTTCTTCAAGTGAATTCACTTCTTTTTTTGCTTCTTCAAGTAAATTCAGTGAAAAGAGCCCTGACAAGTACCCTTGAGAACAGGCTTCTGATAACTTTAGAGATCATACCATTAGACCAAGTCAAAATTTCCAGAACTCTAATAAAAAGCTTATGTGTTCATGAAATTGCTAACAAAACATCAAGCAGAATAAGAATTATTACATGGTACTGACTTGATAGAGGACTAAAAGTATGTGTTCATGAAAATTTTTAACAAAACATCAAGCAAAATAAGAATTATTACACAGGACTGAATTGATAGAGGACTAAAGTTACTTTTATGACATTTTTTGTTTGAAACATTCCTGGTTCTTTTTATATTTTGTTTTCTAGAGTCAAGAAAATATTTTTCTTTCCAGTTATTTACAGCTCACAGAAATTGACTAAAGTATACTTTTGTAAGCAAAATTGAAACAATTACCTTTCTGCCTACCTGATTTTTCCAAACTTTGGAAACTATTGGTGACTATTCCTATTTTATGGAAATATAATTATTTGAATAGGTTCAATAAAAATATGTTTTCTTTTGTAACAGGACATGTTAGATGAACTGGTAATTTTACTAAGGCTTGACAGGAATGGCATGTTTTACATATAACCAGACTGCTTTGAGGAATTCAAACTGATTTTATATAGCTGCTAAAAAGCTGTTGGAAAGACTGGCCAGGTACCTTATCTACACTGTTTCTGACCTTGTGGTAAATGAATAATATCACTTTCTGAAGATCCAGCAACCTCAAGATATTTTTGAGACCTTGAGAAGAGAGGAATTCACCCAATTCATACAGGTACTACACGCACAGTCTGATGGTAAATCCCTGGCTTGGTATCCTAACTTCAAGAAGCTTTTAAAAGTTTAATCTTAAGTGGATGGGCATGGTGGCTCACACATGTAATCCCAGCACTTTGGGAGGCCCAGGCGGGCAGATCACCTGAGGTCAGGAGTTTGAGACCAGCCTGACCAACGTCAGGTGTGGTGGTGCACGCCTGTAATCCCAGCTACTTGGGAGGCTGAGGCAGGAGAATCGCTTGAACCCAGAAGGCAGAGGTTGAGCTGAGCTGAGACTGCGCCATCACACTCCAGCCTGGGCAACAAGAGTGAAACTCTGCCTCAAAAAAAACAAAACAAAACAAAACTTAAATTCCTTATTGAAACGTTCCAGCAGGCCAGGTGTGGTAGCTCACACCTGTAATCCCAGCACTTTGGGAGGCTGAGGCGGGTGGATCACAAGGTCAGAAGATTGAGACTATCCTGGCTAACACAGTGAAACCCCGTCTCCACTAAAAATACAAAAAAATTAGCCAGGTGTGGCGGTGGGCGCCTGCGGTCCCAGCTACTCAGGAGGCTGAGACAGGAGGATGGTGTGAACCCGGGAGGCAGAGCTTGCAGTGAGCCAAGATCGCCCCACTGCACTCCAGCCTGGGCGACAGAGCAAGACTTTGTCTCAAGAAAAAAAAAAAAAAGTTCCAGGAAAGTCAACTTAAAATATGGCCGTTCACTATTCTTGTTGAGTTTTATGCAAATAATCAGGCCAAGTATACTAAAACTTATTTTGCAAGTAAATCGGTCCTATTAAAATTTACCTTTAGGAGAAATGGGGAGCTGAAGAGGGAAAAAATACGTTTCAGAAGAAAACTATAGCACACCTTTTCTTGTATACCAGTCCTGAACACTGTTTTTAATCATTTTATTATTTCTCTACAATTTGAACTAAATCCTAAATTATTTCCTGGCTATAACAATTTTCTAAAGAAGGACCAGGTTTTAATTTTCTTCATAATATTTGTAGTTGACTCCTTTATAGAATAGGGTTTTCTTTTTTCATTTTGGCATTCAAATTCTCTTTTTTATTATAATCTTTATGTGTATTATATTTCTACTATGTATCCCTTGTTTTACTTCTGAGAAAACTAAACTCATGGTAATCTGAATACTACAGATGATTCAACAAGTGACAGCAGCTATATAAATCAATGACTTGACTGAGGTCTCATTTTTGCCACCCTGTGATGCCATCCCAATTAGCCTTTGGGGACTCTTAAAATTCCTCACCGAGATGTATCCTGTTTCTCCCACCCCCCATGTGGACCAGGACCATCTGGGAATGAGTCTTCCTAATGACATGGGACTCAACTCCTGAAAATAACTGAAGCCAAAACTGTTTGAGTTCACCTTCGATGCTTTCTTTGAAAGGTCTTGATGAAAAGGGGGGAAATGAGAAAAAAAAAAATAGGTCAGAACAGTCTGAGCCATGTGAGGTATGCAAAAACCTATTTGGCCCAGAGGGACATGAATATGGAACTTCATCACGTCCTACCCCTGCTCCCCACATCCATTCCCAGGGACAATTGTTTAAAGTAATTTTTTTCCTGTCTAGCCCCTTCCCCCATTATCTTTTTGTTTGTTTGTTTGTTTGTTTGAGACAGAGTCTCACTCTGTCACCCAGCCTGGAGTGCCCTGGCGTGATCTCGGCTCACTGCAATCTCCACCTCCCGGGTTCAAGCGATTCTCCCGCCTCAGCCTCCTAAGTAACTGGGATTACAGGTGAGCGCCAACACACCTGGCTAATTTTTTTGTATTTTTAATAGAGATGGGGTTTCACCATGTTGGCCAGGCTGGTCTCGAATGCCTGACCTCATGATCCACCCACCTCAGCCTCCCAAAGTGCTGGAATTACAGGCTTGAGCCACCGCACCCGGCCTAATTTTTGTATTTTTAGTAGAGATGGGGTTTTACCATGTTGGCCAGGCTGGTCTCGAACTCCTAACCTCAGGCGATCTGCCCGTCTCAGCCTCCCAAAATTCTGGGATTACAGGTATGAGCCACCACTCCCAGGCCCCATTATCTTCATGTTCCTGGAATTTGTGACACAAAGAACAATGTATAGTCAATCAGTAGCTTGTGCTACCTTAATGTAAATTATTGGTTTACATTACAATTTAGGAACTGCTCTTCTTTTTTCCTTTAAAAATTCACTTTCAGAACAAGGATCACTGAACTACCAAAATCAAAAATAATAATAAACCCACTGTGGCCATAATCCCAGCACTTTGGGAGGCTGAGGCAGGATTACTTGAGGCCAGAAGTTTGAGACCAGACTGGCCAGCATAAGAAGACCCCATCTCCACAAAAACATTTTGAAAAGTAGCTGGGCATGGTGGCACTTGCCTGTAATCCTGGCCATTCAGGAGGCTAAGGTAGGAGGATCACTTGAGCCCAGGAGTTCAAGGTTACAGTGAGCCATGATTATGCCACTGCACTCCAGCCTGGGAAAGACTCTGTCTTTAAAAAAGCTAAAAATTAAAAATAAACCCACTTGTAACAGCTGCTAATCAGAGTGTATATTCAGGACAACTTGAATCTTTGCTCCTTGGTGGCCACCCTCAAACTTTGAGCTCAAATAAACTCTGTACTTAAAAATATTTTCTGAATCTTGTTATTTAAAGTTGACCACACACACACACACACACACACACACACACACACACACACACACACGTATGTCTATGACTAAATGCTGAATCTTTGGCCAGGAAACTAACCCAAATTACCACATCTTTGTGATGGGAACATGCCATCTGTTTTTAGCCATTGATTTTACTATTACAGCAGAGTGTAGCCTATCTGCTTCATGATCAGTTAAAAGTCCAATTTTTTCCCCAAGTGTCACCTGCATGACAGATAACTCTCTTGCCAAATGATAATTGGGACTTGAAAAACATTTTGTTTTAATTGAGTTCAAGCAAGTAAATCATCTTGGCTAGGCATCAAAAATCTTGGACACCCAAAAGCTAGAGAGATTAAAAACATTCTTTTTCTTTTTTTTTTCTTTTTTTAACACACCTATTTTCCAAGTAAAAAACTATTCTCTTTAGATTACTGGTATTGAGGAGGTGGTTACAGTACCCTCTTTATAAAGACCCATGGAAGAAATTTCTTTCAGGAATATTTGTGTTTCCCTTGAGTGTCAATTTTTTTTTTTCTATTTTTTGATGTTTTACATTGACTGCCAGGCAGCTCAGAGCAAAAATTTTGGCCTTCCTCCAGCAAGTATTCCCCATGGGTTTATTTTGTGTACTAGCCCTGGACTTTAATCATATTTTCCCTGCACTCCAACTTTCTCACTATTCTTTGAAAATCTCATTGTAATGTATTTGTGTAAATTACACTCAAATCCTTTTTGGACTAAACTGGGCTGTAAATAACGAATAAATGACCAGGTGCGATGGCTCACACCTGTAATCTCCGCACTTTGCGGAGCAGGTGGGGCAGACGGATCACTTGAGGTCAGGAGTTCGAGACAAGCCTGACCAATATGGTGAAACCCCATCTCTATTAAAAATACAAAAATTAGCTGGGTGTGGGGGTTCCTCCCTGTAATCCCAGCTACTTGGGAGGCTGAGGCAGGAGATCGCATAAACCCAGGAGGCAGAGTTTGCAGTGAGCCGAGATGGCGCCACTGCCCTCCAGTCTCTGCGACAGAGCAAGACTCTTTCTCAAACAAAAACAAAAACAAAAAACAATGAATAAATAATAAATCACAAATAATCATCAATAAATACAAAAACAGCAGAAATTAAAAAGCACAAATAAATTGCAAATACAAGTTGTTTTCAAGTTCTTGGTTAACTCCATTTCACTCTTAACACGTACTACTTCCCTCTCCCTTTATACAGGGATATCTGAAGCTCTCTTCTGATATTTATCAACGATAAATATGCTGGGTTTTTACCACACAAATGAAATTAAAGAAGAGAGGGTAGAACTGAGGGGGTTTTAGTTTTGTTATTAGGGCTTTCCAACATTGGGGGGAAAAAAGTGACTTAAATGTAGGTCTGAGGAAGACATTGGGATTAACGTGTTTGTGTGCAAGACTAAAAAAGAGGAAGAGCATGTGATGCATATTTATCCCAAAGAGGGTGGAGAAAGGTGGCATTAAACTGTTCCCAGATGACTTCTCGGCAGCTTTATTGTCCAGAGAGCTTCGTGGCTGCTCAGAGTGTACAAATGGCCATTTTTATTTTGAGTTTGTGGACGTCAGGAAACCTTTCTGCCCATTGACCCATCATCTCTGAATCTCTAAAACCAATCTTATGTTATATAGTGGAGGTTCCTGGGGCTCAGAAGCAAGCTTCCCTACCCTCAACTCCCCGTATTTGGCTGAGACCTTCTGTCCAGTTCTGGAAACTGGATCTTTCTCCTAGTGACCTATCAGGTCACTTATAGTCCTACCTGCTTTCACCAAGCTCACCCCACAGCAGAGGTCAGGTTGTTGAATCTCAGTTTGGTGGCTTGGGCCTCTCTTTCTGCTACTGTTCTTAGACAGCATGGACTCAGGAATTCGATAGCTGGCAACCCATTCCCACCTCTGCCTGTTTTTCAGTACTCAGTGGGTACCTCTTCTTGGGCAAGTTATTCAATATCTCTGGGTCTCAGTTTCCTATCTGTAAAATGAAGATCGTCTAGTACATATATCTCAGTGTTAGTATGAGGAATCAAAAGAGACAATGCAAAAAAAAAAAAAAAAAGGCTTAGAACAGTACCTGGCACAAACAGTAGGTGTATAGTAAACTGGACCATTGCTGATGATTAAGGAAGAAGACCTTGTGTAAGCATGGAGTTTCCTCCTTAGCTGTGCTGTGCTAAGGATGGTATTAAAGGATAGCCAACAATTCCCCTTTCTAGAGCATCTGAGCAGCCAAGGTAGATTTACCCTAAAACTGTTGAAGTAAAGTTTAGGTGTCAATTTCTTTATTTGCATGGGCCTCACCTAGGGCCCAAGAGGGGCTCTAACGATGTGTCCATGGGGTTGCATATTTTTGTAAAATTCATTAAAGTATAATGTTTTTGCATTGTTTCTTTTAAGAAGGACCACCCAAATTGTATAAGCTTCACACCTCACAAAATCTGGCTCCATCCCAGTATCCAAGTCATATGACACCTCTGGAGCCACCAATATATGAGGTGGGTGCTGCCAGTAGTAGATTAATAAATAGATACAGAATTAGAAATATGATCATACATGTAAAAAAGGATGATTTAAAACACTGAATTTCGGGCCGGGCGCAGTGGCTCATGACTGTAATCCCAGCACTTTGGGAGGCTGAGGCGGGTGGATCACGAAGTCAAGACATTGAGACCATCTTGGCCAACTTGGTGAAACCCCGTCTCTACTAAAAATACAAAAATTAGCCAGGCGTGGTGGTGGGCGCCTGTAATCCCAGCTACTCAGGAGGCTGAGGCAGGAGAATTGCTGGAACCCGGGAGGCGGAGGTTGCAGTGAGCCGAGATCGTGCCACTGCACTCTAGCTCTAGTGACAGAGCAAGACCACATCTCAAAATAAATAAATAAATAAATAAATAAATAAAATAAAACACTGAGTTTGTTACTTATTTAGATAAGCTACCTTGTTTTAAAATAAAGAATATAAGTTTCCTATCTTTAGAATTGAATTAGAACTTGTACAATACCCTTAATAATAATAATTTGATCTAACCCCCCAAAATGCTTCCTTCACCTTGCTGCTTAATCAAATTTCACAACATCCTGTTATTTTTGCAGATTAGTTACTATGCAGAATATAAACCATGTCTTGGCTCCAGGCTATGTTGTCTCCTCTATTCATTCTGGTGGCTTTTTGGGCCTTACCCTACCACCAGAGCTCTATACCCTATAACTGACTTCCACAGCTGAGCACACTAAGATCTGCAGAAATTGCATCCCATAGCTCAGCAAAACACATTTTGCCATGAATTTAAAATAACCTCTCGGCCGGGCGCGGTGGCTCACGCCTGTAATCCCAGCACTTTGGGAGGCCGAGGCGGGCGGATCACGAGGTCAGGAGATCGAGACCATCCTGGCTAACACAGTGAAACCCCGTCTCTACTAAAAAAAATACAAAAAAAAATTAGCCAGGTGAGGTGGCGGGCGCCTGTAGTCCCAGCTACTCGGGAGGCTGAGGCAGGAGAATGGCGTGAACCCCAGGGGGCGGGGCCTGCAGTGAGCCGAGATCACGCCACTGCACTCCAGCCTGGGTGAAAGAGCGAGACTCCTTCTCAAAGAAAAATAAATAAATAAATAAAATAACCTCTCAGGTAATTGTCACTTTTTTTCAGTAAAGAAAAAATTACCAAAATTTAGAAAAGAAATACAATAGCCAACAAATGAAAACATTCGTTCTTAATAGAGTATTTGATAGAATAAATCCTTGATGCTAAGGGCCAAACAAGATGTCATCTGGGTCACCCAACATATCCATATACTTCTGCAGATGCTTCTAGTGATTCCAGGTGACCCTCTCTGTACACCTAAGGCCCTTTTTCAGGCTTCAGCCCTAGCTAGGAGTCAGGCAGGGGATGGAGAAGAGGTGATTGTCGTGGTGCTAGGACCTGTCTGCTGTGGGGGTGGGAGGGTAGACACAGGAGAGAGCAGTTGGAGGCATCACAAGAGATCATTGTTCTGCTTTCAGGTTGGTTGTTGCCTATGCCATGGCTACTGCCTGCTCTTGCGTTTTAGAAGAGGGAGTGTCTCTAACTGTGGAAGGTGGGGGCTCTCCTTTTTTGTAAAACACTATACTTTATTCTGATATCGTGTTCTTGAAGTTACTTACAAAAGGCTAATATAGTCTTTATTTTGTTTTTTGTAACGAAAATTATTATATCAATAATACATGCTCTTTGTAAAGAATTTGAATGATACCTCAAAAATATTTTTAGAAAGTAAGACACATGAAATCCCATCACCTTGAGAGAACTACCACTGACATTGTAGTAACCATATTTTCACACACACACACACACACACACACAAATTATACTTGTACATGTATATACATAGAATATTATACATATATACATACTATACTATAAATATATACATAGTATACATATGGGTGTATTTATATTATATAGCTACATACATATAGTTATTTAAGATTGCAAGATAAAAGTGGTTTTATCATAGATATTTTCTCTTTCCCTCTCACTCCTCTCCCCCATATCCTTCATCCCCTACCCTCTAGATTACCATATTAACAGCAGGTTGTGAGTGTAGATGGGTCTAGGGATAAGCAGGAGTTAAGGAAAAAAGAACAGGTGACAGGCAGCCCAGACAAAGAGAACAGCACATGCAAAGGCAAGGAAGCAAGACCTTATTAGAGCTGTGGCTCTTGAAACTTTAATGTGCATACAGATCACCTGGGGATCTTGTTGAAATACAGATTCTGAATCAGCAGATCTGGGATGAGGCCTGAGATTATGCATTCCTACAAGTTTCCAGGGAATGCCCATGCTGATGGACCATGCTTTGAGAAGCAAGGGTGTAAACTATTGTGCAGTTCAATGTAGTATCTACCAGCCACATGTGACTTTTATTTTTATCTATTTACTTATCTTAGATGTCTTGCTCTGTCACCCAGACTGGAGTGCCATGGTGCCATCATAGGTCACTGCAGCCTTGAATCCTGAGCTCAAGTGATCCTCTTGCCTCAGCTGCCTGAGTAGTTGGACTACAGGCCTGTTCTGCCATGCTTGGCTAATTTTTTTTTTCTTTAGAAATGGGGTCTTGCTATTTTGCGGCAGCTGGAGTGCAGTGGCTACTCACAGGCACTGTCAGAGCACACTGCATCCTCAAACTTCTGGCCTCAAGGGATCCTCCCAGCTTGGACTTCTGCCCACGTAGCTGGGATTATAGGCATACCACCACCAGGCCCAGCATGACTACTTAAATTTAAATTAGTTAAAAGTAAATAAAGTTTAAGATCCAGGTCTTGTGTTGTGCTAGTCACATTTCAAGTACTCAATAGCCACATGTGGCTACCATACTGGACAGCAGAGATATAGAACACTTCCATCACTGCAGAAAGTTGTATGGGACAGTGCTGGACAGCATTCAGGGAACTGCCATTAGTTCAGCATGGTTGGATCATAATAGGTATGTGGGAAGTGGGAGGAGGAGGTAGATAGGTGGGGGTTGGTTTTGTTCCTGGTGGCAATAAAGAGCCATTTAACAATTTCCAATGGAGATGACAGCAGTGTGGAAGAATTCATAGGGAAGGGAACACTGGAGACAGGGAAGCTGAATGAAGGTGGAGGCTACTGCAGTGGATGATGCTGAAAGTAAATGATGGAGCTAGAACTAAAGTACAAGCAAGGGCTGGAAAGAAGAGGCAGACTCATGGATGGTCAACAGGAAGAACTGCCCACATGGAAGAAGATGAGGAAGTAGGAGGCTGAGAAATGGAGGAGGAGGCTGAGAAAGGAAAGCATTTGCGTTAAGTTCTGGACAGCTGGGCTAAGGAATTGTTATTCTTCAAGACAGAGGACACAAAAAGGAAGTGGAGGGGTGGAAGAAGAGAATAAACTCTGGGCCAAAAGAGTGATTTTGTGATGTCTCTGGGAAATCCAGCTGAGAATATCTGGAGGGCTGGTGAGTATTCTTCTAGGTCCCTTTATTCAACTTCTGACAGATTAAATTTTGACAGACTGAACTCCCTCAAATTGGACAGACTGGCCAGGCGTGGTGGCTCACACCTGTAATGTCAATGCTTTGGGAGGCTGAGGCGGGAGGATCACTTAAGCCTAGGAGTTGGAGCCTGCCCCATGAGCTATGATCGTGCCACTGCACTCTAGCCTGAGTGAAGAGTAAGACCCTGTCAAAGGGAAAAGAAAGGGAGAGGGAGAGAGATGAGAGAGAGAGAGAGCAAGAAAGAGAGAGAAAAAAAAAGAAAAGGAAGGAAGGGAGGGAGGGAGGGAAAGAAAAGAAAGAAAGAAAGAAAGAAAGAAAGAAAGAAAGAAAGAAAGAAAGAAAGAAAGAAAGAAAGAAAGAAAGAAAGAAAGAAAGAAAGAAAGAAAGAAAGAAAGAGAAAGAAAGAAAAAGAAAGAAAGAAAGATTGATTAGACATATTAATTTCTCTCAAAAAATTAGGCCTAATGATAAACCCAATTGAAACAATTCTCTTTAAACTGTATTATAAGCATTTTTAGTACCAAATATATATTATGTTGAACCTAACTCAAAAGCAATTACAAATCAGTTTATTTTGTTCTATCGTCTCTGTATT
Organism: Hylobates moloch; assembly: GCF_009828535.3. Lineage (NCBI taxonomy): Eukaryota > Metazoa > Chordata > Mammalia > Primates > Hylobatidae > Hylobates > Hylobates moloch. Next base: position 63,994,536 of record NW_026652277.1, read on the forward strand.
TAATAGACTTTCTCCTCTAAGCCCAGTGAACAGTTTTACTATTTCAAATGAACTGAGTTTGTAATGTTCATTGAATTGAGGTATTTGGCCAGAAATGTGAAGCCTTCAGATTAAGGTGAATTTCTCTTAAATCAAACACAAATATAATTCTTTCATAATTCCTTCCCATTTTTATCCCCTGATTGGGGGAGGGGGGAAGACATTCTGCACAACTACCCCCAACCCCTGCTAGGTTGCTGCTGAATTCCTGCATTAGTCTCTTTACTAAGGAGATTTACTTCTCTTTTCCTATATTTTCCTATGTAGCCTGACCACATTCGTTGCCATAGTTAAAGGAAAGGTACTATCTCTCAGCTATCCAAAGGGACTATAAAAATAACAGATTCCAACTAGAGATATGTTTGGAAGACTCTTGAGAAAGGTGAAGGGACAATAAACTGGTATTCACTCTCCAATTTCAACAAGATTCTGTGAATATCTGCAAGATGATGACTAGGTGTTAGGGTTTATTGATAAATTTTATTCAACTTCCTCTTCCCACCAAAACCACCTTAATCACACCTGAAACCACACCCTACATCAGATCCTATCATTCCCCTGTTAAAAAAAAAAGAAACACACAAAAAACAAACAAACAAACAAAACACTTGAACAGCTTTCCATCATTCTTAGCACAAAGTATAAACTCTTCCACAAATACAAAAATTAACCAGGCATGGTGGTGCGTGCCTGTAATCCCAGGTACCCAGGAGGCCGAGACGAGAATAGTTTGAACTTGGGAGGTGGAGGCTGCAGTGAGCCAAGATCGTGCCACCACACTCCAGTCTGGGCAACAGAGCAAGACTCCATCTCAAAAACAAAACAAAACAAAAAAACTCTTCCAGGGTTTCCTGCATGGTCTGGCCCCAAGCCATTCTCATCTCAGGTCACTCTGCTCCTTAAGTTCCATTTCTGGGAGTCCTTAAACAGGTAAAGCCCTTTCCTGTTTTACCTTGGGGCTCTGGACGAGCTGTTGTTTCTGCTTACAAAGCCACACCCCACCAGAGCTGTCTGTCTTGATCAGTTAACCAAATATAGGCTATTTTTTGGTTTCCCTTCCTGCTCCACCCCCAACACCTGGGGAAAGGCTAGGTAGCATGTTGTTTGAGGGGCTCTGCCTTCAGGCTGCTTGAGTTCAAATCCTGGATCTACCACTGGCTAGCTGCTCTGTGACTTTGGGCAAGTTACATAACATAATTATTTCCCCACCTATAATTTGGAGATGATAAAATATATTTTGAGGATTAGATTTGTTAGCAGATGGTTAGTACGTGAAACAGTAATAGAAGTTCTCCTTTTAGCATATACTCCAATTTTATTCTACTTGTTTGCCAAGTTTGAGCCTGTTACCTTGAGATTGCTATGGTTGCCTTCTCAACCTCCCCAACTCCTACCCTCTAACTGATTATGGTCTACTTATTGGACTCTGTAAATGAATAAAGAGGGAGCATGAGGAAAGGAGGTAGTCCTTCTAGCTTTAGGAGAGGCCATGGGAGTGAGCTTGTTGAACAAGGCATGGTCGGGGCTTCTCTTTAAGCTTACGGTTTAGGCGGACACAGATGATGAACACACACCGGATTAGTGTGGCTTTAGGAAGGGGAATCTCAGGGCCTTAGGCCAGCCCTGGAGTAACCTCGATGGCCTCTCCACAAGAGAATCCGAGAAAGGGTCTAGGGCCCAAGAGCACCAAAATCACCAACGCCGGGGATTGGTAGGAAGCCTGAAGAATCTAATGCCGAGAAGGATGCTCCGCGCGCAGACAGGGCTTATGCCCGTGCTACTGCAAGAGCCACACTTAGGCCGGCCCCGGACACCGACAGCCAATGGCCGGGCCCGTCCCGCCCCATCCGGGATTGGCTGTGCGTGCCGCCCCGCTCAGGGTCTTCCCGGGATTGGCTGAGCTCCCCAACCTCTCCAGGGATCTGCTGCGCGCCCCGCCCTCGCCCAGAGTCTTCCCGGGATTGGCTGCGGGCCCCGCGACCCTCCTGCTTCCCTCCCCTCCCCGCCCCACCCCGCCCCGCCCCGCCCCGCACCGCCTCTCTGGTTTGTGCGCCGGGCGCAAGTCACAGGCCTCTTTGTCAGCTGGAGTTGCGCGGTGAGTGCGTCTCCAATCTTCGGCTTTCGGTCTCCGGCGGGGAGGGCGCCCGGCCGGCCCGCGGGCCTGATCAGGGGCTGGGCTTGCCTGGTGTCCCCACGAACTTTGCCCGCCTCGAGCTCCTCTGCTCCCGGCGGCCAGAACGGAGGGGTAGAGCAGCCCTCGGCGGCCCAGGGGGCGGGCGGCCGGCCGTGCCCGTCCCGGGGCTGCGCGAGGCACAGGCGCCGCGCCCAGCGGAACAGCCGGAGGTTCCTGGCACAGGTCTGGGCACCGTAACAATTTTGCGCTTTGCTTCCCCAGGGCTGACGCGCCACTACTTTGTAGCAGGTTTCGGGCGGGCCACGCGTGCGGCGACTGGAACCCAACCCTAGCCGACCTTGAGCTCCAGTAGTTCGTCTCTTATGTCTGCGGAAGTGCAGCTGCCTCAGTTCTTAGCGCAGGTAGGTTCCTAGCTTTGAGCGGGGGTGGGGGGGCAGGGTGGAGAATGACTCAGCCTGGAGCACGTGGCCAGTGGGACCGGAGGGTTCCCCGGCGTCTGTTTGTCGCCAAGGTCGGAATCCGGCTCCCCTTAACTGGAAGAAACATCCATGCAGGGGCTCACCAAACAAAACAGCTGTTTCTAGTGGTGGTTTCAGACTTAGAGAAGCAGAGATTCACGAGGTATTGAGAGCAACGCGGGAAATAGTAGTGAACCCTGTAAAAATCAAAGAAAAAAAATCCCAAAGCACCCTTTCCTGTGCCCTTTTAAGGTTGACCCAGTGCTTTAAGAGGCTAACACAGAAGGGTAAAGTAAGTCTCCATAAAACCCAGAGAAGAGACTGGAAAACTCCTCTTTGGATCCTGTCTGGAGTCACACCTGAACCAGAAAAAATTTCGTTACAACTTGAGCGCCCTTGTGATTTTCTTTACAGTTTATAGAACAAGCGATACATTTCAGTTTTCTTTGGTTAAAACGTCATTTTAAAACTTTTCTTTCTATAGGCTGACAACTACAGGTACAAGCCATTGAAGCTGGAATGTTCTGTTGCTGGTATTTCAATTGACTTAAGCCAACTATCCCTTCAGTTACAATAGGAAAGTGCCTCTAATAAGGCCAAATATGCGTACTAACTTAAAGCAACCACGTGTCCGTGCAGTGCCACATGAGCTAGAGCAGTGACAAAACTGGTGGCAACAGGGCAGTGTAGCAGGTGCTTCATGTTCCCCTTTTCAACCTTTTCATTCAATTGTCACAACTCAGAGGTGGATTCTGTTAGGGACAAGCTGCCCCAGGACCACGCCGCCCCGCCAACTCAATGCAGCTGACCCTTACCCTGAATACTCTGCAGCTGCATTCCTGAACCGTTATCTAGGCGCCATAGCAAGGTCACCAGACTTGCTACACCGAAGCCCTCCAGGTGGCACGGGGGAGGTCATGAGAAACGTGGATAAACCTAAGTTACACCCCCTTGTAAATTCCTGTTTTCACAAGATAATATATTGTAAGCCGGTCATGAGATTATATGTGGTAAAGTTAATTGACAACCCCAGGGTCTCTCTCCCCCATATAAACCCCTCATTTTGTAAGCTCAGGGCTGCCACCTCTTGACTGCTGGAGAAGCCCAGCAGGTTAATAAACTTACTTGGCCTAACCTTGGGTCTCTCGTCTTTTCTTTCGGCTAACCTTACAGATTCTATTCTCCCATTTCACAGGTAAAGAAATGGATTAGGGATAACTCAAGTTTCATCACATGTGAGTATCTCTGAATGAGAGGCTTCACGTGTATAACTTTTCAGCAGTGTGACTTCTGGAAAGTCACTTGTCTCTTGAGATTTCGTGTCCTGGTTTAACAGTTATGAATTATTTTAAACAAAGTAGGAAAGGACCACAGTAGAGCTGTGAAGAATATAAACTCTTCGTATTATTTCATTGCATTGAGCCTAAGAAGGTTCACAAAGTTTGGCACAAAAGGAGTATCTGTCAGCGTATTCTGTTTTTTTGTGTGTGTCTATGTAGCAAGTATTAATATTTATCTTGGAGTCATTCTTAATTTATAGCATTGTTCTTACCTTTTTATCTGAACTTTTATGTACCATATTGTAAAGTCTAGCTTCATAAATTTAGGTAATTGCTCATAAGTTTGGATAATGTTGAATTGTAATCCCGATATTAGAGGAGGGGCCTGGTGGGAGGTGATTGGATCAAAAGGGTGGATTTCCCTCTTGCTGTTCCTTGTGATAGTGAGTTCTCATGAGATCTGGTTGTTTAGATGTGTAGTATGGCTAGGGCAGTCGCTCATGCCTGTAATCCCAGCACTTGGGAAGGCCAAGGCAGGGGGATCACTTGAGGTCAGGAGTTAAGACTATCTTGGGCAACATAGTAAGACCTCGTCTCTACAAAAAATGAGGCAGAAGGATTGCTTGAGCCCAAGAGGTTGAGACTGCAGTGAGCCATGATCTTGTCACTGTGCTGCAGCCTGAAAAGAAAAATTAATAAAGGTTATGCAGTTGTGCACGTGTTATCTCAAGGCAGAGGCAGAAGAATGGCAGAGTTTAGATTAAAAGTGTGGCACCTCCCCTTCCTCCTTCTCTGGCCATATGCTTCCTGTTATATACCCCATGATTGTAAGTTTCCTGAAGCCTCAGCAGCCATGCTCCCTGTGCAGCATGCTGAACCATGAGACGAACCTTTTCTTTATAAATTACCCAGTCTCAGTTCTTTATAGCAATGTGAGAACAGACTAGTACAAAAAATACATTCAACTAATGTGTTAGCTGGCTATAATTGCTAAGGGGGTAAGGAAAGGGAGATGACTTAACATGGCTGGCAAAGGAGGCCTCACTCAACATGGAAGAGCTGAGGGAGATGCCATGGCCTTATATATAGTTGAGGGAAGAGCATTCTAGGCAAAGGGAAAACTAGTGCAAAGGCCCTGAGGATAGTTGTGTTTAAAGGTTTGGAGAAGCAGTGAAGCTGTAGAGAAGTGTCCTTAAGGAGGGGAGGACTTAATGTCTGTATGTAGTAGTGGAAAGTTGGTTATTTTCAAACTATTGTAAAATGGTAACGTACTCTGGCCTTCAGGGCTCTGAATGTTTTAATTTAACTGGAATGCTCCCTATTGCCTTATACTTTACTGCTCTTAACCTAACTTTTCTCTGACCACTATCAGCCCTTCTATGTGCTCTTGATTTTCTTCAGCACCCTGTAATGGCTCTGTAGCATCAGAACTACATTGCGCATGACATGCGAACTTACCTAACTGCCTCTGCTTCTCTCCATTCTGTAAAGTCCACCTTAGTTCCCACCATATTACAGAGGGTCTAGTTAGGTGCTTGACCTTTTGTAGGTAAGTGGCTTACAATCTCCTTCTAAGGGCAGCATAATGTTGAGCCTAGGTTCAAATCTCTGTGTGATCTTAAACCACTTAGTGTTAGGTTCTATTAACAGGTAATTAAAATGAGTTATATGTGGTACATCAGACTACTTGGTAAGTAGTAAGTACTCAGCAAATGATATATTAGTTGGTAGTACTATTTAATCATTTTTATAACACCGTATAGTCATAATGTTAGAACAAAATGACAATACTGAAATTTAGTATTGTGCGTGTTTTGGCAGCACATCTACTAAAATTGGAACTGATACTTAGTATTTACATAATACTGGAATAGCTCTAATATTCTTTTAATGGAGCATTTAACTATGGGCCAAGTACTATTCTAGGTATCGTGAGAATCAGTGAGCAAGTATACAAAAATCAGTGGATATGGTTGGTTTTGATCACATAACTCATTGGCCACATTTCAGATATTCAATAGTTGCATGCACAGACATAGAACGTCAATATACAGAAAACAACCCCAGAGCCTTAAAAGGCCCTAGCAAGTTCTGTCAGAACAATGGTCCAGTGAAAGTGGGCCAAAAGAATGGCAAGGTTTTCTAGGTACTGTCAAGATGAAAGGTGTAAAAACTGTAAGTGTTAAAAGTCTGAAGGCTCTAGCAAATAGTTGTCAAGAATAACCACTGGTTTCACAAAGCACTCCATGGAGTCCTGGTGGTGGTCCTTTGCCCCTTGAGTTACTTGGGCAGAGGCCCTGTAACACGTCCATGGCTGCCAACACATCCACGGCTCAACAGCCTCATGTGGCTAGGGGCAGCACAGATAGGAAACATTTCCATTACTGCAGGGTTTTATTAGCAGTACTGTTGTAGACATTGCATGAATCAACCAACTTTTCAGAAGAGAAAACCTGTCAGAACCTGGAAAGACAGTGTAGTCTGAATGACCACCTCCAGAGATAATCAGGCCTAATCTCTGGAACCTGTAAATGTTATCTTATTTGCAGATATTAATATAATTAGATTAAGGATCTCAGGATGGGGAGATTACCTTGGATAATCCTAGTGGGCCCTAAATGCGATCACAAGTTCCCTCATGAGAAGGAGTCTGAGGGAGATCCACACACAGCAGATTGGAAGATGCTGGCCTTGAAGATCGGAGTGAGGCAGCCCCCAGGAGCTGGGAGATGCCAAGGAACACATTCCCCGTCAGAGCCTCCTGAGGAGCATCATTTGATTTGGCTCAGTGAAACTGATTTCTGACTTCTGGCCTTCAGAACTGAGAATAAATTGCTGTTTTAAGCCACCAAGTTGTAATTTGTTACAGCAGCCTCTAAGATCACAAATATAGCTGGGGCAAGAACCCCACCACCTCAGCCTGCCTCCATTGTCTTTATTAGTGCCGTGTGGGTGGTTGGGAGTAGATCGTACATATATTCATTAGTCATTTTTTATTTTATTTTTTTGAGAGAGTCTCACTCTGTCACCCAGGCTGGAGTGCAGTGGCGCGATCTCGGCTCACCGCAAGCTCCGCCTCCTGGGTTCACGCCATTCTCCTGCCTCAGCCTCCGGAGTAGCTGGGACTACAGGCGCCCACCACCATGCCCGGCTAATTTTTTGTATTTTTAGTAGAGACGGGCTAAAATATGTGGGGTCAGCAGATACCTCCTGATAAAGCATTGTGAAAAGTAAGGAATCAATTTATGGTTTATTGGAAAGTCACTTACGCACACTTGTATTTATACGCACAAGACACCACATTTTAAAAATTCAATAACTGAAGCAAATTAAGACAATAGGAAAAGCATTCTAATTATAATTTTGGCCCTGCGGGCTGTACAGCTTCAGCCAGCAGTGTCCTGGAGGTAATACAAACTGCTAAAGTGAGATAATGTTTTCATAAACCTCCATTTCGGTTTGTGTTTTAAGAAATGTAAACTTGAATCTCTCGGCAAGAGAAGATTCTCAGAATTTGGCACAAAGGGAGCATCTGTCAGCCTATTAGGTGTTTGTTTTTGGTGTATGTAACATGAGATGTAAAAGAGGACTTAAAAGGACATAATAGTACTAGTGTCCTTTAATATATATATATATATATATCTCGGCTAGGCACAGCCTGTAATCCCAGCTCTTTGGGAGGCTGAGGCATGGGGACTGCTTGAGGCCAGGAGTTCGAGACCAGCCTGAGCAACAAAGCAAGACCCCCATCTCTACAAAAAGCCAAAAACTTAGCTGGGCACAGTCATCTAATCTACTTGGGAGACTGAGGAGGGAGGATCGCTTGAGCCCACAAGTTCAAGGCTGCAGTGAGACATGACTCACTGCACTCCAGCCTGGGCAACAGAGCAAGACCCTGACTCCAGAAAAGTAGTATGACTAACGAAACCAGTCTTCCCAGGGTCAGCTACTACAAGGCTCTGACTTAAGTCCTTGCCACTAGGTTGCAATAATACTAATTCTGAATTACGGGATACTACACTTAAACAGCACTATACTACAGACTGAGAAGGAAATTGGGGCAAAGAACCTAAGTTTTTTAATGAGAAGTTCATATTGAACTCAAATTTATTATGTGATGGAATAACACATGGTTCACCTAGCTCCCTAAACTAACATGTTAATTGACAAAAATACTATCTGAAATCCTTTACATTTTCTAGGTGTATCAAAATTTCTTCTGTGTGAAACCATTTTTCACCTATTCTGTGTAAGAATATCTTATCTATATCAACCGACATGAATTACTAATGCTTTTTTATTAAAGTGTTGCAGCAAAACCACCATTTGACTGGACCCTGATGTACTTGAGGCTATTCGTGGGCTCACGAATATTCAAGTAATTCAAGCTTTCCTTTAATGAATGCTGTAGAGCTGAAGCATAGCATATGAAGGTCAAAACTCAGTCACTTAAAAAGATTGTATATATTGTTTACTTGTTAATACCCTTTGAAACTTTCCAATCTATAGAATCTCATTCTCATGATGAAGGTTAGGATCAAACTGAACCCTATTTGCCCTTTATTCTAAATCCTAGAGATGAACAGTTTATATATAAAAATACATTTAAAAGTGAAATTTAGATTATATAAAGAACAAAGTATTGTGAGATTCTGAACATAATCAGGTCCTCACTTTTTGATGGGTGGGAAGAGTGAAAGAGAACTGTGTGTGTATATATATATATATATATATATTTTTTTTTTTTCTGAGACGGAGTCTTGCTCTGTCTCCCAGGCTGGAGTGCAGTGGCATGATCTCGATTCACTGCAAGCCCCGCCTCCCAGGTTCATGCCATTCTCCTGCCTCAGCCTCCCGGGTAGCTGGGACTACAGGCCCCTGCCACCACGCCTGGCTAATTTTTTGTATTTTTAGTAGTGACAGGGTTTCACCATATTAGCCAGGATGGTCTCGATCTCCTGACCTCGTGATCCGCCCGCCTCGGCCTCCTAAAGTGCTGTGATTACAGGTGTGAGCCACCATGCCCGGCGAGAACAGTATATTTTTATTTAATGCTTAAACTGCCCACAATTCTTCATTGTTTTTTCTTTCTCAATTGAATCCCTGTTTCCAACATCTGAGCTCCATCTCCCACTCCCAAAAGAAGTTTCACTGTTACAAGTTAAATATTTCTGCCCAAGTATGGCCAGTCTCAGACTACTTTTGAGATGTGTCCATACAGAATAACAATTGCCAGCTCCCTGTTGAAGGTTTAACTGCTTAACCTGCAGGTAACCTGATGAGCTCACTTTGAAGAAATAAGGTAGAAATTCTCCTACAGTTAGTTCCTTACTGTGAGATAACAGTTTGTTCCTCCTAATAAACTTCTGGTTCCATCCTCTTTTTTTTTTTTTTTTTGTCATATCCAGCTCTGCAAGTTTCACGCTGTTTAAATCATGTACCTACAAAAGCCTGTGAAAAATGTTTGAAGATGCTCAGCGTGTTTCAGTCTGAAATTTCTCCAAGACCAATGAACAAAACAGGATCGTGCCCTGAATACACACCCAAGCTGCAGGCTCCTGCTTAGCCCTGTTTTGGTTTGGCTTCCATGAGATCTTCAGCCACAATAGCAGGAGATAAAAATCTTCCTAGAAGCTTTCATCAGCTGCAAGTTTTCTTACAGAATGAAACTTTTCTGCTATTTTTCTCATAGTTAATCGGCTATTTGAGAAAACCGAATTTCTGGCTCTCAGCATTTAATTGGATTCTGTGGGTGACTGGATGACCGCTTTGCACATCACCATGGGTATCATCCCTACCTTCTTTAAACCTTTTGTGCCAGTCAAAAATTCTTGCTCTTGATACGTCATCACCAGAAACTACTTTTTTTTTTGTTTCTCTTTTGCGACAGGGTCTTCCTCTGTCACCCAGGCTGGATGGAGTATAGTGGAACAATCATAGCTCACTGCAGCCTTGGTACCCTGGACTCAAGCGATCCTCCCACCTGAGCCTCCTGAGTAGGTGGGACCACAGGTGTGTACCACCAGACCTGGCTAATTTTGTTATTGTTGTTTTTTATAGAGATGGGGGGTCTCCCTATGTTGCCCAGGCCTGTCTTGAACTCACGGGCTCAAGTGATCCTCCCGCCTCAGCCTCCCAAAGTTCTGGGATTACACGTGTGAGCCACTGGACCCAGCCAGAAACTACTTTTAACAGTTCTAATTGCCACTTGTCTTGGCTGTATATTCGGAAAGAGCCAGATTGGAATTATGGTTTTTTGGTTGCTATTGATAGGGAGGTTCAAATGCAATATACCAAAATAGTCTATTTCAGGTGTCTCACTGACATATTTAACTTTACACAAAATTTAATATGAATTCTTTGCTCTAACAGTCACCAATTTTAAGGTCAACAAAAGAATAATTCTATTCACATCTAAGAAAGTTAGTTGGCAACCTTAAAAGTTCTGTTGTAGCCAGCTGAAACATAACCTATTCCAGCAATTTCACAAACTACACAAAGAAAAATTGGTAAATATTTCAACAGATAAGTACAAATAATCTTTGGAGAAGCTGATAAAAATTTCAGTGCTATATCATCTTAGCCTTCTATTTTCCCACCTACAAAAGGGTCGAAAATAAATCAGCATTTTCTTGTCCAATTAATAGGAAAATGATATATGAAATACTTTAATTATATGTAGTCGGCACTGTCCCACCCCGAAAGAACCTAAGATTTAAAAATGCATCCTAATAACATGTATATTGCCACTTGGCTGTATATTCAGAATGAGCTAGTTTGGAATTATGGGTTGTTGTTGTTTTTTTTTTTATTGCTGTTGATTGGTAGGGAGGCTCAAATGCAAGGTACCAAAATAGTTATTTCCAAATATATAACGAGAATAGATGCTGTTGTCTCCAGTCTGTATAATACAGTATGTGTGGTTGGGTTCCTAGGAATTCTAACACATAAGTATTGCTTCCCAAATTCATCCTGCAAATACTACCTAGTGGAGTCAATTTAAAATAAGCACACATACACTGAAAAATGCCATCTTATAAGTTTTGAACACATATTTCATACATCTCTCAAATCAACTTTTGAAAAGGTTTTCACAAATTACAATTGCACAATGTGGATGCTGGAATTAAAACAGGTTTTCTATTTCCAGAACTTTTCCATCATCCCAGACAAATTTTATACCCATTAAATAGCAGCTCCTCATTCTCTTTTCCCCTAGCCCTTGAGAACTTCTATCCTGTTCTCTGTCTCTATGAATTTGACTATTCTCAGTACCTCATATAATTGGAATCATACAGTATTTATCCTTGTGTCTGGCTTATTTCACTTAACATGTTTTCCAGGTTCATCCACGTTATAGCAGGTATCAGAATTTCATACCTTTTTAAGGTTGAACAATATTTCATTGTGTGTGTGGGTGTATACCACGTTTGCTTACCCAATCATCTGTTGACCAACTTTTGGGTTGTTTCCTCTGTTTGGCTATTGTGAATATTGTTATGAATATTGGTGTACAAGTATCTGAGTCCTTGTTCTTTCAGTGCTTTTGGGTATACACTGACAAGTGAAATAGCTGGATCATATGGTAATTCTATGTTTAATTTTTTGAGGAAGTACCATACTATTTTCTAGAGAGGCTGCACCATTTCACATTCCACCAGCAAAGCACAAAGGGTTCCAATTTCTCCATATCCTCACAAACACTTGTTATTTTTCTATGAACGGTCGTAATTGTATGTGAAGACTCAGGTATCTACAGTATTTTGTATTCTCTTCCCAATTGCACGATTTTTTCAGTGCTTTGCTTTCAGGGAAAACAGACTCAGGCTGGTCTTTCTTATGGTATTAAGTACAGGCTACTTTAAGATAATTTTGTGGTGTTTGCTAAATTCAAGAATTCAATACAGGCCAGGCATGGTAGCTCACACTTGTAATCCCAGCACTTTGGGAGGCCGAGTCCGGCGGATCACCTGAGGTCAGGAGTTCGAGACCAGCCTGGCCAACATGGTGAAACCCCGTCTCTACAAAATATACAAAAATTAGCCGGGCGTGGTGGCTGGCGCCTGTAATCCCAGCTACTTGGGAGGCTGAGGTGGGAGGATCGCTTGAACTCGGGAGGTAGAGGTTGCAGTGAGCCGAGATCGCGCCACTGCACTTCAGCCTGGGCGACAGAGCGACACCGTCTAAAAAAAAAAAAAAAATTCAATACATATTGTCATGTGCCTTTACTGGGGGAATCTCCTTTACCTTTTGGGGAGGCTGATAGGGCTGCTTAAAGTATTTGTATTAGAAAGGCACTGGAAGATGTAAACGGGACCTTATCCTATTTAAACTCTTTAAATTAGCTAGAAACGGGCTGGGAACAACAGGAACCCACCATTTAAGGCGGTTAATCCCCCAAGTATGGTAACATACTGTACTGCACCCCCTAAAAGTGTGTTACCAACAGGACCACAAACAAGTTTGCCCACTGTTTTTAATGCAAATGTCCCTTTCAAGATCGCAAACCCTTCAATACACAGGGCCTAATCCAGTCGCGCTTTACTACTACGGGTTACTCCCGCCAACTGGCAGGAGAGCCGCCCCGGGCCCCGCGGAAAAGGCAGGTGCGCGTGAGGGAAAGCATGAGAGCCCGGGCCGCGCCCACCTCGGCCACAGACACTGCGGGTCCCGGATTCCAGGCGAAGCGGCCCAGAGCCTGCGGCTGCTCAGACCTCCTCACCGCGCCCACCTCCCAGCCACCTCCTGGCTCCAGGTCTGGAGCAGGAGGAGGACTACCGGGGTCCCTGGCACACAAGCAGGAGAAATACCTTCAGGGGCGGGACCAAGTAGCCCAGCGCTGGATGAAGACCCGCACCCTCGCGGGAGTTCTGAGAGCCCTGGCAGGCCGCGACAACACTGGGGGACGTGTCTGCCAATCATCGGATGGGGGGCGGTCCTGGGGGGGCATGCAATTGGCTAAGCACGGAGAAGCTCGCGTTCCATTGGCCATTTTCTCCGGTCCCAAGCCCACCCCTAGGCCTGAATCCCCGTCCAGTTCTGCCGGTCCGCTTATCGGCCGAAAGGCTGGGGAGGAGGAGAGGAAACCTCTGGCTTAGTTTTGGTTCCTTCTGCTGGCGCTCAGGCTGCCGGAAGAGTCCCAGACCTTCACCCGTGGTCCCTTGGGCCCGTTTCATGCCCAGATTCTGACATGTCCTGTCGTATTCTGTACCTCGCCTTCTACCCTGTGTCCCAGGCTGATCCATCCTAGGCAGGGAGAAGGCAGCGTCGCAGGGACAATGCCAAAATCAAGATATTTCTCTTAGAGCTTTCTAATATTAATACCTTATGTCTAGGTCTGTATAGTATACAATAAGCATATATATTTTTTATAAATCTAAAACCACTCCCCCTCATTAAATCATCAAACTAGTCCCAATGAAGTAGGTACTGTTATTCCTTATTTTTCAAGCAAGGAAACATGAGCGGGAGGATTTAGTGATCGGCTCACGTCCTGCCGTGTTTGCTTCCTAAATATCAGCTGCACCCTGTCCTCATTCCTATTACCTTGCTTTAATTCAGACCTTCATAATTGCTGGCCTGGATTAGTTCCACAAATAGCTCCCAACTCCTTTCCCGGTCATCTTCCAAAGCCAAAGATTAATCTTCCTAATGCAAATCTGATCGTGTCTCTCAAACCCTTCTCAAGCCTCTCAAATGTCAACTCCTTCTGTGGCGCCTCATTGCCTGTAGGTTCTGGCAGAGACTGCTTTTTATTGAAATATAACATGCCCACAGATGAGTACACAAAAATGCCCAGTCGGCTGAAATTTCACAAACTAATCACAGTCCTGCCACCAAGAACTAATTTAAGAAACAGAACACGGCGGGGCGTGGTGGTTCACGCCTGTAATCCCAGCACTTTGGGAGGCCGAGGTGGGCAGATCGCTTGAGGTCAGGAGTTTGAGACCAGCCTGGCCAACATGGTGAAACCCAATCTGTACTAAAAATACAAAAATTAGCTGGGTGTGGTGGCACGCGTCTGTAATCCTAGCTACTCGGGAGGCTGAGGCAGGGGAATCGCTTGAACTCGGGAGGTGGAGGTTGCAGTGAGCGAGGTTGCAGTGAGTGAGTGCCACTGCACTCCAGCCTGGGTGACAGAGCTAGACTACATAAAAAAAAAAAAGAAAAGAAATAGAAAGAGAGAGAGAGAGAGAGAGAGAGAAAGGGAAGGAAGGAAGGGAGGGAGGGAGGAAAAGAAAGGAAAGAAAAGAAGGGAAAGAAAGGAAAGAAAGAAAGAAAGAAACAGTATACCAGAAGTATTTCCTTCCAGTAGCTAACCACTCCGTTTCACCCAAAGGTAACCGCTAGCCTGACTTCTAACAGCATAGAGTAGTATCCTTGTGTTTGTACATTATATACATGTGATTTTTTGTGTCTGGTTTCTTTAACTCACTATTATGGTCGTGAGGTTCATCCATATTTTGAGTATAGTCACAGTTTGCTCATGAGAATGCTGCAGTGCATTCCATTTTGTGAATATACCACAATTTATGTATTCAACCAATTGTTGATAGGCACTGGAGTAGTCTACATTTTGGAACTATTAAAAATATTGCTGCTATGAACATTGTAATAAATGTCTTTTAATGAACATGATAAAAGATGATTGCATTTCTGTTTGGTGTATACCTACAAATGGAATTATTGGATCATAGGTTATATACTATGTTCAAATTTAGTAGATATTAAATATTTTAGAAGTTTTTCAAAGTGTTTGAGCCAATTTACACTTATTAGCAACTTATGAGTATTCCAATTGTTCCACATTGTCATCAACACTTGGTATTTTCCATCTTTTTTCATTTTAGCCATTTTGGTGGGTGATAATTGTGTTTCAGGTGATTTTAATTTGCAGCTCCCTGATGATTAATAAAGTTGAGCACCTTTTCATCTCTTTATGGCTATTAAGAAATAACTTCATGAAGTGTCTGTTAAAATTTGTACCCATTTTTAGTGTCTTTTAAATTTGTATTTTCCTAACATTTGATTATGAAAAATTTCAAACATTTAGCAAAGTTTAAAGAGTTTTACAATAGCGTCTGTAAACCTACCACAGAGACTATTCTACCATTAACATTATATAACACTCGCTTTAGGATATTTCTACCTTTCCCTGTATCTATCTTAACGTTGTTGCATTTCAAAGTAAATTGCAAACAGCAATACATATTTGGCCATTTAAATATTAATATTTCAGCATGTATATCATTAACTAGAATTTAATACTTCAGGTTTCTTTTGATGTAAAATTTACACGAAATGAAATGCACAAGTCTTTAGTGTATATATTTGCTGAGTTTTGACAAATGCATTCATTTGTATAACCCAAACTTCTATCAAGTATAGAACATCCTATCACCCGGGAAAGTCCTTCATGCTCCCTGCCATTTCCACTTTCCCAAGGACAACCAATGTTCTAATTTTTTTCCCCACCGTAGATTATTTCCCCACCTGTTTTTTTCCCCACCGTAAATTTTTTCCCCACCTGTTTCAGAAGATCATATAACTGGAATCACACAGTATGTTCTTCTGTATAAGGCTTCTTGCACTCAGCATGCTGTATTTGAGATTTATTCATATTGTTGCATGTGTCAATAACTTATTCCTCTTTATTTCTGAGTAATATTCCATTGGGTGAATATATCACAGCATGTTTATCCATTGAAAGAAGATTTTAAAAAATGACTTTATTGAAGTATGATTGGCATGCTAAAAAGCTATACATATTCAATGTACACAACTTCATAAGTTTGGAGATAAAGTGTACACCCTTAAAACTATCAGCACAATCTATGCCATGAACCTAATCCATCACCTCCAAAAGTTTTCTCCTAACCTCGTTATTATTATTATTGATAATAACCCTTAACATGGGGGGAGGGAAAGAGAGGGAGAAAAGTTGGAAAAACTGTTGGGTACGATGCTCAGAACCTGGCTGAAGGGATCATTTGTACCCCAAACCTCAGCATCACGCAATATACCCAGGTAACAAGCCTGTACATGTACCCCTGAATCTAAAATAAAATTTGAAAAACATAAAATAAATTTAAAATAACACAATGTGAGACATATCCTCTTAGCAATTTTTTAAGTATACAGTATTATGTTTTTGTTTTTAGAATTCTGAATATTCATCCTTTGTCAAGTATATATGTCGCAAATATTTTCCCCCATTTGGTTACTTTTCATTCTTTTAGTGGTATCTTTTGAAGAAAACTTTAATTTTGAAATATCCAATTCATTAGTTTTAACAGTTAGTGTTTTTTGGTTTTATTTAAGAAATCTCTGCCTACTCCAGGTTATAAAGTTTCCTCCTATTTATTTATTTATTTATTTTGAGACAGAGTCTCTCTCTGTCACCAGGCTGGAGTGCAGTGGCGCAATCTCGGCTCACTACTATCTCTGTCTCCTAGGTTCAAGCAATTCCCCTGCCTCAGCCTCCCGAGTAGCTGGGACTACAGGTGCGCACCACTATGCCTAATTTTTTTTTTTTTTTTTTTTTTGAGACGGAGTCTCGCTCTGTTGCCCAGGCTGGAGTGCAGTGGCGCAATCTCGGCTCACTGCAAGCTCTGCCTCCCGGATTTACGCCATTCTCTTGCCTCAGCCTCTCCTAGTAGCTGGGGCACCCGCCACCACGCCCAGCTAATTTTTTGTATTTTTTAGTAGAGACGGGGTTTCACTGTGGTCTTGATCTCCTGACCTCGTGATCCTCCCGCCTCGGCCTCCCAACTAATTTTTGTATGTTAGTAGAAACATGGTTTCACCATGTTAGCCAGGATGGTCTCCATCTTCTGACCTGTGATCCACCCGCCCCAGCCTCCCAAAGTGCTGGGATTACAGGCATGAACCACCATGCCTGGCCCCCAAAAAGCTTTAATGTTTTAGTTTGCTCATTTAGATCTGCAATCCATTTGGAATTGATTGTTGTCAATAGGGACATAGAGGTAGGTCCAGATGCCTGTTGTTTCTATGTGGATAGCTAATTGATCCAGCATGTTTATTCAAAAAATCCATTTTCCCACTTGCAATTGTCGTAAGTCAAGTGACCACGTATGCGTGGCCCTGTCTTCTGACTCTGTTCTGTTCTATCAGTTGGTTTTTCTACCTTTACAACAATGCCAAACTGACTTCATTATTTAGCTTTATAGTAAGCCTTAATAGTGTATCAGTGAACCGAATTTTCAATGTAATTAAATTTAAATTTAAGTAGCCAAGTGGCTATTGGCTACTGTATTGGACAGCACAGATATAGAACATTTCTATCCTGGCAGAAAGTTCTGTTGGATAACACTGTTCTAGAAAGCATGTAGAAACCAATACCAGATGCCTCATTTCATAGCTGCATGCTGGGCTGCTCTTCAAAAATATATATGTAAAACCATTTTTCAAAAACTCAGAGCACAGCCTCCTATAATTACGACACAAATTCTTTTAACCTTGCACTTTTTGCAATACAAATATTATGTCAGGTGCAGGAGAGCTTAGTGAGTTGGGAAACATTTTCTTTGATCAGACACCAAAAAATAGTAGCCCCAAATCATAGGAAAAGATTCCTGCTGAACTACCATTACTTGTAGTTCATTACCTGCTCTCATCCAAGTCACACTTAATTCTCTTACTGCTCCAGGAAAGCCCTGGGCTGTCACTAGCTGTGTTTGAGAGAGCTTGCCTTCAGACTTGCAATCAGGGGTCTGAGTCAGATCTGGCTGCTGTAAGGGAATCCTCAAGCCATATGGTCTTAGTCTATCAGTGACACTGTAGACTTGTGACTGTAAAATGATGCATTGTACTTGTTTTATCCTTGAGATGTTACTTGAAAAATTGTGTGTATTTATTTCTCCCTATAATATTTGTATTTGATAACGGTTTCTTTTCCAATGTTTTGTGTTTTACACTACTGTGATGGCTATTTTATCATCAATTTCCAGACTGCAGTCTAGCCCAGGGCTTTATTTTTATTTTTAGAGACTGGATCTCGCTGCGCCCCACCCAGGCTGGAGTGCAGTGGTGCAATCATAACTCACTCCAACCTCAGCCTTCTGTAGCCTAGGGCTTTAGTCACGATCTAAATCTCCACTGGGCAACAAAATGTTTGTGGAGCACTTACTCTGTGAGGGACACTATGCAAGGCCCTGGGGAGATAGATGACAAATAACAGATCACTGTTACCATTGAGCATCTACTATAGTCCAAGCTCTTGTATATGCTGTTTTTCATGATCATAACAACTCTGCAAAGGTAAATGTTGCTGCTTCATTTTCAAGGTGATAAAGCTAAGGTTGTGGAGTGGGGGGAGTCCAACTCCTGTAGATAGTAAGTGCTGGAGCTGAGATTTAAGCTATGAATTCACCCTTACAGAAGTGGGCCCTTTGAGAAGACCCTGAATGTGAATGTGGTGGCTGGATCTCTAGCTGCTTTTTTGGGCCACAGGGATGAGAATCACATCCTAGATGTTATGGTCTGAATTGTACCTCCCTCAGATTCATAGGTTGAAGTCCTAACTCCCAGTACCTCAGAATGTGATCTTATTTGGAATGTGACCTTTCAGATGTAAATAGTTAAGATGAGGTCATACCTGAATAGGGCATGACCAACTTGACTGGTGTCCTTATAAAAATGGGAAATGTGGACACAGAGAGATAAACACAGGAAGAATGTGATATGAACATGAAAATGAAGACAGAGGTACTTCCACAAGCCAAGGAATGCCAAAGGTTCATAGCAAACCCCCGGAAGCTAGAGGGGAGTCAGGGAACAGATTGGTGCTCACAGCCCTAGGAGGAACCAACCCCATCAATAGCTGATCTCAGAATTCTAGCCCCTAGGACTGTGAGAAGATACATTTCTGTTGTTGAAGACACCAGTTTGTAGTACATTGTATACCAGCCTTAGAAAACTAACACACTAAGGGCCGGGTGTGGTGGCTCACACCTGTAATCCCAGCACTTTGGGAGGCTGAGGCAGGTGGATCACCTGATGTCAGGAGTTCGAGACCAGCCTGACCAACATGGTGAAACTGCATCTCTACTAAAAATACAAAAAATTAGCTGGGTGTGGTGGCACATGTCTGTAATCCCAGCTACTCAGGAGGCTGAGGCAGAAGAACAGCTTGAACCTGGGAGGCGGAGGTTGCAGTGAGCCGAGATCATGCCATTGCACTCCAGCCTCAACAAGAGCAAAACTCTGCCTCAAAAAATAAAATAAATAAAAAGAAGAAAACTAACACACTAGAGATGCTGAGAAACTCACACACTAGGATGCCTGAAAAACTCTCACACTTGGGATGGCTGAGAAACATACACACTAGGGATGAAGTGGAAGGAACTTGAGACCCTGAGGATGCTGTGAAGCACAGTCTCCCCATCAGCACTGGTCTGAACAAAAATGAATATTTTCTTATTTAAATGACTACTATTAGGGCCTCTGTTATTTGCATTCAAACCTAAATGACACTTAGGATAAAGTCCAAACACCTAATTATGACATACTAGGCCCATCAAGAGTTGGCCCTTGCCTTCTTTTCTACCTTCCCCTTTCTGACCCCGCATTTTCTTCAGTCATATAGGACTACTCCTAAAGCTCTCTCCCCACTGCTTTCCTCTGTGCATACTTCTTCCTGTCCTATGAGTGATATCTTTCTTATCTTTTTCCCTCTGCCTGTGTATTATGTATTTATTTTGTTAAGCCTTCTTAGCTTGGCCACATCTTAACACAGGTTTCATATCCTCCAGAATATTCCTTCCCTGACCTCAGCAGCCTGGATCTCTTATCTCACGGTACCAGTGCTTCCTGCTATCTTAATGTTTACCAATTATATTGTAGATTGTACATTTCTTTTACAGCTCAGTGCCTGTTTCGTCATAAATACTCATTAAATCTTTGCTCAATGGTTGAAAGAGCACTACTGTTTTTCCTTGGCCTTCTATGGAAAGGTATTCTCTGAATTTCTAAAAAATAAGCTCTTATAGATATTTTTAATGAGCAGCTCAAAAACAAACCAAAGATAGCAATAAAATGAAGCACCTGGTACTGGCTTCTAGATGTCTTCTAGAACACTGCTGTCAATAGACTTTCTGTGAGGAGGGAAATGTTCTATATTTGTACTGTTTAATATAGTAGCTCCTAGCCCTATGGCTAATTACAATAAAATAAAGTTAAATTAAAAATTTAGTTCTTTGATATGAAAGGCTGACTAACGGCCTCCAAATATGTCCACATCCTAATCCTAGGAACCTGTGATTATTACTTCATATGGCAGAAGGGACATTGCAGATGTAATTAAACTAAGGATCTTCAGATGGGGAAATTATCCTGGGTTTGGGTGGGCCCTAAATGTAATTGCAGGTGTCGTTACATGAAGGACACAGGAGGAGATTTTACTACAGGCCAAAAGAAGGCAATGTGACAACTGAAGCAAGAGGCCATCCTGCAGGCTTTGAAGACAGAGCTGGAGTAAGGGGCCTCCAGTCAAGGAATGCATGCTTCTGCAAGACTAGGTTGAAAACAAAACAAAAGGAATGCATAAAATGCAACTCTAGAATCTGGAAAAGGTACAAAAAAAAAAAAAAAAAAAATGAGATTGTCCCCTAGAGCCTCCAGAGGGAGTGTGACCCTGCTGTCACCTTGATGATGGCCTAGCAAAACTGCTTTTAAACTTCTGGCCTCCAGAACTGTAAAACAATAAATGTATGTTGCTTTAAGCCACCAGGTTTGTGGTAATTTGTTATAGCAGCCATAAGAAATTAATACATTCAGCAGAAATGGCCACATTTCCAGAACACATTCTAGATGGTGCAGCTCTAGAGTTTTCTGCTTGCCACAGACACGTATGTGGGAGATCTCTTGGATGCTACATCTTTCAGACTTTAGACATTCTGAATATTAATTTGCTACATTCGTACATGAATTTGTGGTATAATTGTTTTGCATATGGAAACCAAGCCTAGAAAGCTCACCTGTCTTCTGCTAAAGCAGAACACTAGGACTACAGGAAATCAAGGCCTTTCTTCAACACTGTGATCCCTTACTTTTTACTACTCAAGACCACTTATAAATGGCCTCATTTTTCTCATGAACGTTGATACCAAAGAGAGGTGTTCCAGTTCAATTCACCTTTGGAACACCAGAAACATCATCAAGTCAGATACAAATCATATTTCTTTGATATATGTCTCATTTAATAAAAAAATGACTTTGATGTCTTAGTTTTGCTTGGTGTCTACATGTACAGTCCAGGCAGGAGCATATCTAAGGTGTGGAGGTGAAAGAGACTACCTCTAATCTCTGCTTCAAAAGGTTCCACACACAATAACCCTCACAGCAGTACAGCAGTGCATTGCAGAGTTCAGCTTTGTGCCTCTACTTGTCTGCACACATGTGAAAGTTTTATAATGGGTAAGAATCGTTAGCAAAATGTTAAGTCCTGCTTTCCTTGGAGATGGTAAGAGGAAAAAATAACCACCAAACAAATTCCATTAAAGCAATTACTACAATGCCTTGTATTATAATCCTTAGCACTCTAGTTAATGTTAACTAGTTGGGAAAGGACGTTCATAGCCTACCCACTTCCATTAAATTTTTTTTTCTCGTCGTAAAATATACATAACACAAAATTTATCTTTTTAACCATTTTCAAGTGTACATTTCCATGGAATTAAATAGACACAATGTTGTCCAACCACCATCACTTCCATTTTCAGAACTTTTTCATTATCCCAAACTGGAACTCTGTGCCTGTTAAATAATAACTCCCCATTTCCTGCTCCCCCCAGCCCTGGGAGTCACTGTTTCTACTTTCTGTCTCTATGAATTTGACTATTCTAGGTAACTTATATAAGTGGAACCATATAGTATTTGTCCTTTTATGTCTGGTCCATTTCACTCAGCATGATGTTTTCAAGGTTTATCCATGTTGTAACATGTGTCAAAATTTTCTTACTTTTTAAGGCTGAATTATATCCCATTGTATGTACTGACCACATTTTGTTTATCCATTCATCTGTTGATGGACATTTGGGTTGTTTCCTCCTTTTGGCTATTGTGAATAATGTTTCTCTGAACACTGGTGTACATGCTGGTGTATTTTATTAGTGGGCTACACAAACCTATTAACCAGAGTTTGCATAATATGAGAAATAGGTTTAAAGTCTCCCCTAAATAAGTGGTTACACAATTTGGTCATACATTAGAATTACTGAGGGTCTTAAAAATTTCCCAGTATCTATGAAAAATTATGTGACATTACCTGGGAATGGGACCCAGGCATCAGTGTCTTTTGTAAATCTTACCTCGTGATTCCACTGTGCAGCCAAGTTTGAGAACTAGTGCCCTAAACAATTGCCTCATAAATATTGATTCATCTAAGGCTCTTTTCCTTTCCCTACAATCTCTAAACCACACTCAGGTTTCCCATACTTACAAATCCAATTTAGCTGAATTAAATTCATTGTCATGTTTTCAAGCTCTTTCCACCAAAGCAGTTACTCATATAATTTAAGCTTAAGGGGGAAAATCTCAGTTCTGTCTAAAATTATTAAGGAAATGTTTGCTCTATCAGCAATAGGATGCATATAGTCAACTATGTTTTAAAAATTTAATCTACTAATGAAATTCTAAACACGTTTTAATTGCAGGACTGAGAATTAACTTTTTATTTATTTATTTTTTATTTTTTTGAGACGGAGTCTCGCTCTGTTGCCCAGGCTGGAGTGCAGTGGTGTGATCTCGGCTCACTGCAACCTCTGCCTCCAGGGTTCAAGCAATTCTTCCTGCCTCAGACTTCCGAGTAGCTGGGATTACAGGTGCCCGCCACTACATCTGGCTAATTTTTGTATATTTATAGAGATGGGGTTTTGCCATGTTGGCCAGGCTGGTCTTGAACTCCTGACCTCAGGTGATCCACCCACTTCGGCCTCCCAAAGTGCTGGGATTACAGGCATGAGCCACCATGCCTGGCCACAAAATTAACTCTTACTAATACAATTACTAAATGCTGCCTTGGGAATGTCATGCTAATGTAATTTTATAGGAAAGAAAAGCATCATTATTTGCAGGTGACACAATTGAAATGCTTAGAAAATTCAAAATAATCAGCTTTTAAAAAGTTCTGAAGGTATACAAATAAGTTAATGGCAAGAAAAAGAGATAATCTTTATATAGGGTCCTTGGATAGTCAGTCATGCCAGCTGAAAAATAAGAGATCCAATGTATAACAGCCACAAAAATTAAAAGACTTAAAACAAAAGATGCAGTACACATTTATTTGTTTAATTATAAACGATATTGGACAATGCTTCAGAAAGTGGCTTGTAGAACAGGCTGCTTAGGGGATAATCCTGGCTTCCAGCACTTAGTAGCTGTGGGAACTTGGGGAGTTATTTAACCTCTCTGTGCCTGAGTTCATCTATCTATAAAGTGGGGAAATAATAGTACCTACTGCATAGTATTAGAAGGATTAGATGAGTTTAAAATCTATAATGCTTAGAATAGTCCCTGCTACAATAGCATCATTTCAGTGTTAGCTTTTAGGTTTATTATGAGAAGTCTTTTAAGAAAGGAATTGACTACATAGAGGGCTATAGCATATTGTTGAATAGAGTGAGTTTGTAGGTGTGAAAGGAGACAGAAAATAAATACACAGTGGATGACTGGGTGCGAAAGAAACAAGTCTGAAGATTGAGACTAAATATTTTATATATTTGTCCTCCCTATGTAATATGAAATTGCATGAATGTGTATAAGATTTTTACATCAATACCACTCCAGTTAAATACAGAGAATGCTAAATATAGTATAAAGGGAATTTATAAAAATTCACATGGCAAAATAAATGGATTTAAATATAAAAGAATATTTGAACAAGAAGGGCTGTTATCAGCTTTTACAGCCTATTAGGCAGCACTTACAAAACAGTAGTGGCATAGTAAATACTACTTCAAGAACTAAGAATCTAGAAACAACTCCAAGTTTAAAGAAAGCAAGAGGAAACATGGCTGTATAAGGTTTTTCAAAACTCAAGGGGATGTACATATATATCCTATGTATACACAATATGTATGTATATACACACACACAATTAGTTTTCTATGTACTATACTATATATATGTGTGTGTGTACATTTATACACATATATACATATATACACATATACACATATACATACATATATATATACACACACATATATGACTGTGCCAAACTAATTTTTAAATTTTTTAAAATTTTTACTTTTTGTAGAGACAGAGTCTTGCTACCTTGCCCAGGCTGGTCTTGAACTCTTGGCCTTAAGTGATCCTCCCACTTTGGCCTCCCAAAGTGCTAGGATTACAGGCATGAGCCACCATGGTTGGCCAATATAGTTGAATAATTGCATAGAAACTTGAAAAATACTCCAAAGGCCTTGAACATTAAAAAAAAATAGGGAACCATTAGAAAACAATTTTTAAAACAAACTATGAAAGAAAAATTAATTTCTGCTTCGAAGACCTCGGTAGAAACAGACTGGAATATTAGACTGGAATATATATTACAATTTTAAGTATCTGTAAAATGGAACACAAAAGCATAATAACAGAATAGGAAGATTTAAAAATCAAGTATGACCAAAAAATTGATCCATCTCCACTTCCATCCTGGACATGGCGTGTCTTGCTTTAACTTCCGAAATAGCTCCTACTCGAATAGGTTTCTCTGCTTTTACCCTTGCCTTCCTAAAAATCCGCGCTCCACATGGAAAGCCGAGTAATCCTTTTTGAAGAACTTAGTAAGACAGGGTCAACTCTCACACTTAATACTCTCCATTGCCTTCCCAGTGCACTAAAATAGAATCCAAATCCCTACTCATGGTTCATAAGGTTTCACATGATCACTCACCTTATGCCAGCCTACTTCAGCCATTGATATGTCCTGTGCTGGGTCCCACCTGAGTCTTTGTACCAGCTGTTTCTTCTTTTCTTTCCTTTTCTCTCTCTCTCTCTCTCTCTCTCTCTCTCCCCCTCCGTCCCTCCCTCCCTCCCTCCCTCTCTCTCTTTCTTTCTTTCGAGATGGTCTCACTCTTGTTGCCCAGGCTGGAGTGCAATGGCACAATCTCGGCCCACCGCAACCCCCGCCTCCCGGGTTCAAGCGATTCTTCTGCCTTAGCCTCCTGAGTAGCTGGGATTACAGGCATGCACCACCACGCCTGGCTAATTTTTTGTATTTTTAGTAGATATGGACTTCTCCATGTTGGTCAGGCTGGTCTCGAACTCCTGACTTCAGGTGATCCGCCCGCCTCGGCCTCCCAAAGTGCTAGGATTACAGGCGTGAGCTACCGTACCCGGCCACTTTTTTTTTTTCCCCAAGATGGAGTTTTGTTCTTTCCCCCAGGCTGGAGTGAAATGGCAATCTCAGCTCATTGCAAACTCCGCCCCAAGGGCTGAAGCGATTCTCCTGCCTCAGCCTCCCGAGTAGCTGGGATTATAGGTGCCCACCACCATGCCTGGCTAATTTTTTTGTATTTTTAGTAGAGACAGGGTTTTGCCATGTTGGCCAGGCTGGTCTCAAACTCCTGACCTCAGGTCAACCACCCGCCTTGGCCTCCCAAAATGCTGGGATTACAGGCGTGAGCCACCATGCCCAACCTCTACCAGCAGTTTCTTTTGTCTGGAATGCTCTTCACAATCCCCCATCTTTACAAGACAGGATTCTTTTTTTTTTTTTTTTTTTTTTTGTATTTTTTTTTTTTTTTTTAGTAGAGACGGGGTTTCACCGTGGTCTCGATCTCCTGACCTCGTGATCCGCCCACCTCGGCCTCCCAAAGTGCTGGGATTACAAGCGTGAGCCACCGCGCCCGGCCTTTACAAGACAGGATTCTTCACAAGCTTTAGATTCCAGCCTACATAGTTCTTTCTCTGAGAAGCTTTATCTGATCCCTCAGTTTAAAGTAATAAAAACAAAACAAAACAAAGACTAGAGGCTGGGTGTGGTGGCTCACACCTGTCATCCTGGCACTTTGGAAGGCCAAGGCGGGTGTATCACTCAAACCCACAAGTTGAAGACTAGACTGGGCAACATAGTGAAACCCTGTCTCTACCCACAAAAATACAAAAATTAGCTGGGCGTGGTGGTGCACATCTGTAGTCCCAGCTACTTGGGAGGCTGAGGTGGGAGGATTGCTTGATCCTAGGAGGCAGACATCAGAGTGAGCCATGGTTGCCACTGCACTCCAGACTAGGTGACAGAGTGAGACCCTGCCTAAAAACAACAACAAACCTAAAACAAAAGCAAAATATATTTCTATATGCCAGGCACTTTCTAACCCTTAACATACAAAACTCAAAATATTCTCACAAGAGCCAGTGAGAGAGATTCTATTATCACTCCCATCTTATAGCAAGAAAACTGAATCCCAGCAAAGTTGTGTAAAAATCTCAATATAAAGCAAGAAAGTAGCTTATAAGTGCCTTTATTTAATTGCTGTGCTCTGCTGCCTGTACAGGTAGCCTTCCAGCTACTCTCAACCATATCACTGTTTTTATTTTCACTATGGCACTTTTCAAAGTGTGATTTTTTAAATTTGTGAATTGTTCGTTTCTATTGATAGAATGTCTGTCTTGTTCACTGCTATATGTCCAACACCTAGAACAATGACTAGCACATTGGAAATATTTAATACTCAATTTATACATATATATATATGTATAGTGTTTTTTGTTGCTGTTGTTTGTTTTTTTTTTTTTTTAGATGGAGTTATTGCCCAGGCTGGAGTGCAATGGTGCAATCTTGGCTCACTGCAACCTCCTCCCGGGTCCAAGCTATTCTCTCATCTCAGCCTCCCGAGTAGTTGGGATTACAGGTGCCCACCAACATGCCCAACTAATTTTTGTATTTTTAGTAGAGACAGGGTTTCATCATGTTGGCCATGCTGGTCTTGAACTCCTGACCTCAGGTGATCCACCCACCTCGGCCTCCCAAAGTGCTGGGATTACAGGCGTGAGCCACCGTGTCTGGCCAATTAATATTTTTTGAACGAATGGATGAATAAGTGAAAATTAAGAAATCATTCAACTTGATAAAAATAAAGATTATGAAAGGACCAATTTTATTCCCACTCAAAAGTTTCTACATTCTTTTAATGCTATGCTGTCTGATGGCTATAGTACCTGCTATCCCTCATTTATTCTAGAGAGGAAAGATAAAATACCAGGTAATGCACCATTCCATTAAGGGGCTACAGTATTTCTTCAGATTGGGAAGCCTCCCAAAGGTAATATTTAAACTGAGACCTTAGTGACAATAACTCAAGCCATGTGAAGATGGACATAGGGGAAGTATTCCAGGCAGAGGAACAGCTATAACAAAAGTCTCAAGATAAGAACAAACATGGGAAATCAAAGTATCTGATCATATATGGGTTTATGGGCTGTGTAAAGAGTTTGGATTCTATTCCTCAATGATAAGCCCTTGAAGACTTTTCATATAGGAAGTTATGTGATACTGGTTATGTTTTCTTCTTTTCTTTTCTTTCCCTTTCTT
>NW_026652277.1:64027000-64099641 GCF_009828535.3 Hylobates moloch
TCTGCCTCCAGGTTCAAGCGATTCTCCTGCCTCAGCCTCCTGAGTAGCTGGGACTACAGGTGTGTGCCACCACGCCCAGCTAATTTTTTGTATTTTTAGTAGAGACAGGTTTCACTGTGTTAGCCAAGATTGTCTTGATCTCGTGACCTTGTGATCCAACCCCCTTGGCCTCACAAATTGCTGGGATTACAGGCATGAGCCACATGCCTGGCCCTAATTTTTGTATTTTTTTGTAGAGTCAGGGTTTCTTCATGTTGGCCAGGCTGGTCTTAAACTCCTGACTTCAAGTGATCTGCCCACCTTGGCCTCCCAAGATGTTGGGATTACAGGCATGAGCCACTGCGCCTGGCCAAGTGATACTGGTTATGTTTTCTAAAGTCCCCATTTGCCTAAAGCACAAAGAATAGATTTTTAGGGGGATAAGATTAAACACAGTAGGTTTCTGAAGTGGCTAGAGGAAGTGGTGGTTTAAAGTGGGGTAATGCTGATAGATTATTCTGACTGTGTTGTGGAAATTGAGTTGAAGGAGCTTGCTGGTTGATTGGATGTGTTGGACAAAAGGGAAAGAAAGGAATAGTGAAAGACCACCTGAGTTTTGGCATGAACAACTGGGTGGATAGTGTCATTATTCATTGAGATAAGGAAAACTGAAGAATAAATCTGGGGGAGGGAGCTGAAAGTGCAGTTTGTCCATGCTAAGGTTGAGATGCCTCTTCAGCATCCAAGGGGAGATAACAGGTAAGTACAAAGAGTCATGAGTTTGGAGTTGAGTAGAGAACTCCAGGTTTGAGATACAGATTTGGGAATCATTGCTGGAGACTCAAGAGAGCCAATTGTGCAGTTCCTGTGTAAGGGCTGGTAGGCTTGAGACCCAGAAAGAGCTGAAGGCAAGGGGGAAAGGTCAAATTCACAGGCAACCAAGCAGGAAGAATTCTCTTCCTCAGGGGAGGGTCAGCCCCTTATTCTCTTCAGGCCTTCAGCTGATTGGATAAGTCCCACTCACATTAGGGAGATAAACCTGCTTTACTTGGTATTCCCATTTAAGTGTTAATTTCATCCCAAAACACTTTAACAGAAACACTCAGAATACTGTTTAATCAAATATCTGGGTGCTCTGTAGCCCAGTCAAGTTGACGCAAAAATTAAGCATCACACTGTGATTCAGAGAAGGTGTTTGGAAAGAGGGAGTGGCCAACCATTAAGATTGGCACTGCACGATGTGTTAAGAAATTTATAGACCATTTATTTGGCAAAATGGTTTTTTGAATATCTTTGTAGAAATTATTAGGAAGACAGAAGGTATGAAAGGGCAGAGTATTTCCTTAAGACACATTTCCAGTGAGATTACTCAGCCAATGAAAATGAAATTTTAAATATCCTATTTTACATGGTACATTTGCTTCAAACTTTCTGAAGGATAGTTTAATACAGAAAAAAAAACTCATTAAAAAAGGCAACTAGGTTTAACATACATAAACTATATATGTATATATTTATACATCTGTTTAATTTGAGGATGTAAAATACTATTACTTTTTAAAGCTTTTTACTCTGAATTATATATTCAAAAAAAAATAGTGCAGAGAGATTCCATGTAGCCTTCACCCAAATTCCCCCAAGTGGAAGTCACTATAGCACAAAACAAAGCTAGAAAATTGACACTGAGCTGTGTGTGCCAATATTACATCATTCTATGTCATTTTGTCATGTGTAAATTCATGGAACCATCACAATTCAGATACAGAATTACGTCCTCACAAAGATCTCACTCAAAAAGTATTATGTCTTAAGGCATTCATTTGGAAAACAGAAAAAAAAATCATCCACATTTCCTCCCAAACAATTATTTTTATTGCATATATTCCCTCACAGTTGTAATTACTGTATAGCATAATATTTTCTTAACAGTGAAAGCACATTTTCTTCACCTTTGACTTTGTACACCTCTAGGTTTTGAAAACAAATCGACCCATGCTGCAGGATTATTGCAGGGTTGTTGCCACCCCTGAAATATTCCTTGTGGTAGTACTGATTGCTGGTTAAGATGGCTACATTTAAATACTCATCTTCTGATGCTTTCTGTGGAGAAATTAAAAAATATATATCTTGTATAAAGTCATAGATAACAATCAAAAGAATAAAAAGTATTTGTTCTTCAGTAGTCCATCTGTGTAACTATCATTAGAATTGTATGAGGAGCCTAGCCCAATTACTTTTCATGATTTAAGTGAATTTAGCATTGTCTTGTTTGCTTGTACTTTGTATGTAGATTCTCTAGATGCCAATAATGATGGGTTAACTTTTAAAGAAGGGAATATATATACACATATGTGTATATACCTATATATAAATTGAGAAGATGATTTAACTTTCGAAAACAATGTCTCGACTGAACACTGCAAAGCTAAAGACAAAAAAGCAAATGCTGTATTCTAATTGGTTACTTTGTTTCTCATAAAGGGACAGGTTAGCAATTATGTAACTATGTTATGTAACTAGTTTACACATATAGTAGAGTTTAACAAATAAGCAAATAAATCTTAGATAATAGGAGACAGGTTTCTCAGCAACAGAAAAGTTACAAATAAGCAAGGGGTAAGGTGAGGCTAGAATGAATCCTGTGGTGCTGAATGACAGTTGGAGATACCAGTATAAACTCGTTTATTTCAATAAACTATAGGTATAGATGTATAGGTATCTGTGTACACAAACATTTCCTAGCTGTGTCCACTGAGGGGGCCTACACAGTGATAACCTAGTAGCAGTAGCAATGAGCACATCTTGTGCCCAGATCTTGGTTTCTAAAACCATTTTTCAGTACAGGGAACAATGGTTTCTTGGGGAAAAAAATCACCGATTCTAGGGCTGGGCAGGAAAAATACAAGATGAGCTTGCAGCATATCGGAGCACTGGAGAGTAAGGAAGTGCTGAAAAAAAAAAATAAGGCCAAACAAACAAAAAACACATAGGGAGAGGAATGTCAAAAGGAAACAGGAACCAATTTTCCAAGAGCTCTCAAAGGCCAAAGCTGCAACACTTTGAGCAACAGTATGATAGTACTGGATTACAACCCAAAGAACAATGTATATATCCATGAGTCCACACTGATAAAAAATATTGGATAGCAATTTTCCTTAAGTAAGCTTCTAATTAATAAATGTATCAGGAAATAGGAAGGTAAAACATCTGGTGAGCCTTTGAGCTGGCTAATAAATGTTTTTGCCAACCAACCTATTTTGTGTTCCTTCTGATGCATAACAATGGAAAGAGGATTTTTTTCCCCTATGAGTTTTGAAAATCAGAAATACCTTTGTGTCCATCACTAGTAATGTTGAAACTATTTTATATAACTTTTCATGCCCTACAAACTTTACTTTAATCCAATATTGTGCAGCTTAACACACCTCAAAATCAGTCATGCTATTTGATGAAACTTTATCCTTTTAATAAGACATTTTCTAACATTCCAATGACTGCCTCTTTATTTCATATTTCCTCTTCACTTCGTATTCGTACTTGACATTGTGAAATGAGGACCAGGCCAGGTGCGGTGGCTCACACCTGTAATCCCAGCACTTTGGGAGGCCAAGGTGGGCAGATCACCTGAGGTTGGGAGTTCGAGACCAGCCTGACCAACGTGGAGAAACCCCATCTCTACTAAAAATACAAAAAATTAGGTGGGCATGGTGGTATATGCCTGTAATCCCTGCTACTCAGGAGGCTGAGGCAGGAGGATCGCTTGAACCCAGCAGGCGGAGGTTGCGGTGAGCTGAGATTGCGCCACTGCACTCCAGCCTGGGCAACGTGAGTGAAACTCTGTCAAAAAAAAGGAAAGAAAGAAAGAAGGAATGAGAAAAAGAAAGAGAAAGAGAGAGAAAGAAAGAAAGAAGAAAGAAAAAGAAAGAAAGAAAGAAAGAAAGAAAGAAAGAAAGAAAGAAAGAAAGAAAGAAAGAAAAAGAAAGAACCAAGCACCACAAATACCCAATACTGAAAGTTGCATTATCTTTTAATGGCTTCTCTAGTTTCAATGCATATTGCATAAGAAACACAGGAAGTCCTATATCTTTCAGCTCAAGGAGACTTTCTCTTGTGTCCTATATTGCTGAAAGTTTTTCTTACCTTCTTTTGTGTGTGTGTGTGTGTGTGTCTGTGTGTGTGTGTTGTTTTTTTTTGGGGGGGGGGGGGTTGAGACAGAGTTTTGCTTTTGTTGCCTAGGCTGGAGTGCAATGGCACGATCTCGGCTCACTGCAATCTCTGCCTATTGGGTTCCAGTGATTCTCTTGCCTCAGCCTCCCGAGTAGCTGGGATTACAGGCATGCACCACCAGGCCTGGCTAATGTTTTTTTTTGTTTGTTTGTTTTGTTTTTTTTTTTAGTAGAGGCAGGGTTTCTCCACGTTGGTCAGGCTGGTCTCGAACTCCTGACCTCAGGTGATCTGCCTGCCTTGGCCTCCCAAAGTGCTGGGATTACAGGCATAAGCCACTGCACCCAGCCTACCTTCTTTCGATATCAACATTACTATGAACAATAAACCCATCTATAAGGGTTCTATTGTTCCAGAGTATGAGTTTTCTTTTCTTTATCTTTTTGAGACAGGAGCTCACCCCATCACCCAGGCTGGAGTGCAGTAGCACAATCTTGGCTCACAGCAGCCTCGACCTCCCAGCCTCACGTGATCCTCCCACCTCAGCCTCCTGGGTAGCTGGGACTATAGGCACGTGCCGCCACACCTGGCTAATTTTTTTTAGAGACAGGGTTTTGCCATGTTGCCCAGGCTGATTTCCAACTCCTGGGCTCAAGCGATCCACCTGCCTCAGCCTTGCAAAGTGCTGGAATTACAGGTACGAGCCACCACACCCAGTCTGTGCTTTTTTTTTTTTGCCACAGAATCTCGCTCTGTTGCCAGGCTGGAATACAGTAGTGCGATCTCGGCTCACTGCAACCTCCGCTTCCTGGGTTCAAGTGATCCTCCTGCCTCAGCCTCCTGAGTGGCTGGGACTACAGGCGCCTGCCACCATGCCCAGCTAATTTTTGTATTTTTGATAGAGATGGGGTTTCACCATGTTGGCCAGGATGGTCTTGATCTCTTGACCTCGTGATCTGCCCGCCTTTGCCTCCCAAAGTGCTGGGATTACAGGCGTGAGCCACCATGCCTGGCCATCCGTGTTTTCTTAATGTAACTTGAAATTACTGTTCTGTTAATAAATTATCAATCTGCTATGTTCATAAATTTGCTTATGTGCAACCTTAAAAAGGAGGTGAGAATCTCACTGTCCATTCCTCTTACATGTAATCGCTTTCAATTGTGAATGGCTTTTCCTGTTTTATTTGCAAATACATACACATATACATATCATTTCCTCTTTTTTAAAATAAAAAGTAACATACTAGGCTGGGTGCAGTGGCTCACGCCTGTAATCCCAGCACTTTGGGAGGCTGAGGTGGGTGGATCATGAGGTCAGGAGATTGAGACCATCCTGGCTAACATGGTGAAACCCCGTCTCTACTAAAAATACAAAAAATTAGCCAGGCGTGGTAGCGGGCACCTGTAGTCCCAGCTACTCGGGAGGCTGAGGCAGGAGAATGGCATGAACCCAGGGGGCACAGGTTTCAGTGAGCCGAGATCGAGCCACTGCACTCCAGCCTGGGTGAAAGGGCCAGACTCTGCCTCAAAAAAAAAAAAAAAAAAAAAAAAAGGAAAGGAACATACTAGGTACCCTGTTCTGCATCTTGCTGTTTTTCAGTAATAGTATAATCTTTAGCAAGCTATCTGCCCTTTGAGTTGATTAATCTGTAAAATATGAACACCGAGAGGATTAACTAGAAAGATGCATGTAAGGAACTCACCCGAGGACTGGGCAGAGTGAAGCATTTGATATAATAGATGCCACCTCAACACTCCGTACATCCTACTTCCACCTGCGGCCCATGTCATAAGATGGCTAAAATGCGTATCAGACTAACATCCCATTAGACCACTAAAATGCCCATGGGAAGTCAGGAAAGCTCAGATCATACCAGCCTAAATTATTTGTGGCCTTCTCCCTAAAGTAAGTTTTCAGTCAATTCTGATGACTACCCAATATTTATTCTTTGAGACAAATTTAAGGACATAGTCTTGTGTATGTGTACATTGGATTCTTCTACCTTCAACCAAAATCAAGGGAACAAAATTCCCTTATCTATTCAAACACACTCTTTGGTCTATCCAGAAGCCTACAAAGTGCTGTTGGGAGAAACTTTCCTGCACCAACTTAGTTCCAGTGTTTGGGGGGCTTGCAAATTAACAGATCAATAGAAAAAACATTTATTATATATGCATGCAAGAACACTATAAAGAGTAGCTCTCTGAACGGCAAGGGGTAAGGGTTTACAGATCAGCTTAATGGTGTGTGTCTTAAGGCTTCAGAGTGAAACTATGAAAAGTTCTGATAAGGCTTATTTACAATACCTTGGGAGGTCCTAGTGCTAAGTGCCCTTATAAGAGGAACACTCAGGGGAAGGTTTTGGCAGCTGAATTGTCAATAAGGCCTGCTTTACTCATCAAAGTTTAGCTAAGGCTTTTTGTCTGCAGCTGCTGTTTGTTCAGATATTCTCAAAGTAGACTTGTGTCATATTGATGGGTTGTTAGTCCCTTCATTGCCCTATTTGAAACTTGACATGAAGTTTCACTGACAAGCTGCTGTGCTGATTGCTGTGGAGATAAGGCTGGGTTCAGAGGTTGGGAGTTAAGGGATCTGCGAGATTTGCCAAAGACACGAACATAGATTAAAACAAAGATGAATAAGCAGAAAAGAACAATTAAAAGCACGTAGCCCCATGATCTGAACCAGTCTCCCACTTTTGCAAATATGCCTTCCCAATCCAGTAATGGTACATTCTTCAGGTTCTCGGATGCTTCGCGGAGACGCTGTATATTAGACATTATTTCTTCCGAATGATTTATATAGAGGCAACACTGTTTGCCAACAGTTCTACAAGCTGTTTGTCGTTGGGTGGTCGGTATATCCAAGACATGATCCTTTCGGGATGCAGAGGCTAAACTGCTAACTTTTGATTGGTGTGCTTCCAAGGTCTGCTTAGTGGCACTGAATTCCTGTTCCATTGCTTTGGAAATGTTTAGAATTGCCTTTTCTAAATCATAAGTTCCCAAACTTGGAAAAAGGGCCCTTATTGTTGAATTGTGCTTGGGGTTGCAATACAGAGGTGGATTGTCTGTGTCTCGCTGGGTGCATCTATGTGGTGTTACTTTATGAATGAAGGATCTCAGGTTTGTAATTTGGCTAGCATTTAAGGTGAGGTATCTGGTGAGGGAAGGTACAAGATACCCAAGTCCACATCGCCCAGACCATTTAGGTGGAAACCCTTTGTACACCCCATTGCCGCATAAAAAAAAGAGGCCAGAGTTGTTCACAGACAAGGTCAGATTGGAACCTGTGAGCCACCAGGTGGGGGTCTGGTGTCCATCATAACCTTTGTCATTAGTTATGTTGACATCTGCACATCTCCATTTCCCATGTGCCTCTGTCAGGCCATAAGAGCAAAATAGGTTGCGAAATAGCTGGTACAGAAGGCCTTTGGTTTGGTTTTGGCAGCTATAGAGACAGGTGTCATTACCTGACCAGGTCAATCCAGAATTTCGATCTACCCATTTGTAGTCTTGTGTATTGGGCAGACCAATCAAGGGAACAGCTGAGCTGTTCCAGGTCTGGTTTGTGCAACCTGCAAGCCAGGAACATTGTCTAGTGCCTAGGCAAACACTTGTATCATCATAATCATTCCTGGATTCATTTGTAACATCTATAGAGGGCATGAAGGTGCCATCTGTAGAATCAAACCATAGTATTTGATTACAGTATCGTTTAGGTATATTACCTAGGAAGGGTCCAGTTCCATTTTTATTTTCTATGCAAAGAGAAAGATTTCCCTCCAATAACCTTACTTGAGCAAAGGATAGACCTTGAGCTTCCATGGAGGCTTCCCAGTGCCGAGTCACTTTACCATAGGAGGAAGTAGAGTGATTCTGTACTTCTGCTTGTGGATACCACACCCTTTCATACACCCATTGTCCAGAATAGGTCCACCAGGTGCTTGCACTGGCAGGAACAAAAACTAGTTCTGGTTGTTCCGCATTATCTAGATGTTCACATAACCAGCAATTAGACTGATTCGTCAAGATAGATAGTGTCCGGAAAACTGGAGCAAGCAGGTGTTGAGGTTGTACTAGAATTGTCAAAAAAGCAGTAAGGGTTAGTTGAAGCAGGGCATAGTTTGAAAGGGAGCCCATAGTGGAGGAACAGAGGGAGAACAGGCTAGGTTAAGACAAGCAAACTCCAGACAATGGAGATTCAATGAAAGGGGAGGGTTTTGTTTAAATTTCTAAGTCAGAGAATTTTCCAGGTCAAGGAGGGAAGATGTTTCAGCTGGTGGGAGATGGAGACGA
This sequence comes from Hylobates moloch, assembly GCF_009828535.3. Lineage (NCBI taxonomy): Eukaryota > Metazoa > Chordata > Mammalia > Primates > Hylobatidae > Hylobates > Hylobates moloch. Next base: position 64,035,443 of record NW_026652277.1, read on the forward strand.
AGTTCTTGGTCTGAGATATTGAGTAAAGCTGTCTACTTCATCTGCTCATGGAGCCTGTGAGTAGGTGCTGAAATTCCTCAATTTGAGGTAACCCATAGGCAAGGCCTTCCAGTTGTCATGTGATGGTCTTGATCTAGCTTGCTGTGGCTTGTACAAATTCAGGAATTTTATTTTGATGACTGTGTAGCTGGCTAGCAGTACTTCATAAGGTCTCTTCTTTTTCCAGGGAGGTTACAATACATCTTTTCTTCCAAAAACTTTGAGATATACTTGATCACCTGGTTGAAAAGATTGCAGGTCTGTTAGTAAAAGCCACACATTTTTACCTGTTGAAAATATGCTCCAAGTATACTCATTATTGTATATAATTAGTCACAGTTTTGAATTGTTGTTCACTGAAGTCCCCATAATGCGCATTCAATCTGTGAAAGTTTTAGAGATGCCAGTAGGCACAGAGTAGCCAAAAACTATTTCAAAAGCAGTCAGTCCTCCTATTTGGAATATTCCAGACCTTTTTTGTTTGTTTCTTATTTTTGGTAGAGATGGGTGGGGGGGTCTCACTTTCTTGCTCAGGCTGGTCTTGAACCCCTGGCCTCAACTGATCATCCTGTCTCAGCCTCCCAAAGTGTTGGGATTACAGCCATGAGCCACCATACCGGTCAGTATTCCAGATCTTTATAAGGACCAAGGGTAATGCTTCTGGCCGTCTGAGTCCAGTTTATTGACAGATTTTTTCCTAGAGTTCATTTTATGTTTAGATTTTTATGTTTCACTTGCCTTGAGGATTGAGGATATTAGGGGGTATACAGTTTTAATGAATATCCAAGAGTTTTGCAAGCAACTGATTAAATTCTGCTGTAAAGCGAGTTCCTTTATCTGATTCAATTCATAAAGGAATGCGAAAACAAGAAATAATCTCAGTTGTTAGTTTGTCTTCCACTGTTATGGCCTTAGCACATCTAGTTGGATAGCACAGTCCATCCCTTAAACATGCAGTAAGAACAGTCTAAGACTGGAGACAAATCTATAAAGTCCATTTAGAGTACCATGAAAGGCAGTGTGGGTCTTGGAAGACTCTGCAGTATGCTTACCATCTCTAGAGTCTCGGTGAGATTTACAAGTACTGCACTGGGAAACAATTTGATCAGAAATGCTATGGATGCCAAGAGCCAACTGTCTTTTTGCTCTTTTTGGCTCTTTTGATCATCCTATTCACACATACGTAAATACTTTAAAATTTTCTGTATACTAATTATGTTCTGACCTTTGGAAAACCTTTCCAGCTGAGGGCCGGGCATGGTGGGACACACCTGTAATCCCAGCACTTTGGGAGGCTGAGACAGATGGATCACTTAAGGCCAGGGGTTCAAGAACAGCCTGGCCAACATGGCGAAACCCCACCTCTACTAAAAATACAAAAATTAGCTGGGCATGGTGGTGTGGGCCTGTGGTCCCAGCTACTCGGGAGACTGAGGGAGGATAATCGTTTGAACCCAGGAGGCGGAGATTCCAGTGACCCAAGATCATGCCACTGCATGAATAATTTCATGGGGGGGCATCCTGAAGTCACCCTGCAGGGCAGGGTGAACAGCTTAGGATTGGCTAGTTTGAATAATTTCAATGGATTTCAAACTGCAGAGGTTGTCCCCTAGTTGCATAGCACTTGGCCCTGGGATGATTAACGCAGACAAATAATTGCTTACATGTGTGTAAGGGCCAGATCGAGGAGGTATGGCTCTGGATTGATTAGTTTGTATATCAAAGACATGCTCCTGGTTGGCCCCTTGTTATCTCTGAGAATTGGCTAGCCCCCAAGAAAGGTAGTCTCTCCTCAGCTGGAAAGGTTTTTTGTTTGTTTGTTTTTGGTTTTGTTTTTTAGACAGAGTCTCACTCTGTCACCCAGGCCAAGGCGGGTGGATCACCTGAGGTTGGGAGTTTGAGACCAGCCTGACCAACATGGAGAAACCCCGTCTCTACTAAAAATATAAAATTAGCCAGGCGTGGCGGCATATGCCTGTAATCCCAGCTAGTCGGGAGGCTGAGGCAGGAGAATCGCATGAACCTGGGAGGTGGAGGTTGCGGTGAGCCGAGATTGTGCCATTGCACTCCAGCCTGGGCAACAAGAGGGAAACTCCATCTCAAAAAAGAAACTGAGATTCATGAGCTGTGGACCAGGCAGCAGTGCAGGGAGTAGTAGCAAACCTTGTAAAAAAAAAAAAAAAGAATCTAAAATCACCCTTTCTTGTGCCCCTTTTAAGGTTGACACAGTGCATTAAGCAGAAGGGTTAAGTAAGTCTCCATAAAACCCAGAGAAGAGAATGTAAAGCTCCTCTTTGGAGGAGCTGGACTCCTGTCTGGAGTCACAGCTGAACAGATTCCTTACAGTTGAAGCACATTTGTGATATTTTTACATATCATATATGATGCATTCAAACTTAACCTTAACTTTGACACTGCATTAAAACCAAGTGTTGGTATTTGACACTGTAGGCAGTAGCGGCCCAGCAGAATAGTATAAAGACTGCTTGCACCTGAGAACATCTGAAGACTGGCTGACTCTGGTCATAACGCCTCTCAGAACCAGATTTCAATGGGTATGGACATTTGAACTGTTACCTACTTAGGCCGTGGAATATCTCAAGTTACTCAAACTCACCCGCAAAGGCCTTGCGTCACTTGCATTCATCCTGATCTCAAAGGCAGGTGTGCACACTTAGCAGCTGGCTGTTGCTACCAGTGGATTCCCAGTTGTGCTGCCTTTGCCTAACCTCTACGTACTCTCCCAGGCACAACCACAGAAACCTTCACTGAGATATTGAAATTAGCATTAACCACCCCACACACCTGTTTTTATTTACTCAGTTTTGACAAGCCTTTCCATGTATATTGCTGTGAAAACAATGAGATAGCTGTGGGCATTCTAGGACAACTTTCTTCCTCTCAGGTAAGTTCCATAGCATATTTTTTTTCCTTTTTTTTCCCCTTGGAGACAGGGTCTCACTCTGTTGCCCAAGCTGGAATGCAGTGGTGCAAGCATGGCTCACAGCAGCATCAAACGCCTGGGTTCAAGAGATCCTCCCACCTCAGTCTCCCCTGTAGCTGGGACTACAGGCATGCACCACCATACCTGGCTTTTATTTTTTTTTTAATTATTTTTAATAGAGACAAGGTCTGGCCATGTTGCCCAGGGTGGTCTCAAACTTCTAAGCTCAAGCAATCCTCTCATCTTGGCATCCCAAAGTGCTAGTATTACAGGTGTGAGCCACCATGCCCGGCCTCATAGCCTATTTTTCATGTCAGTTGGATCCCGTGGCATCAGACATGCTCTTATGCCTATGTAGTGACCTCAGCTGCCATCCTAATTGACAAAGCCATTAACCTTACAATCGGTTCTCTTATTTACCTTTGTTTCCCATTCTGTGTCAACTCTTACGATTCCATAAAAGAGTGCCTTTCTACTTGACAGACCAACCCCTCCTCATCTTGCCACTCTGTAATGCTCTAAACCTGTACCTCTCCCTGATGGAGAACCCCACTCCACATCACATGATTGCCTTACAGTCACAGAGCTGGCTTCTAAACCACAAGAAGACCTCTTAAGACACTCCCTTGAGCCATCCACACTTACTCTGGGCCGGGTGTGGTGGCTCATACCTGTAATCCCAGCACTTTGGGAGGCCGAGGTGGGCCGATCACCTGAGGTCAGAAGTTTGAGACCAGCCTAGCCAACATGGTGAAACCCCATCTCTACTAAAAAAATACAAAAATTAGCCAGCATGGTGGCTTGTGCATGTCTTCCCAGCTACTCGGGGGATCACTTGAACCCAGGAGGTGGAGGTTGCAGTGAGCCGAGATGGCAGCCTGGGCGACAGAGCGAGGCTCTGTCTTAAACAAACAAACAAAAACAGACTTACTCTGTTCTGTGACAACTCTTATAAACAAAATTCTCAGAAAGATAATAGCCGGCTATGACATAGTGAGCTTGTACACTGGCAAAAGAGAAAACGTACACTACTTACACTGACTAGATAGACCCTGGGACTCTGCCATGTCCTTGGCAGTTTGGAAGCCCCATAGATGATGATGATTATTATTTGAGACGGAATTCTTCTTCTTATTATTATTAATTGAGATGGAATCTCACTCTGTTGCTTGGGCTGGATTGCAGTGGCGCGATCTCCACTCACTGCAACCTCTGCTTCCCGGGTTCAAGCAATTCTCCTGCCTCAGCCTCCCGGGTAGCTGGAATTACAGGCATGCACCACCACGCCTGGCTAATTTTTGAATTTTTAGTAGAGATGGGGTTTCACCATTTTGGCCAGGTAGGTCTCGAACTCCTGACCTCAGGCGATCCGCCCGCCTGAGCCTCCCAAAGTGTTGGGATCACCGGCGTGAGCCACTGCGCCCTACCCCCCCATAGATTCTCGACCTCAGCAGATACTCCCATCACCAATGGGCATATAATTGTTATCCTATTACAGTCTATTTATTTTCCTACATAAATTGTTATTGTTCATTGCGCAACACTTAGGAAACCGATAGAGTATCTTTATGGAATTGTAGGGCTGAGAAAGCTGCTAAATGGGCAGACAAAAATGGACCCCCTGTCTCTTCTCCACCCAGCTTGCGACCCTACTCTTATCTCTGACTCACATTCATTGTCGGGCAAATGCCCCACAACCTAAAACAGACATGGCTACCAAAGGTGGCCAAGCAATTATGCGATGGATTAGACATGGGACCAAATGGACTTCTTTAGCCACTGTGCTCACAAAGGGGAGGCATAGGAGAGGCTCAGGAAAAAATAAAGCATTATACTCACAAGTCCTAAAGACAGGAACCATGCCAACCATACATGGCCACATGGGAAAGACACCAGGATGGTCAATAGGCAGAAGACCATCGTGAGGGAAAGGTTCAGAGCACAGCCTCTATTGCCTTCCTGTTAAGCAAGCCGGATTCAGACACCAGTAACCCTCCGGTCCTACTGGCCACGTGCTCGGGGCTGGGTAATTTCCTCCCGCTCAAGGCTAGGAACATACCTGAGCTTAGAACTGAAGCTGCCGCACCTCCGCAGACGTAGAAGACGAACTCCTGGAGCCCAAGGTCGGCCGGGCTTGGGTTCCTGTCGCCGCACGTGTGGCCCGCCCGAAACCCGCTACAAAGTAGCGGTGTGTCTGCCCTAGGGAGGCAAAGAGCAAACTTGTTGCCGCGCCGGGACCTCCCCCGGGATTCTCCCAGCGGCTCCGCAGGACGCAGCGCCTGTGCCTCGCGCGGCCCTGGGACGGGCACGGTCGTCCGCCCCCTGGGCCACCGAGGGCTGCTCTACCCCTCCGTTCTGGCCGCAGGGAGCAGAGGAGCTCGGGGCGGGCAAAGCTCGAGGGGACACGGGGCGAGCCCAGACCCTGCCTGGGAGCCCTCCGCGCCGGAGACCAAAGGGCAGAAAATCACTCACAGTGCAACTCCGAGGGACAAACTGGCCGAGGATCGCCGCCAGGCCAGAAGACCAAGAAGAAGGCGCGCGGCGGGAACTGACGTGACAGGGGACACACGAGGGCGGGAAAGATCCTGGGTTGGGGCGGGGCGGGGCACCGCAGGGCGGACAGCCGGCTTCAGGCACCAGAAACCCACCGGTCCCACTGGCCAGGTGCTCCGAGCTGGGTAATTTCCTCCCGCTCAAGACTAGGAACATACCTGCACTTTCGGCGCAGGGAAGACTCTGGGCGAGGGCGGGGCTGGGAGGAGGGCCGCGGGGCAGGCAGCCAATCCCAGGAAACTTCGGGACGAGGGCAGGACCGGGGCTGGACGGGCCCGGCCACTGGCCACCTGTGTCCTCTGCCTACCTAGGTCTGGCTTCCTAGGTCTGGCGGGTGAGACACAAGGCGAGCCTGCACTAAGCATCCTTCGAACCTTAGGTACCCTCGGCAGGAGAATCGGCTTCTTCAGGCACCCACCCTGCTGGGCCTTGGCACTCGTCGATCTGGTTCTCTCAGCCCCTCGGTTTCTCCCCTGCGGAGCCTTAGCGATTACCCTCTCCTCCCCTTGGCGCCTAGGCTCTCAGTCACGCGACAGCCTAGAGCCCTGAGCTGCTATTTATGCCGCGTTTTTATTCACTTAAGTGTTCAGCACGGCTTCATCAGCTGTGTACTCCGTGCCAGGCAATCTTCTAATCCTTAAATGGACGAAACAAAGGCCTCCCTTGGACTGCCATTTTTAATGGAGAATAAAAACTCATAATGAAATATAAAAATATTAAGGTTGTAAGAGCTAAGGGAAAAAACACGTGTTACAACTTGAAAATACAAAAATAGCAAATCATCTTTCTCTGTGGATGAATGAAACCCTTCCGATTCTAAGAAACAAAGAAACAAAACTCATCATGACTGGTGTTCTGTAGTCTTTGGAAAATACGTTTTACTGTAGAAATGACTAAATACGATGAAAGACTCTTTACCAGAAGCAGTGACTGGTTGGCGCCTGTATGCCTGAGGAGCACCCTATTTTGGTCCATGTTTGATAAAACAGAAGAGACCTAAAGAGACAAGGGGTGGCCGGGCGCGGTGGCTCACGCCTGTAATCCCAGCACTTTGGGAGGCCGAAGCTGGCAGATCATCTGAGATCGGGAGTTCGAGACCAGCCTGACCAACATGGAGAAACCCTGTCTACACTAAAAATACGAAATTAGCCGGGCATGGTGGCACATGCCTGTAATGCCAGCTACTCAGGAGGCTGAGGCAGGAAAATCGATTGAGGCAGAGGTTGCGGTGAACCGAGACTGCGCTATTGCACTCCAGCCTGGGCAACAAGAGCGAAGCTCCGTCTCAAAAAAACAAAACAAAACAAAACAAAACAAAACAAAACAAAACAAAAAAATCCTACAAGGGCCATCGCTCTGAGGCGTGGGACATGTGGTCCGCAGTTGGGATACTAACTGTTATATGGGTGGGGGAGTGGTCCTCAAACCCTGGAGCTTCTCAGTCCCTACCTCTTTCAACCTCTAACTGGGCCAACTGCTTTTCCCTTCCCACTGTTCTGCTGGCTGGAGCAACCCCAACACCAGCAGCGCGGCCCCCATCCCTCTGGTCTGGGCTCTGCCAGCCCCACGGATCTAAGCTCTCCCCAGGCCATTATTTTTTGTCTCCTCCTTCTTCATTGAGGTCCTCTCTCTGCCTTTTGCCTTTTTGCCTGGCTCAAGACATGGGTTTAACCACTGTTTATACTACCCCTTGCTAATGTTGACTCACTACCCCATATCTTTTTCTTTTTTCTTTTTCCAAGTAGCACTCTTTGAGATGTCTTTTAGTGATGTTTCTTTACACGTTGTTTTTACATGCATTACAGGGTGATGAACATACCAATCCACTGAAATAACATTATTCTCAACTATGCAAAAGCAAGCAATACTCTTAGAAGAATCCTTTCTGCATATGTCTTTAGACACTTCTACATTGATAACACTGTGGTCACCACCCCATTTCTTGTTTAAGTAACTTGACTTTTTCTCCTTCTCTCTTTCTCTACCAATTAAATTCACATTTTATTTTACCCCAAGCTACTTTTACCTAGTAGAGTGTTTATGTTTTTCACTGTAAGATTGAGTAAGGCCACAGATTAGGAGAATAGTGATTGTGAAATAAAATGAAAGATATACTCAATTCTTGGGAGCAATAGCCTTGTTGTTGGGATATGTTTATTCATTCATAAAACTAATGAGAACCTACCATATGTCAAGCACTGTAGTAGACCTGAGAGAAAATAGTGACTAAAACCCCAAATCAAGGACCTTGCCCTTGTGGAACTTTTAGTATAGTAGATAGAACAGACATTGATACACGAATCATGTAAAAATGTAAAATTACCACTTAAGAGCTGGAGTGGTGGTGTCAGGGACCTAGCTGTGAGTTTGAGGGAAGGATGATTAAGCACAAAATTGAAGATCATTTTATAAAGCAAAAGAGTGGAGCTTGGGGTATAGGTAGAGAAAAGAGGATGTACAGTGTGTGTGCTCTAGGAAGGAGCTCAGTGTATCCATGAACGTGTAGAAAGGCTGCCATGGCTTTCTACACAAAAAACCAAGGGGTGAGGTGGGGTGGAGACAGATATAGGATAAGGCATGATATAATCTGGGCTACAGAGGGGATGTGACTGGAGATGCTGGTGACTGCCAGACCATGCTGGACCTTGTAGACCATGTTTAAAATGTCCATAAATGATGCTCATTAACAATGTGTTGTATAAATGCATGTCAATAATAAATTGATGTTTGCAAGACAAGCATGTGTTCAGGCCAGCATGTTCACAGCTAATAATAGCTAACCATTATTGCACACTTATTTCATTCTTTGCACTTCTTTAACTGATCTATATAGATTATCTCATTTAATTTTTCCAGCTACTGCCCCCAATAGGCTGATTAAATTCCTCATTTTAGGCAGAGCGTGGTGGCTTACATTGGTAATTTCAGTGTTTGGGAGACCGATGTAGGAGGATCACTTGAGGCCAGGAGTTCAAGACCAGCCTGAAAAAAATTAGCCTGTTGCGGTGGCATGTGCCTGTAGTCTCAGCTACTCGGGATGCTGAGGTGAGAGGCAGTGAGCTATGATAGTACCACTGCATGCCTCGGTGACAGAGCAAGATCCCATCTCTAAATTTTTTTTTGTTTTTTGAGACAGAGCCTCGCTCTGTTACACAGGCTGGAGACCAGTGCTGCGATCTTGGCTCACTACAGCCTCCTCCCAGGTTTAAGAGATTCTCCGGCCTCAACCTCCTAAGTAGCTGGGATTACAGGCGTGCGTCACCATGCCTGGCTAATTTTTGTATTTTTAGTAGAGATAAGGTTTCACCATGTCGGTCAGGCTGGTCTCGAACTCCTGACCTCATGATCCACCCACCTCAGCCTCCCAAAGTGCTGGGATTACAGGGGTGAGTCACCATGCCTGACCTCTAACAATTTTTTTAAAAATCTTCATTTTGCCCTAGAGGATCCACATATTGCTATTTCTTTTTTTTTTTTTTTTTGAGAGCTAGTCTATTCCCAGTCCAATAGTGTAGATGCTTAGTGAACATGTTAGGAGTTTTGAGCACATCTAATCAGTGTAGTAGCTTGTGACTCAAATGCCACTCTAACAGTTGCACATGTGTGCACAAACACACACTTAGAAAATTGAAATTACAGCTGCAATGGCAAGATGGTAGACACAGAATTCCATGGCAGCATGGAATTCTCAATTTCCGTAACTTTGAAGGTGCTTTTCTTTAAAAATTTGTGGGGCTTAATTTGGAATGCTTTAAAATACAGAATTATATTAAGGCAGTCCTATTGGAAGATGCATGTTGACCTGCTGAACCTAAATAATACAGCTTCCTCTACTGTAGAATTTGATGATATGGATTTTAAATAGTGCTTTTTCTTTAAAAAAAGTTCCTTAAAATGATTACATATTATCCATTATGCTTAGCATCCAATGTATTCTATGAAATCACTATATAAATTAAAGTAATAATTTATACAGTATGGTCAGTCTAATTAGCATAAGGCACTCGTTGAAAGTAGAGCTGAAATAAATGATTGAACTCTATTAAAGAAAATTGAGTGAAGAGACAGACCAGCTTCTTCTGTAGCAGGATTTTAATGAGACTGCTGAGTTGAGTTCTGTTCTGTATCAAAAAGGGAACACAAATCTCTTGAGGTTCTATTTCTGGCTCTACCAAAGGCTTTGCTGTTATACCTAGAGCAAGATGGAACCTGTTACTTTTTTTCCATCTGTAAAATGCAGGCAGTGTTTTTAGCTTTTTTCACAGGAGTAGCAGGATTAATGAGCACCACAAATGGCTTTCCCTATTTTGTAACTGCAAATGCATTCTTATTGCCATATTTTCATGAGAAATGAACGTCTGTTGGTTTTTTCCAATAAGGCTAAAACTTTCAAATGTGGAATATGTAGGTTATCAGCTCCACTTTAAAATTCCAGTTCCAAGTTTAAACAAAAGGAGAATAAGATAAATATTTCAAGTACTAATCAAAACAGTAAGAAGGAAGTGAAAGAGTTCTTATAAATGGAGATCTTTTTTTTTGGAAATATACTATTTATTTTCGGTAAGATTAGTAAGAGTATCTGAAATACGTTATTAAAGCTTATGTTGAACGAGGCTAGTTTGCTGGAAAACATAATTTCAAAAGTAAATTGTTATGTCCATGGGAATTAATATGGCAAGCCTGTTGAGAAGTTTGTAGTTTGTTAGTTCTTATTTTATTTTATTTTATTTAGAGACAGAGGCTTGCTGTGTTTCCCAGGCTGGAGTGCAGTGGCTATTCGCAGGCATGATCATAGCACACTACAGCCCTGGACTCCTGGGCTTGGATGGTGGGCATGTCTTGCCAGATAGCAGTAACCCGAGCAGACCCTGAGAATTACCCTGTGTTTCGTGGTGAATATTTGTTCAGTATTCTGAGGTATGGACCCCAGGAATGGCTAAATCAGATGTTTACACCATACCTGTAAGAACACCAGGACCCTGACTCGTTCCTCGGAACACAAGTCGTACAAGGAAGCAAAGGCCTTTGTTTTGAGTGGAGGAGAGGCTACTAAGTAGAGGCTTCCAAACAAAAATACCTTTATAACTTACGTGTTATTCACAAATAGCAGTGGTTTTCCTGTCCAGCATGCCACTCCTGGATGCCCGGTATGTAAGCCCCCAGAATAAAACTCCATGTCTTGCCTGCTGTCTCCGGATCTTTTTTATCAGCCTCTCCGTGACTATACCCTCCCAGCTTGCCAGCCTGGGGGTCCAAAACGACGGGGCTCAAGCAATCCTCCTGTTTCAGCCTAGCTGGGACTACAGTTATATGCCACTGTATAGGGTAATACACTTTAGAATGACTCTTGATAACTCTGAGATCTTTCTATCAGTCCCCATACTGGGCTGGGCGTGGTGGCTCAGGCCTGTAATCCCAGCACTTTGGGAGGCCAAGGTGAGTAGATCTCTTGAGCTCAGGAGTTTGAGACCAGATAGCAGTAACTCAAGCAGACCCTGAGAATTACCCTATGTTCCTTGGTGAATGTTTGTTCAGTGTTCTGAGCTACAAACCTGAGGAATGGCAAAATCAGATGTTTACAGCATACCTATAAGAACACCTGGACCCTGGCTCGTTACTTGGAGTGCAAGTTGTACAAGGAAGAGAGGGTAACATGGCGAAACCCCATCTCTACAAAAAATACACAAAGTTAGCCTCGTGTGGTGGTGCACACCTGGAGTCCCAGCTATTCAGGAGGCTGAGGTGGCAGGATTGCTTTTTGAGCCTGGGAGGCAGAAGTTGCAGTGAGCTGAGATCATACCACTGCACTCCAGCCTGGGCAACTGAATGAGACCCTGTCTCAAAAAAAAAAAAAAAAATCCTAGCATTGATGCTGAGGGTCTGGGGGGATTGATGATGTACATGAATGAGAAATTCTTAAACTTTGTGATTACACAGATTTCCAGCTAGTCAACGATACTTTTATCCATCCTAGGTGACTGTTACTGGCCTGTACTACTGTGGGAGAGCTCAGTTCTTATTTCAGCAGTTGGGTGAGACACACATTGTGATTGTGCTTGTTTTTGAAAGACAGAGTCCAGGTCAGAATCACAGGGAAGGAAATCAACTACTTCAAAATATTGAACTAGTTAGTGGGAAGCGCTTAACTTCTCACTCAGAAATTCCAAGTGGAGAAATTTGCAGTAGAATAATGTGCCTGGCTTGCCTCGGCTCCTTCTCTCACTCTTCCCCAGGGAAGGAGGAGCATTTTCTCTGATTGGTGAGTTTCAAGAAGTAACTGAACAGGGAATGGCAGCCTCTTCCTGCCTCCAGGCCTCTGAGATTGCTGACCTGCAAGAGCTAGTGTAAATTAAAAAAAAATTTTTTTGTACATTTTTTATGCATATCTATGGAAGTCTTTTTTTTTTTTTTTTCCTTAAGATGAAGTCTTTCCCTGTCACCCAGGCTAGAGTGTAGTGGCACAATCGTGACTCACTGCAGCCTCGACCTCCTGGGCTCAGGAGATCCTTCCCACTTAGTCTTCCAAGTAGCTGAGACTACAGGTGTGCACCACCATGCTTGGCTACTTTTTGAATTTTTTTGTGGAGATGGGGTCTTGCTATATTCCCCCGGCATCGAACTCCTGGACTCAAGCCATCCTCCCACCTGTGCCTCCCAAAGTGCTGGGATTACGGACGTGAGCCACTGCACCTGGGTAGTGTGAATTCTGTTTTCTGCAACTGAGCCCGTTCGACATACTTGGTGCTTCTGGCCAAGCTGTTATTAATGTTCATTATGTGGACTCCAGGATGGATTTTACATAAAGAATGAAGACAACATCTATTCATAAAATTCCCCCAAATCAACTATCAACTCATTTCAGTAACTTACAAAAAAAATTGCCCTCTTCATATAGGCTGATATTCAGATGAAATTGGGCGTACTAAATATTCTGGTTTTTTGCTTTTGCTCACATTCTTCTATACCCTTGACGGCAGTGGCTGTGGACATGCAGAGTGAATGGAAAAAGTGTAATGTTTTTACATTGGACCTTTCCTACTATTATAGCACAGTAGCTAACACATATGTGAAACTCAACAAATCTTTGTTGACTGAATAAATTATTACATTCAGGGATAAACTGAAAATGTTTTATTTATTTATTTATTTATTTATTTATTTATTTATTTATTTATTTTTGAGACAGAGTTTTACTCTTGTTGCCCAGGCTGGAGTGCAATGGTGAGATCTCGGCTCACTGCAATCTCTGCTTCCTGGGTTCGAGTGATTCTGCTGCCTCAGCCTCCTGAGTAGCTGGGACAACAGGCATATGCCACCACGGTTGGCTAATTTATGTATTTTTAGTAGAGACGAGGTTTTACCATGTTGGCCAGGCTGGTCTTGAACTCCTGACCTCAGGTGATCTACCCTCGGCCTCCCAAAGTGTTGGGATTACAGGCATGAGCCTCTGCACTCACCTAAAAGTGTTTAAAAATCACTGTTAAGTATTTTATAATGCCCTTAATCAGATTCTAGTAGCATGGTGGGTTACTTACTGATCCGGCCTGGGAGTCTTACCAAGCTAATTTTGGGACAGATCTATCATGGAGGCCATGGGTGTGCAGTACTGAGAAAGCTTTTAAGCATTTATCACATGAAAGAGGGCACTACCACATTAGCCTGGATCTCATGTACACACATAGATACAGGTTCTCAACCAACGTTTCCAGGTGCAAATAGTTAAAAACGTTTAGAGCCGGCCGGGCGCGGTGGCTCACGCTTGTAATCCCAGCACTTTGGGAGGCCGAGGCGGGCAGATCACGAGGTCAGGAGATCGAGACTATGGTGAAACCCCATCTCTACTAAAAATACAAAAAAATTAGCCGGGCGTGGTGGCGGGCTCCTGTAGTCCCAGCTACTCGGAGAGGCTGAGGCAGGAGAATGGCGTGAACCCGGGAGGCGGAGCTTGCAGTGAGCCGAGATTGCGCCACTGCACTCGAGCCTGGGCCACAGAGCGAGACTCCATCTCAAGAAAAAAAAAAAAAAAAAGTTAGAGTCCATCCTGGACAGGCAGCAAAGAAAATGATATCAGCTTTCTGCTCTCTGGGGTCTGAAGCTCTAGCCTGTGTCCTATAATGGCTGTCATCTTGTCATTCACTTCACCTTTAGCCTGTGTTTAATAAGCCCCTTTCTACTAAATATGCTGCCTGACTTCTTGGACCTTCTTATGTCACATATTCCAACTGCCCATCCTTGCTCTAGTTGACCTGTTTCCCAATTGTTCTCCCTCTTTCTTCCCAGACTCCTGAAGACTCTCACTTTTAGCCACATGGGTGAAGGGTGATCTGCACATCCCTTCATGCTCTTAATCAGACAACAGGTACTTGGGAGCACCAACTGTGTACTGGGCAGTGGGCTATGTGCTAGGGATACAAAGATGATCAAAACATGGTCCTAACTCTCAGAGAGCTCACAGATGATGATCGTACAGTAAGTGATAAGGTCAAGGTAGCACTGGGCACTGTGGGGGACAGAGATGAGGCATCAAACCAGGCTGGGAAGGGTTCCAGGAGCAAAGCAGCCTTTCTCCGGTTGCCGTGTCCCAAAGAGCATCTATTTATAAAGGTGAAATTGAGAATCCTGAATAAGTCCTAGAACCAGACCAGAAGGCTTTGTGCTTCTGGGAGAAAATGGATAGGTAGACATGGGCTCTGAGGAGGAAGGAAAGTTCTGCACGCATTAGAGGAAATGTTAAGTGTTTAGGTTACTGGACTTAGAAACACCATTTGTACATCTTTGTGATGGGGCCTTATTGGCACTCTTTTAAAATTAGTCTTGGGGAACAGGGTTAAGTGGGGAAAAATACATTAACTAAAATTTGTTTATAATGCATAGGAAAAAATTGTGTGTGTGTGCTGTTGGTATTTTTACTGTCATTTTGGAGGAGGTTTATGGTTTCCTAACAAGCTCTGATTATTAAAAAGCATGTACTTGTATAGACAAGTTAAGGGAAAAGCCTGATTGACATTAATCTCAAACATGTTGCTGGGAAGAATTTTTTTTCCTGGTTGTCTTTGAAGTGAAGATCAGAGGTGATTCTTTGTTACCAAAAAATACTTTGATGTTTTCCTGCACTACTGCTCACAGCCAGGATGTAAACACTAACATCCACAATCATTTTATGATTAGAAATTTGTTCAGGAAAACATAATTTGTTATTGCTCAGTTGTGACTTTAAAATATTCCTGGGTGTCTTGAAGGGAAAGATAGTTCTAGAACAGAAGCATTGACATCCATTAACGAAGTCTATTTAGAAACTTGTTTAGCTGAAAATGAATGCATCAAAGTGGCAACAAAAGAACTTGCTTTAGTACAGTTGGAGTGGGAGGGAATCAGGATGCGTCCGACTGCCGAGCGTGTGGGACTGAGCCTGAGGTTTTGGAGCTGGACAGGCTCAGCTTTGAATCCTGGCTCTGTCATTTATTAGCTATATGTCCTAAAGCAACTTACATTATCTCGGGTTCTTCATAAAGAAAATGAGCATAATAATATTGTTAGAATTCAGTTCCAGTACGTATTTAAGGTGCCTAATATGAGTAGATACTCAAAATGGTAGCTATGTTGATCTTGAACAAAGTCATTTTACAAAATTTTTACTCTGAAGTGTCAAATGATATGGCATGAGTTTTAAATGTACTAAATGGCCCAAAGGTCTTACCTTGCGCAGCTCCTCCTGGTATGATATTGGCTTCTGGTTTTCCTGATTGATATAGAAGGCTGAAGTTGCCAGAATGTGACTCATCGAAGTGCATGGGTGAGACCTGGCAGACACCCTTTGGACCAGTCCCACGTGTTGACATATATACCTGTGGTTTTCCATACAGTATATTGACAGATGCACAGATGATTTCTGGTTATTGCTGGCTGTTTCTCACAAGTGCTATCCTCTCCTTAATTTATAACCTAACAGATACAGAAAGAGGTGAAAGTAGTGCCTATACTTTAATCAGCTGAATGGTCCTCCAAGCTATGAGAAAATCCTAGATTTTTTTCAAGAGATTATTTTCAAGAGAAAATAATAGGAAATTGATGGAGAGAGAAACCCCTTTCTGGCCCACCAGCACAACCAAATCCATCCACCCAACCATTCATCCACTAGCATGTGCTCAGCAGTGGGGGACACAATGTGAAGCAGATACCTGTCCTCACAGAGTTGACAAGCTGGGGATTACAGGGCCAACTGATTTGTTAGACAGAATGCCTTCATATCAGGTGAGGAAAAGAACATTTCATCCCAAATATGCACTCATTATAGAAAACCTAAAAAAAAAACCACAAATAAATGAAGAAAACGATAATCGCCTTTAACTTACTTCCTAGAGCTAATCATCATTAGCATTTTGGTGCAGTTCCTCCTTACATTTTTTTTTTTTTTTAGTTGGAGTCTCACTCTGTCACCCAGGCGGGAGTACAGTGGCATGATCTTGGCTCACTGCAACCTCGACCTCCTAGATTCAAGCAATTCTCCTGCCTCAGCCTCCCGAGTAGCTGGGACTACAGGTGCCCGCCACCACACCCTGCTAATTTTTTTTTTTTTTTTTTTTTTTTTTTTTTTTTGGTATTTTTAGTAGAGACGGGGTTTTACCGTGTTAACCAGGATGGTCTTGATCTCCTGACCTCGTGATCTGCCTGCCTTAGCCTCCCAAAGTGCTGGGATTACAGGCATGAGCCACTGTGCCTGGCTTCCTCCTTAAGGTCTTTGTGTTTGTGTGTGTGTGTCTAACATGCAATCCATATTTTCTGTCTTGCTTTATTATTCACTTAATATTATATCATGAGCAGTTTCCCATGCTGTTAAATATCTTTAAAAATATGATTTTTAGTGGTTGCTTGATGTTCCATTTCATGGATCTACAAAATTAATTTTTACCATTTAGACTGTTTTTCTCCTTATTGTTTGCTACTGTAGTTAACAGTAAAATAATATCTTTAAACCAAAAATTGTGCCCAAATCTCCAGTTTTTCTTTAGGGTATATTTCTAGAGGTGTAAATATTTGGATCACTGGATATGAAAGTTTTGCTGCTTTTGCCAAATTACTTTCTAGAATGGGAAATATTTGGTTCTAGAACATCTGGATAATTTAAGCAGTGGTTTGGTTTAGTGCTTGCTGTCATGTAAATCAATCACAATGACATACTTAGCTGAATGATGGTGTTTTTTTTTTACAAGTGAGTATTTGGACAGAAGCTTTTTAAATTACAGGTTATAGAGGGTGGCTTTGAGGACCCATGCTGAAAACAATGGTCCTTTTTTAGTGTTTTTCCTTTTCTTTTTTCCCTTTCTTTCTCCTCGCCTTTCTCATTCCCTCTTCCCCTTTTATTCACAGCAATTCAAACTTCTCCATCTCCACCCATGCTCTTCTACTTGTGCTGGTAACCCCCATTCACAGTCTGGTGTGTCTCCTTCCATAATTTTCCTCTTATACATGTAATTTTTTTTTTTTTTTTTTTGAGGTGGAGTCTTGCTCTTTCACCCAGGCTGGAGTGCAGTGGCACGATCTTGGCTCACTGCAACTTCGACCTCCTGGGTTCAAGCAATTCTCCTGCCTCAGCCTCCTGAGTAGCAGGGACTACAGGTGCCCGCCACCACATTCAGCTAATTTTTGTATTTTTAGTAGAGATGGGGTTTTGCCATGTTGGCCAGGCTGATCTCGAACTCCTGACCTCAGGTAATCTGCCCACTTTGGCCTCCCAAAGTGCTGGGATTACAGGCATGAGCCACCACACCTGGCCGTTGTACATGTAATTTATGCACATATATATGCACACACATGCACACATAATGTCATTATCTTACAGAAATGACGTTTCATTATACTTTTCCATGTTTGAAAAAAAAAAAAAGGTGAAAAGAAAGCAGCGCCTGGTGGTGAGTTCAGCGGTGATTTTCTGGTGGCCATTGCTGGAGGCACAGCTTAGAGCCAATTGCTCCAGCCCTTTCAATAACAGGTGCTTAAAAATTATTTTGTATTTCAGGTTGGGTGGTTCATGTTTCCTGCACTGCAACCTGATATATATATATATATTTCATTTAATATGTCTTTTACATTATAATTCCTGGTGTTCCATTCCTTTCTAACTACCTTAGTCTGTTCCAGCTGCTATAATAATATACCATAGACTGAGTGGCTTACAAACAACAGAAATTTATTTCTCACGGTTCTGGAGGCCGAAAGTCCAAGATCAAGACTCTGGACGATTCAGTGTTTTGTGAGGGCTGCTTCCTCACAGATGACAGCCTCCTTCTCACTCTAACTTAACATAGCAGAAGGGATGAGGGACATCTCTAGGGCCTCTTTCACAAGGGCATTAATCCCATTCACAAGGGCTCCACCCTTTCGACTTAATCATCTCACAAAGGCCAAGATCTTCTAATGCTATCATCTTAGGGGTGAGAATTTCAACATATAAATTTTGAGAGAACATAAACATTCTGCCTGACCATAACACAAATTAAAACAGAATAATTTCTCTTTTTTAAACCCGAATCCTGACCTTATTCAATCACCCTTTTCCAATTCCCACCACTGATACATGTCATTGCTTTTTAAAATTTTTGCCAGTCTGATGGGCATAAAAATAATATCTCAGTATTGTTTAATTTTGGTCTTCTCTGATAACTAGTGAGTTTAAGCATATTTTCTTTAAAAATTGTCATTCATGTTTCTTTTTCTGTAAATGCCTATTGATATCCTTGGCCATTTTTCTTTTCAATTCTTACTTTTTTCTTATCCATCTTTAATAGCTCCTAACGTATTTTAAATTATATGTGTTTGTCTATCATCAGTGTGGAAGTTCCCAGCTCACAGCCCCCAAATATGTTGCTTTTGAATGAACTTTGTTTGCTGGACATGATTTTGCCAGTTGATGTAGAGAAACCCTTGATACAGAACCTCTTCTATGTACTCTTTTGACCACAGGTGCTGGCAAGATAAAGACCACATTCACAGATTCTCCTGCAGCTGGGAATCTTTTATTGTTATTATTATTATTTGAGACAAGGTCACCCAGGCTGTAGTGCAATAGTGCAATCATAGCTCACTGCAGCCTTGAGTTCCGGGCTTAAACAATCCTCTCTCCTCAGCCTCCTAAGTAGCAAAAACTACAGGCATGCGCCATCACTCCCGGCTAATTTCAAAAATATTCTTAACAAAATAAATAAAATAAAATCCTGTCTCACTATGTTTGCTCAGGCTGCAGCAAGAAATGTGGCATGAGTTAGGTTGCACCAAAGGGATGCATTCTTGCAAGACCTGGAAGGTGGAAGGGAGGCAGAAGCCATCTTCTTCTGCTATTTCTGCTGTAAAGCAAGTTTAGAGAATTATGAATATTTGTAAGCAGACTCTGCATTCCAGTGTCTGATCATCACTTCCTGACTTTGAGAACTGAAGAAGCAGCAGTGATAGTAGCAATAGCTTTCTGGCGTCTCATTGTAATTTTGTTGATGTGTCCTTGAAATGGGTCCACAGTGGCAGACACCTGACTTCTGGTTCTTGTTCTGTGACCTTCTGATACTTTTGTAAACTCCTAACTTCCTGTATTAAACTCTTCTTAAAATATCTAGGGTTGTTCATGTTTCCTGCACTATATTCTCACTGACGCACTTTGTTTTGTTTAATGTATCTTTTACTCTGTAAAGTTCAAAATTTTTATACAGTCAAATATTTCTATTATTTTTACTGCATGGTTTATGAGATTCCTGACTTGGTTAAGAAATATCTGTGACCCTAGATTATACCATACATGGAGTCCAGATTATCTTTTACATTTTTATAATTTAACTTTTTATTTTACATTTTTATTTACCCTGGAATTTAGTTTTAATATTATGTAAGATAAAGCTGAATATTACTTCTTTAGGTGGTGTTGTGGACTGAATTGTGTCTCCACAAAATTCCTACATTGAACACCTAATTCCCAATGTGACTGTATTTGGTGGTAGGGCCTTTAAAGAGGCAATTAAGGTAAAATGAGGTCATTAGGTGGGGTCCCAATCCAATATGACTGGGGTCCTTATAAGAAGAGGAAGAGAAACCAGGGATGTGCGTGCACACATTAAAAAGGCCATGGAAAACTGGGCGCGGGGGCTCACGCCTGTAATCCCAGCACTTTGGGAGACTGAGGCCAGTGGATCCCTGGAGGTCAGGAGTTCGACACCAGCCTGACCAACATGGTGAAACCCCGTCTCTACTAAAAATACAAAAATTAGCCGGGGGTGGTGGCATACGACTGTAATCCCAGCTACTTGGGAGGCTGAGGCAGGAGAATTGCTTGAACCCGGGAGGCGGAGGTTGCAGTGAGCCAAGATCATGCCACTGCACTCCAGCCTGGGTGACAAAAGCAAAAAACTCTGTTAAAAAAAAAAAAAGAAAAAGAAAAAAAGGAAAGGCCATGGAAGATACAGTGAGAAAGTATCCCATCCACAAGCCATGGAGAATGGCCTCAGGGAAAACCAAACCTGGCAGTGCCTGATCTTAGGGCTTCTGGCTTCCAAAACTATGAGAAAATCAATTCCTGTTGTGTAAGCCACCCAGTTTGTGGTATTTTGTTAAGGCAGCCGTAACAAACTAATACAAGTGCACAGACAATTGAATTAGCATTATTTATAACTTAATCATTTCTCTTGTTGAATTGAAATACCACTTGATCATGTAAAAATGTATATATGTATAAGGCTCACTGTAGCCTTGGCCGCTGGGGCTCAAGCAATCCTCCCATCTCAGCTTCCTGAGTAGCAGGGACTACTTGGGGATGCACCACCATGCTCAGCTATTTTTTTTTCTTTTTTGTAGAGATGTGATCTTGCTATGTTGATTAGGCTGGTCTTGAACTCCTGGCCTTAAGCAATCCTCCTGCCCTCCAACCTCCCAAAGTGCTAGGATTACAGGTGTGAGCCACCTCACCTAGCTGAGGTTTTTTGTTCTTGTTGTTTAATTTTTGTGGGTACATAGCAGTTGTATGTATTCATGGGGTTCATGAGATAGTTTGATGCAGGTGTGCAATAGGTAATAATTGCATTATGGTAAGTGGGGTATCCATCCCTCCATCATTTGTCTTTTGTGTTACAAACAATACAGTTATACTCTTTTAGTAATTTTCAAATGTATAATTAAATTATTATTGACTATAGTTACCCTGTTGTGCTATCAAATACTAGGTCTTAGTCATTCTTTCTAACTACTTTTTATACTCATGAACCATCCCCATTTCTCCCTCTGCTATTCTCCCGTCCTGCCCACTACTCTTCCCAGACTCTGGAAACCATCTTTTTACTCTCTGTCTCCACGAGTTTGTTTTAATTTTTAGCTCCCACAAATAAGTGAGAACATGTGAAGTTTGTCTTTCTGTGCCCAACTTATTTCACTTAACATAACGACCTCCAATTCAATCCATGTTTTGCAAATGACAGGATCTCATTTTTTTCATGGCTGAATAGTATTCCATTGTGTATATGTACCATATTTTGTTTATCCATTCATTTGTTGGTGGACACCTGCATTAATTCCAAATCTTGGCTATTGTAAACAGTGCTGCAACAAACATGGGAGTGTAGATATCCCTTTGATATCCTGATTTCCTTTCTTTGGGGTCTATGCCCAGCAGTCGGATTGCTGCATCATATGGTAGCTATATTTTTAGTTTCTTGAAGAACCTCTAAACTGTTTTGCATAATGGCCATACTAATTTGTATTGCCACAAACAGTGTATGAGAGTTTACTTTTCTCCAAATCATTGCTAGCGTTTGTTATTGCCTGTCTTTTAGCTAAAAGCCATTTTAAGTGGGGTGAGATGGTATCTCATTGTGATGTTGAGCACCTTTTAATATGCCAGTTGCCATCTGTATGTCTTCTTTTGAGAAGTGCCTATTTAGATCTTTTGCCCTTTTTAAGTCAGATTATTAGATTTTTTCCTGTAGAGTTGTTTGAGCTCCTTATATATGCTGATTATTAATCCCTTGTCAGATGGGTAGTTTGCAAATATTTTCTCCCATTCTGTGGATTCTCTCTTCACTTTGTTGATTGTTTCCTAGCTGTGCAGAAGCTTTTTAACTTGATGTGATCCCATTTTTGTTTTGGTTGTCTGTACTTATGGAATATTACTCAAACATTTTTTACCCAGACCAATGTCCTGGAGAGTTTCCCCAACGTTTTCATTTAATACTTGATAGTTTGAGGTGTTATATTTAAGTCTTTAATCAATTTTGATTTGGTTTTCATACATAATGAGAGATATGGCTATAGTTTTATTCCTTTCCATGTGGATATCCTGTTTCCCCAGCACCGTTATCGAAGAGACTGTCTTTTCCCAAATGTATGTTCTTGGCATCTTTGTCAAACATGAGTTCACTATAGGGATATAAATTTGTTTCGGGGCTCTCTATTCTGTTCCACTGGTCTACATGTCTGCTTTTGGCCGTACCATGCTGTTTTGGGTACTATATCTCTGTAGTGCAATTTGAAGTCAGGTAATGTGATTTCTCCAATTGTTCTTTTTGTTTAAGGTAGCTTTGGCTATTCTTGGTTTTTTGTGGTTCCAAGTAAATTTTAAGATTTCTATTTCTGTGAAGAATGTCATTGGTATTTTGATAGAGATTGCATTAAATCTGCAGATTCCTTTGGGTAGTATAGACATTTTAACAATACTGATGATTCCATCCATGAAAATGAAATATCTTTTCATTTTTTTGTGTGTCCTCTTCAGTTTCTTTCATCAGTGCTTTGTAGCTTTCATTGTAGAGATCTTGCGCTTCTTCGGTTAACGCCTAAGTGTCTGATTTTATTTGTGGGTATTGTAAATGGGTTACTTTTTAATTTTTTTTTCGGATTGTTCACTGTTGGCATATAGAAATGATATTGATTTTTGTATGTTGATTTTGTATCCTGCAACTTTGCTCAATTTGTTTATCAATTCTAATAGTTTTTTGGTGGAGTCTGTAGGTTTTTCTAAATATAAGATTATATCAGCTGCAAATAAGGATAATTTGACTTCTTCCTTTCCATTTTGGGTGCCTTTCAGTTTTTTTCTCTTTGTTTTAGTTTTTTTTTTATTATACTTTAAGTTCTAGGGTACACGTGCACAACGTGAAGGTTTGTTACATATGTATACATGTGCCATGTTGGTGTGCTGCACCCATTAACTCTTCATTTAGCATTAGGTATATCTCCAAATGCTATCCCTCCCCCCTCCCCCCACCCCATGACAGGCCCCAGTGTATGATGTTCCCCACCCTGTGTCCAAGTGTTCTCATTGTTCAATTCCCACCTATGAGTGAGAACATGCAGTGTTTGGTTTTTTGTCCTTGCGATAGTTTGCTGAAAATGATGGTTTCCAGCTTCATCCATGTCTCTACAGAGGACATGAACTCATCATATTTTATGGCTGCATAGGATTCCATGGTGTATATGTGCCACATTTTCTTAATCCAGTCTATCATTGATGGACATTTGGGTGGGTTCTAAGTCTTTGCTATTGTGAATAGCACTGCAATAAACATACGTGTGCATGTGTCTTTATAGCAGCATGATTTATAATCCTTTGGGTATATACCCAGTAATGGGATGGCTGGGTCAAATGGTATTTCTAGTTCTAGATCCCTGAGGAATCGCCACACTGACTTCCACAATGGTTGAACTAGTTTACAGTCCCACCAACAGTGTAAAAGTGTTCCTATTTCTCCACATCCTCTCCAGCACCTGTTGTTTCCTGATTTTTTAATGATGGCCATTCTAACTGGTGTGAGATGGTATCTCATTGTGATTTTGGTTTGCATTTCTCTGATGGCCAATGATGATGATCATTTTTTCATGTGTCTGTTGGCTGCATAAATGTCTTCTTTTGAGAAGTGTCTCTTCATATCCTTCGCCCACTTTTTGATGGGGTTGTTTGATTTTTTTTCTTGTAAATTTGTTTAAGTTCTTTGTAGATTCTGGATATTAGCCCTTTGTCAGATGGGTAGATTGTAAAATTTTTTTCCCATTCTATACGTGGCCTGTTCACTCTGATGGTAGTTTCTTTTGCTGTGCAGAAACTCTTTAGTTTAATGAGATCCCATTTGTCAATTTTGGCTTTTGTTGCCATTGCTTTTGGTGTTTTAGTCATGAAGTCCTTGCCCATGCCTATGTCCTGAATGGTATTGCCTAAGTTTTCTTCTAGGGTTTTTATGGTTTTAGGTCTAACATGTAAGTCTTTAATCCATCTTGAATTAATTTTCGTATAATGCGTAAGAAAGGGATCCAGTTTCAGCTTTCTACATATGGCTAGCCAGTTTTCCCAGCACCATTTATTAAATAGGGAATCCTTTCCCCATTTCTTGTTTTTGTCAGGTTTGTCAAAGTTCAGATGGTCGTCAATGTGTGGTATTATTTGTGAGGGCTCTGTTCTGTTCCATTGGTCTATATCTCTGTTTTGGTACCAGTACCATGCTGTTTTGGTTACTGTAGCCTTGTAGTATAGTTTGAAGTCAGGTAGCATGATGCCTCCAGCTTTGTTCTTTTGGCTTAGGACTGTCTTGGCAATGCAGGCTCTTTTTTGGTTCCATATGAACTTTAAAGTAGTTTTTCCCAATTCTGTGAAGAAAGTCATTGGTAGCTTGATGGGGATGGCATTTAATCTATAAATTATCTTGGGCAGTATGGCCATTTTCACAATATCAATTATTCCTATCCATGATCATGGAATGTTCTTCCCTTTGTGCCCTCTTTTATTTTGTTGAGCAGTGGTTTGTAGTTCTCCTTGAAGAGGTCCTTCACATCCCCTGTAATTTGGATTCCTAGGTATTTTACTCTCTTTGAAGCAATTGTGAATGGGAGTTCACTCATGACTTGGCTCTCTGTTTGTCTGTTATTGGTGTATAGGAATGCTTGTGATTTTTGCACATTGATTTTGTATCCTAAGACTCTGCTGAAGTTGCTTATCAGCTGAAGGAGATTTTGGGCTGAGACGATGGGGTTTTCTAAATATACAATCATGTCATTTGCAAACAGGGACAATTTGACTTCCTCTTTTCCTAATTGAATACCCTTTATTTCTTTCTCCTGCCTGATTGCCCTGGGCAGAACTTCCAACACTATATTGAATAGGAGTGGTAAGAGAGGGCATCCCTGTCTTGTGCCAGTTTTCAAAGGAAATGGTTCCAGTTTTTGGCCATTCAGTATGATACTGGCTGTGGGTTTGTCATAAATAGCTCTTATTATTTTGAGATATGTCCCATCAATACCTAGTTTATTGAGAGTTTTTAGCATGAAGCCCTGTTGAATTTTGTCAAAGGCCTTTTCTGCATCTATTGAGATAATCATGTGGTTTTTGTCTTTGGTTCTGTTTATATGATGGATTATGTATGTTGAACCAGCCTTGCATCCCAGGGATGAAGCCAACTTGATCGTGGTGGATAAGCTTTTTGATGTGCTGCTGGATTCAGTTTGCCAGAATTTTATTGAGGTTTTTTGCATCGTAGTTCATCAGGGATATTGGTCTAAAATTCTCTTTTTTTTGGTTGTGTCTCTGCCAGGCTTTGGTATCAGGATGATGCTGGCCTCATAAAATGAGTTAGGGAGGATTCCCTCTTTTTCTACGGATTAGAATAGTTTCAGAAAGAATGGTACCAGCTCCTCTTTGTACCTCTGGTAGAATTCAGCTGTGAATCCATTTGGTCCTGGACTTTTTTTGGTTGGTAGGCTATTAATTATTGCCTCAATTTCAGAGCCTGTTATTGGTCTATTCAGAGATTCAACTTCTTCCTGGTTTAGTCTTGGGAGGGTGTATGTGTCCAAGAATTTATCCATTTCTTCTAGGTTTTTTAGTTTATTTGTGTAGAAGTGTTTGTAGTATTCTCTGATGGTAGTTTGTATTTCTGTGGGATCGGTGGTGATATCCCCTTTATCATTTTTTATTGCGTCTATTTGATTCTTCTCTCTTTTCTTCTTTATTAGTCCTGCTAGCGGTCTATCAATTTTGTTGATCTTTTCAAAAAACCAGCTCCTGGATTCATTGATTTTTTTGAAGGGTTTTTTTGTGTCTCTATCTCCTTCAATTCTGCTCTGATCTTAGTTATTTATTGCCTGCTGCTAGCTTTTGAATGTGTTTGCTCTTGCTTCTCTAGTTCTTTTAATTCTGATGTTAGGGTGTCAATTTTAGATCTTTCCTGCTTTCTGTTGTGGGCATTTAGTGCTATAAATTTCCCTCTGCACACTGTTTTAAATGTGTCCCCGAGATTCTGGTATTTTGTGTCTTTGTTCTCATTGGTTTCAAAGAACATCTTTATTTCTGCTTTCATTTTGTTATGTACCCAGTAGTCATTCAGGAGCAGGTTGTTCAGTTTCCATGTGGTTGAGCGGCTTTGAGTGAGTTTCTTAATCCTGAGTTCTAGTTTGATTGCACTGTGGTTTGACAGACAGTTTGTTATAATTTCTGTTCTTTTACATTTGCTGAGGAGTACTTTACTTTCAACGATGTTGTCAATTTTGGAATAAGTGTGATGTGGTGCTGAGAAGAATGTATAGTCTGTTGATTTGGGGTAGAGAGTTCTGCAGATTTCTATTGGGTCTGCTTGCTGCAGAGCTGAGTTCAATTCCTAGGTATCCTTCTTAACTTTCTGTCTCGTTGACCTGTCTAATGTTGACAGTGGGGTGTTAAAGTCTCCCATTATTATCGTGTGGGAGTCTAAGTCTCTTTGTAGGTCTCTAAGGACTTGCTTTATGAATCTAGGTGCTCCTATATTGGGTGCATATATATTTAGGATAATTAGCTTTTCTTGTTGAATTGATCCCTTTACTATTATGTAATGGCCTTCTTTGTCTCTTTTGATCTTTGTTGGTTTAAAGTCTGTTTTATCAGAGACTAGGATTGCAACCCCTGCTTTTTCCTTGTTTTCTATTTGCTTGGTAGATCTTCCTCCATCCCCTTATCTTGAGCCTATGTGTGTCTCTGCACGTGAGATGGGTCTCCTGAATAGAGCACACTGATGAGTCTTGACTCTTTATCCAATTTGCCAGTCTGTGTCTTTTAATTGGAGCATTTAGCCCATTTACATTTCAGGTTAATATTGTTATGAGTGAATTTGATCCTGTTATTATGATGTTAGCTGGTTGTTTTGCTTGTTAGTTAATGCGGTTCCTTCTTAGCACTGATGGTCTTTACAATTTGGCATGTTTTTGCAGTGGCTGGTACCGGTTGTTCCTTTCCATGTTTAGTGCTTCCCTCAGGAGCTCTTGTAGGGCAGGCCTGGTGGTAACAAAATCTCTCAGCATTTGCTTGTCTGTAAAGGATTTTATTTCTCCTTCACTTATGAAGCTTAGTTTGGCTGGATTTGAGATTCTGGGTTGAAAATTCTTTTCTTTAAGGATGTTGAATATTGACCCCCACTCTCTTCTGGCTTGTAGAGTTTCTGCCAAGAGATCCACTGTTAGTCTGGTGGACTTCCCTTTGTGGGTAACCCGACCTTTCTCTCTGGCTACCCTTAACATTTTTTCCTTCATTTCAACTTTGGTTTATCTGTCAATTATGTGTCTTGGAGTTGCTTTTCTCAAAGTGTATCTGTGTGGCATTCTTTGCATTTCCTGAATTTGAATGTGGGCCTGCCTTGCTAGATTGGGGAAATTCTCCTGGATAATATCCTGAGGAGTGTTTTCCAACTTGGCTCCGTTCTCCCTATCACTTTCAGGTACACCAATCAGACGTAGATTAGGTCTTTTCACATAGTCCCACATTTCTTGGAGGTTTTGTTCATCTCTTTTAATCTTTTTACTCTAAACTTCTCTTCTCGTTTCATTTCATTCATTTGACCTTCAATCACTGATACCCTTTCTCCCACTTGATCGAATCAGCTACTGAAGCTTGTGCGTGCATCACGTAGTTCTCGTGCCATGGTTTTCAGCCCCTTCAGGTCATTTAAGGTCTTCTCTATGCAGTTTATTCTAGTTAGCAATTCATCTAATCTTTTTTCAAGGTTTTTAGCTTATTTGTGATGGGTTCGAACATCCTCCTTTAGCTCGGAGAAGTTTATTATTACCGATCATCTGACGCCTTCTTCTCTCAACTCGTCAAATTCATTCTCCGTCCAGCTTTTTTCCGTTGCTGGCGAGGAGCTCTGTTCCTTTGGAGGAGAAGAGGCGCTCTGATTTTTAGAATTTTCAGCTTTTCTGCTCTGGTTTCTCCCGATCTCTGTGGTTTTACCTACGTTTGGTCTTTGATGATGGTGACATACAGATGGGGTTTTGGTGTGGATGTCCTTTCTGTTTGTTAGTTTTCCTTCTAACAGTCAGGACCCTCAGCTGCAGGTCTGTTGGAGTTTGCTGGAGGTCCACTCCAGACCCTGTTTGCCTGGGCATCACCAGCAAAGGCTGCAGAACAGCAAATATTGCAGAACAACAAATGTTGCTGCCTGATCCTTCTTCTGGAAGCTTCATCTCAGAGGGGCACCCGGCCGTGTGAGGTGTCAGTTGGCCCCTACTGGGAGGTGTCTCCCAATTAGGCTACTCAGGGGTCAGGGACACTCTTGAGGAAGTAGTCTGTCCATTCTCAGATCTCGAATTCCATGCTGGGAGAACCACTTCTCTCTTCAAAGCTGTCAGACAGGGACGTTTCAGTCTGCAGAAGTTTCTGCTGCCTTTTTTTCAGCTATGCCCTGCCCCCAGAGGTGGAGTCTACAGAGGCAGACAGGCCTCCTTGAGCTGTGGTGGGCTCCACCCAGTTTGAGCTTCCTGGCTGCTTTGTTTACCTACTCAAACCACAGCAACGGTGGACGCGCCTCCCCAGCCTCACTGCCACCTTGCATTTTGATCTCAGACTGCTGTGCTAGCAGCAAGTGAGGCTCCGTGGGCATGGGACCCTCCAAGCCAGGCATGGGATATAATATCCTGGTGTGCTGTTTGCTAAGACCATTGGAAAAATGCAGTATTAGGGTGGGAGTGTCCTGATTTTCCAGGTACCATCTGTCATGGCTTCCCTTGGCTAGGAAAGGGAATTCCCCAACCCTTGGGCTTCCCGGGTGAGGTGATGCCCCACCGTGTTTCAGCTCACACTCCGTGGGCTGTACCCACTGTCTGACAAGCCCCAGTGAGATGAACCCACTACCTCAGTTGGAAATGCAGAAATCACCTGTCTTCTGCGTCGCTCATGCTGGGAGCTGTAGACTGGAGGTGTTCCTATTTGTCCGTCTTGGAACCTCCCTTAATGTCAGTTTTTTTCTCTTGTCTGATTGTTCTAGCTAGAAATTTCAGTATTATGTTGAATAACAGTGGTAAAAGTGGGCATCCTTGTTGCATTCCAGATCTTAGAAGAAAGACTTTCATATTTTCCCCATTCAGTATGATACTAGCTGTGAGTGTGTCATGTATGGCTTTTATTATGTTGAAGTATGTTTCTTCTATGCCCACAAGCTGAGATTTTTAAAATGTCTTTAATATTTATTTGTTCTGATGGATTTTTGTTTGTTTATTTATTTTTTGCTAACATCTAAACTACCTTCCTGTTTGAAGAATTTTCTGTTGTATTAGTCTTGGCCAAAGGCAGCACCTGTCTTCCAATGTAATAGCTGAAATGATCAAACATATGCATTCCTCTACCTACTAACATCTAGGATCTGGGAAAATGCTATGTGTTCAGCGAAGGAGGGCCTCTTGCCTAGTATGTTAAACCTAGAGTAAATTAGCAAAGAATCAAGGAAGTATAGAGTTTTGTTTTGTTTTTCTATATGTGGCAAAGGTACAAGAAATAGCATCAAGTGTCTAGGGACTGCAATGTCTAGTGATATCATGGTATCCTCTCCAGTTATAGCATCATTTTTTCTTTAGAGTTTTAAAAAATTCATTGCTGCATTCAATGAACTAAATCTTTTATAGGTGACCCTTGAATAACATGAGTTTGAACTACCTGGGTACAGTTTTTTCAACCAAACTTGTATTGAAAATACGTTATTTGGCTGGGCACAGTGGCTCACACCTGTAATCCCAGCACTTTGGGAGGCCAAGGTAGGTGGATCACTTGAGGTCAGGAGTTCGAAACCAGCCTGGCCAACATGGTGAAAACTGTCTCTACTAAAAATGCAAAAATTAGCTGGGCATGGTGGCAGGCACCTGTAATCCCAGCTACTCAGGAAGCTCAGGTAGGAGAATTGCTTGAACCCAGGAGACAGAGGTTGCAGTGAGCTGAGATTGTGCCACTGCACTCCAGCCTGCACAGAGCGAGACTCTGTCTCAAAAACAAAAACAAACAAAAAAGAAAATACATGATTTGTGGGATGTGTAACCTGTGTATATGGAGAACCTTTTCTTATATGTGAGTTCAGCAGAGTCCACTGCTGGACCTGAGTATGCAAGAATTTGAGTATATGCAAGAGGTCCTGGAACCAATCCCCACGTATTGGGGTAACTGTATTTTGGCTATTTGCATATATATACATAGGTGAAATTGGCTGGTAACTCTTTTCTTGCCCTGTGGCTTTTTTCAGTTTTTGTAACTGAAATTTCAGTTTTTGTAACTGATTTTGTAAAGTAAGCCAAAATCATTTTTCTGTTGCTTGAGCAAAGGAACCCTGGCTGACAAAGTGTTCTCTTCAGATCTTGTTTTTCATGTAATTTGGTAATTCATAATTTTCTATTTGTTTCAAGAATCAAGAGTCTGTTGTTTTTTCAATCTGTAATCTTGACTAGAGGTCACTTGTTTGATTGTGCGTGTGTGTGTGTGTGTGTTTGTTGCCAATACACTAAGTTCCTACCTTTGTTTTCATTTTTTGGAATTAATTTGTTATAAAAATTTATTCTCGACTTATTCCTGAAGAGAAGATAGATATTCATAGGTGGTTAGCATCATCTCTAGTGACTTCCAGCTGTCTCATAATTACTCTCTGGGAAAAGATCCTCATCTCAGTGCAGAGGAAGTACCCATGCCCTAGGAGAGTGCCTCTGCGCAGCATCTTCATTAATTCCGAGAGGACTGTGGCGATCTCCTCTGGGAGAAGACTGGAGGTTTCTGTATGGACAAATGTCCCTAATTACCATATGACTCAAGAGAGATTGTCACAGACAGAATTTCACAAAATGGGACTGTTCCCACCCATTCCGTTTCCTTCTCCTGCCCTTGTCTTGCCTTTGTCTGGCCACCTTCTCCCCGTCCCCAACTCCAAGTCCTGTCTTGGCTTGCTGATTTTTGGCAATTTGGGATCCAAAGTAGAGAGAATGATGCCCAGGCCAAGACCTAGCTACTTAGGAGACTGAAGCAGGAGGATCCCTTGAGCCCAGGAGTTCAAGTCCAGCCTGGGCAACATGGTAGGACCCATCTCAGAAACAGAGAAAGAGAGAGAAACGGAGCGAGAGAAAGGGAAAGAGAGAGAGAAGAAAGAGAGAACGAGAGATAGGGTATGAATGACAGAGTAAAAAAGAAGGTAGGAAAGAGAAAAGAGAAAATAAGGCCTCCGAGAAAGGGAGGAGCATCAGGACTTAGACTAGGACCACCAGGTTCTAAGGCAGTGTTAGAATGCAAGCAATAGGAGCCCTGCTGAGATGATGGGGAATTATTGCTGTGGGATATTAATTGGATTTCTTTACTGTTCTTCCAAAATACAATCAATGACTATAATTACCTTTTAATGACCTGATTTCTTGACTTTTTTCTTTAAATGTGCTTAATGTTTAATTCAGCAATATGAGCCCCAGGTTCACTTTTAAGGAGCTGAGTGTAGATTGGCTTCTCCTTGGTTGGCACTTTTCATCTTTCACTTGTGCTGGACTTTACAGTGAGGCTCAAGAACTCCATATACTATGCACTGAGTATTGTTGAAAAAATCTTCTTTTGTTACGTTATTGAAATAGGGTCTTGCTTTGTTCCCCAGGCTGGAGTGCAATAGTAAGATCACAGGTCACTGCAGCCTCAACTTCCTGCGCTCAAGCAATCCTTCCACCTTGCTCTCCCAAAGTGCTAAGATTACAGGCATGGGCCACCACGCCAGGCTGTTCAGTAATTCTTGAAATATATTTTATCAGTGGTCATGGAGATTTTCAGAACTTGTATTTCATTGTGGCATTGTTTCCTAACTACCCCCAATATCCTTTTCCCCTTTCTTCCTTACTAATAAAATTCCCAATGTTTAGGTTGTATCAGTGATGCAGAATAAGGATTACATTTTCTAGCTTCCCTTACAGCTAGGTGTAGCCACGTGAGTACGTTTCAGCAATGGGATCTACGTGGAAGTTGTATGTGGTCCTTCCAGGAAATGTCTTTCAAAGGAGTATCCACCCTTCTTCAGGTCTTCCCATCTTTCTGTTGATTGAAATGTAGGCACAGTGGTTGGAGCTGAGCAGCAAACTTGGACCACAGAGTAAGGAACCTAATTTTGAGGATGGTGGAAGAACAAAACAGAAGAATTCTGAATCCTTAATAATTGTGGAGTCACCTTGTCAGCTGGGCCTGTTTTCCTATGGCCTTGTTACATGTATAAGAAAAGAAATTTTTGTCTTTTAAACCACTGTTTCTTGGGTCTTCTGTTATATGCAGCCAAATCTAGCTCTAAATTATATATATCAGGTATGCAACCATATATTGTTTGATATGACAAAAAAAACACATTTCATTTCTGTTTGTTTGTTATGTATATTGTCTAGTCCTTGGAACCCCCAAAGAATGTGGCATCATAGTTGCAGACTGAATAACTGGAGAACTATTTAAGAGTATAAATGCAGCCTGACCAACATGGAGAAACCCCGTCTCTACTAAAAATACGAAAAATTAGCCGGGCATGGTAGTGCATGCCTGTAATCCCAGCTACTCAGGAGGCTGAGGCAGGAGAATTGCTTGAACCTGGGAGGCGGAGGTTGCGATAAGCCGAGATTGCCCCATTGCACTCCAGCCTGGGCAACAAGAGCGAAGCTCCGTCTCAAAAACAAACAAAAAAAAATGTAAGTGGCAAAGTATGCAAGATGATGATTGTTAACACTGATGGGGGCCTAACCAGCAGCAGGAGGGTCCATTCTTCTTATAGAAACTTGATATTTTTCAGATATTCACCTACCCCTGTCAACACAGTGCAGGGAAAGCTGACTGTGTTAGTCTGTACTTGCATTGCTATAAAGAAATATCTGAGACTGGATAATTTATAAGAAAAGAGGTAGAGGTTAACCTGCAGAGGCTGTACAGGTAGCATAGCACTGACATCTGCTTCTTGGGGAGACCTCAGGATGCTTTTACTTATGGCAGAGGGTGAAGTGGGAGCAGGCACAACACATGGCTAGAACAGGTCAAGAGAGAGTGAGGGCGGAGGTGCCACACTTTTTTTTGTTTTTTTTGAGACAGAGTTTTGCTCTTGTTGCCCAAACTGGAGTGCAGTGGCACGATCTCGGCTCACTGCAACCTCTGCCTCCTGGGTTCAAGTGATTCTCCTGCCACAACATCCCGAGTAGCTGGGATTACTGGCACGTGCTACCATGCCCAGCTAACTTTTTGCATTTTTAGTAGACACGGGGTTTTGCCATGTTAGCCAGGCTAGTCTCGAACTCCTGACCTCAGGTGATCCGCCCACCTTGGCCTCCCAAAGTGCTGGAATTATAGGTGTGAGCCACCGCGCCTGGCCACCACACACTTTTAAAGACCAGATCTCGTGAGACTCACTATTGTGAAGACAGCACCAAGCCATGAGGGATCTGCCCCCATGACCCAAACACCTCCCACCAGGCCCCCCACCTCCAGCATTGGGGATTAAAATTCAACATGAGATCTGGGCAGGGACAAGTGTCCAAACTATGTTACTCACCTCATCCCAGCTCTTGGGATGATCTAAGTGTTATCTCACACTTCTGGCAAGAATTTGGTACATGAATGGCTACATGACCCAAGGTGGGCTACTTAGACTCAAGAGGCAGTTTGCTGGACCTTCTAGGAAAGTTACTTCTCATTTCCTTGGAAAGTTTCTGAAAGAGACCCTTTCTCCCTTTGCTTGGCTATTGCTGTTCAGATCCAAGGCCCAACACTGCTGTAACCATCAGCACATGCTTGAAGATGATGCTGACACAGAGGACAGCAAAGCCAGTCAAGTCACAAGCACATGGAGTCATAGGCACTGGATTTAATACTTTTGAAGCAGGTGCTACTTCAGGACTTTCAGTGAGGTAAATCGATCAATTTCCAGGTAAGTGATATTGAACTGGATTCTCTACTACTTGCAGTTAAAAAGATTCTAAGTTGATATGACCATATGGTGGAAACAAGCCCTCAACTTGGAGCTGAATACTTGGATTCTGCTCCCAGCCCCACCACCAAGTGGCATGTGCCCATAAGCAAGTCACTCCACCTCTCTGGGCCTTACCTTCCTTATCAGAAAAGGTGAAGTTTTGGGGCTAGATCAGTGGTTCTCAATCATGGGTAGTTCTATTTCCATAAGATATTTGGAAAAATATGGGACATTTTTCATTTTGACAATAATTGTGGAGACACTACTGACATTTAGTGGACAGGAGACAGCAATGCAGAATTTCTTCAATGCTTGGAATGATCGCATATGATGAGAATTTCTCACACCTGACATGCCTCTTGAAACACTGTCTTAGATGTTCCTTTTATCTCTTTCTTCTCTTATGAATCTGGGGGGTCATTTATTAATCTCTCTTGATTTGCTCTCTTGCTTTTCTCAAACTGTTGGCCTCTATTTGGCTGTCTAAATAGAAGCTATAGAGCAGGGTTTCCTAGTTGTGGTCCCTAGGATAATATGCAACAGAATTACCCTGGAGAATTTCTAAGAATTCAGATTCCTGGGCCCAATCTGAAACCTACTGAATCAGCATCAAGACCCCCAGGTTGGGGCACGGTGGGATGTGCCTACAGTCCAAGCTACTTGGAAGGCTGAGTGAGGAGGATCTCTTGAGCCCAGGAGTTCAAGTCCAGCCTGGGTAATATAATGAGACCTTGTCCCTAAAAAAAACCAAAAACCAAAACAATGTCCCTAGGTTACCTTTATGCAAGCTATAATTCACTTTACATTTTGTCTACCTAGGCCACAATGCCAACACTATAAATTTTTTTTTTTAAATAAAAGTCACTTACAACATTTAAAAAAATAAAGTATCATTCATCTTGGTAGTATTTGAGTTCCTTACATAAATTATTTTACTTAGCCTCACAGCAACTTCATTTAAATAAGCTACAATCCCCATTTTACAGAAAAGAAGAACTGAAGAACTAAAGTTCGTATCTTCATTTCATAGGTTAAGGAAACAACTGCTCCATCTTTACAAGCTAGCAAATGTTAAGGGCTGGGACTTGAGCCCAGATTTGCTTCAGCCCAAAGCCTGACTCACGCCATTACACTCTGCCAGCCCATGCTGTTCCTTGTCTTTGATAGTGTCTAGCAAAGACACACACCGGAGAAATGCCCCAGCTGCTATTTGCAGCCACACTGTTTGCACAAATGATGTACATTAAAAATATATGTGACGTATGTTATTCAATATACTGTTTATGAATAAAATTCAGTTAATAAAACAACATGTACAGTATGATGCCATTTATTAGCTATATTCCAAAATGTTAACAGTAAGAGGGATTATAGAATATGTATTTTTAGTATACTGACATAACTCAAGCACGGCAGAGATGGCTGGCTGAAACTCATGTTTCCCTCTTCCTTAGTTTAGAGTTATCACTTGGACACAGATGTCCAATCAGGGACTACACTTCCCAGCCTCCTTTGCATTCAGATCAGAACATATGGCTAATTCTCACCAATGCAATGTGAGAAAAAGTGATGTATTACTTCCGAGGTGGGGCTTTTTTATGCTCCCCTCCACGCTCTGTTAGCTGGGTGCAGAGGACTCCAAGGAAACAGAAACTATTAGACCCTCAACTTGAAAGGAGTCTAGGTTCCTAAATGACAATGTGGAGGAACAGCCACTGTCTGAACTCAACTGTTCAATTACAGAACTGAACTGTTCAGTTTAGTTAGCCACCTGAACTGTTACATGAGCAAGAAATAAACTGTTGTGCTATGTCATGGAAATTTGGGGATTATTTGTCATAGCAGCTAATGTTACCCTACCTAATATGAGTAATACATACTGACAATTACACTTTTAATTTTCTTCTTTTTATACATGTGTGATTTTAAAAATAATGATAAATAACATTTTTGGGATTCAAAGTAGTAGTTACAGCAAGGAGTCTCCTTACTAGTTTTTAACTCTCAAAACTCGCATCATTTAACGAAAACTAGAGGGATCTATGAAGGAAGGAATAAAAGGCTGGCAGATTGACTAGCTGCCTCTCAACATTTCTTTTTACATGAAAGCTGACCATGCATAGAAAGCCATCTAAATATCCTTCAGTTATTACTGCACCAGAGGGACCAATCAGTGTCAAAAATTTAGGAACTTGTTACCCAAAATTTTGCTTTTCTTTGAGTTGAATGGCATTCTTCACATACGTATGAACATGGGGCATATGAACATGGGGCGACAGATTGCAAAGTACTCTTAAGGGCATAAAGAAGAATGAATAAAATATTTTCCTGTCCTTCGTCATGGTACCTTGCATGGATGAAGCTTAATGTAATACCTAATTGGCTACAAAAGAATCACAGGCCTGTAATCCCAGCACTTTGGGAGGCCCAGGCGGGCAGATCACGAGGTCAGGAGATCGAGACCATCCTGGCTAACATGGTGAAACCCTGTCTGTACTAAAAATACAAAAAATTAGTCTGGCGTGGTGGCAGGCGCCTGTAGTCCCAGCTACTTGGGAGGCTGAGGCAGGAGAATGGCGTGAGCTGGGCGGAGCTTGCAGTGAGCCGAGATCACGCCACTGCACTCCAGCCTAGGTGACAGAGCGAGACTCCATCTCAAAAAAAAAAAAAAGAATCACAGGGTTTTAGAAAAGCTGAATGGTGCCTTGGGTTTAATTTCCAGGGAGTTATGCTGCAGCATCTTATCCAACAACTCATAATGAATTGCAGTAACATAATCCAAAGGCATTGAACATGAAGCTGACTTCACCGTGAGCTGCATGAGAACCCTGAAGAGTATACGACAGCCACATTGTGGATGGGTTTTAATAGGTTTAAGGTTTCATCAAAAATGAAAAAGAAGATGAAAGAAAAACCTGTAATTACTTCAACAGAAGAAACCAGAATAGTTTAATTACTTGGAATGAGAATTAAAGCACAAAATAAATATTTGGTGAGAGTTTAGCTATAAATACAGGGAACTACTTATTTTCATGGGCAAGATCAAGGTAAAATTATCATTTTTATTTCTCATGGTTCAGTGATTACTGTGTTGTTTGCTTTTAGTGTCTGTATGACGACAGAGATAGATCTTTGTGGACAGAGGTTTTATTTCAAATGGATCATTCCCGCTTCCTGGCTATGTCCACACAAAACCAAAATATCTAGATAAGTGCTATCAAGCTGTAAAAATGGCAAATGATGCCAAGGTTTCTGGTGTTTCCAAATATCTGAGTGTTTATACAAATGTTTCCAAATATGTAGCTGTAGGCATTGGCAGTTTAGTTGACAAAACTCAGATAAGTACTGGACTTCCTATTTTTAGCATACTTATTTTTAGCACAAGATTCTACCTATGCTTAGTAATGGATGATACAGTAACTGCTTCAAATTCTTGACCCCAGGAAAGGCCCACATATTCAAGGAGGTCTGGGAAAAGCCGCTTATCCCTTCGGCCTTCTATGAGCCACCAATTTCCCTGTCACATGAAATCTAGTGAGTCCTGCAAACAGTCCTGAGTTATTACTGTCCTAGAGAGGCAAAGGCATGCCAAAGATGTGGAGAACCTGTTGTGATGACCTAATGGGCACCCTAGTCCTGAGCACCCAGTAAGCACACGAGAAAATCTGCCAATAAAGAGAATGTTCACAGACTGCCTTTACCACATCTGTCCACTTATCAGCATCTGAAGCTACATCTTCATATGGATGCATTTCCTGGTTCCTATCTAAAACCAATCCTTCCACTTTGCACTAGACCCCTTTCCCTCTTGCCTACCCAAGACATTGTTCCAACAGTTCTTCTTTCTCCTCCATTGGAAAGTTTTCTCTTCTTCTTCAGGATCCTTCCCATCTGCAGACACGCGTGCTATTGTTTCTCCTGTTCGTCAGCGTGCACAGGCACGCAGGCATGGGCACACACTGCACTTTCCTTTGATGAATACTTCCCTAGCTAGCTACTGTCATACTTGTTTGAGAGCGAAACGCTTTCCAGATGTGTCTGTACTCACTGTCTCTAAGCTTTGTCCCCTCACTGTCTCTTAAACCCGCTCTTATCCAGTTTTTAGTTCTACCCATTCCATCAAATCTGCCCTCTTTGGCTGAGCTGCTGGATCCACCCATCAGTTCTCAACCCTCCTTTTAACTTGATCCCTTAGTAGCATTTGGTATTTTGGGTCACTCCCTTCTATATTTTTTATTATACTTTAAGTTTTAGGGTACATGTGTACTACATGCAGGTTAGTTACATATGTAAACATGTGCCATGTTGGTGTACTGCACCCAGTAACTCCTCATTTAACATTAGGTGTATCTCCAAATGCTATCCCTCCCCACTCCCCCCACCCCACAACAGGCCCCGGTGTGTGATGTTCCCCTTCCTGTGTCCATGTGTTCTCTTTGTTCAATTCCCACCTATGAGTGAGAACATGCAGTGTTTGGTTTTTTGTCCAAAGGGTTAATATCCAGAATCTACAATGAACTCCAACAAATTTACAAGAAAAAAACAACCCCATCAAAAAGTGGGCAAAGGATATGAACAGACACTTCTCAAAAGAAGACATTTATGCAGCCAAAAGACACATGAAAAAATGCTCATCATCACTGGCCATCAGAGAAATGCAAATCAAAACCACAATGAGATACCATGTCACACCAGTTAGAATGACCATCATTAAAAAGTCAGGAAACAACAAGTGCTGGAGAGGATGTGGAGAAATAGGAACACTTTTACACTGTTGGTGGAACCGTAAACTAGTTCAACCATTGTGGAAGTCAGTGTGGCGATTCCTCAGGGATCTAGAACTAGAAATACCATTTGTCCCAGCCATCCCATTACTGGGTATATACCCAAAGGATTATAAATCATGCTGCTATAAAGACACATGCACATGTATGTTTATTGCAGCGCTATTCACAATAGCAAAGACTTGGAACCAACCCAAATGTCCAAAAATGATAGACTGGATTAAGAAAATGTGGCACATATACACCACGGAATACTATGCAGCCATAAAAATGATGAATTCATGTCCTTTGTAGGGACATGGATGAAGCTGGAAACCATCATTCTCAACAAACTATCGCAAGGACAAAAAACCCTTCTTGATCTTCTTTCTGTTTCACTTGGTTTCCAGGACACCAGACCCTTCTAGTTTTCTGCCTACATTAGTGCTTGCTTCTTCTCAGTCTCCTTTGCTGTTTCTTCCTTCCCCTCTAACCTTATTTTATATTTTGTTTTTATAGAACAAACTGTAAAACAAACTTTGTCACCCAGGCTGGAGTGCAGTAGTGCAGTCATAGCTCACTGCAGCTTTGAACTCCTAGGTTCAAGCAATCCTCCTGCCTCAGCCTCCCTAGTAACTGGGACTACAGGAGCACACCAACTCCCAGCTAAGTTTTTTATTTTTTTTGTAGAGAGGGAGTCTCATTTTGTTACCCAGACTGGCCTCAAACTCCTGGCTTCAAGTGATCCTCCTACTTCGGGCTCCCAAAGTACTGAGATTGCAGGTGTGAACCACTGCACCTGGCCCACACAACCTAGTTGGAATATCTGGGAGTATAAACATCAGAACTTTTCTTCGCTTGATCTAAATACATTTTATTGGAGACTTTATTTAGTCTTATAGTATATTCTGAATGTTTCTATCCCCCTCAAATTTAAATGTTAAAAATGTGATCATCGGCCGGGCACAGTGGCTCACACCTGTAATCCTAGCACTTTGGGAGGCTGAGGCGGGTGGATCACAAGGTCAGAAGTTCGAGACCAGGCTGACCAACATGGTGAAACCCCATCTCTACTAAAAATACAAAAATTAGCTGGGCATGGTGATGTGTGCCTGTAATCCCAGCTACTCAGGAGGCTGAGGTTGGAGAATCGCTTGAACCCCAGAGGCGGAGGTTACAGTGAGCCGAGATTGCACCATTGCACTCCAGCCTAGGCGACAGAGTGAGACTCCATCTCAAAAAAAAAATAGTAATAATCAATTCAATGGTATTATGTGGGGCATCATGAGACCAAAGCTCTCACTAATGGGATCAGTGCCCTTTAAAGAGTGGCCCCGGAATGCTGCCTGGCCCCTTCTGCCATCTGAGGACACAGCAAGAAGACATCTGTCCATGAAGAAAGTGGGTTCTCACCAGACCCTGAATCTGCTGGCACCTTGATCTTGGACTTCCCAGCTTCCAGAACTGTGAGAAATAAATTTCTCTTGTTTAGTCATATTATCAGGTATTTTGTAACAGCAACCTGAATGAAGTAGGGTATGTAGCTTTAAAAACACCATGCTGATGACAATGACTCCTGAATTTATTTCATAATTCCAGGCCTTTCTCCCACACTCCAGAAGTACATGTATTAATATCTCCACTTGGATATCTAATAGACAAGCTCAACTCCTGATCTCCCATCTCAGTTAAAGGCAACTCTGTCCCCAAGCTGGTCACATCAAAAGCCATGGAGTGAATCCTGGACTCCTATTCTTCTCACAGCCCACATCCAATTCTGGCTCCATAGAAATCCTATTGATTCTACCTTCAAAACATATCCAGTGTCCAACTACTTTTGGCCACCTTCATTACTTCCACCCCTTCTGGTGTCACCATAACCGTGTGTGTGTGTGTCTGTGTGTGTGTTTTGAGATGAGCTCTTGCTCTGTCACCCAGGCTATGCTCCAGCATAGCTCACTGCAACCTTGAACTCCTGGTCTCGAGTGATCCTCCCGCCTTGGCCTCCCAAAGCACTAGGATCACAGGCATGAACCACCATGTCCAGCTCAATTACTTGATTTTGATGCTCATACTCTATTGTCTGTCTCCTCTCTCCCCACACTGGAATGTGAGTTCCATGAGGGCCAGAGTCTTCGTCTGTTTTGTTCACTGATGTACCACAGGTGGAGAGAACAGAGCTTGGCATACAGAGGACACTCAATAAGTATGTGTCAAATGCATTGAATCAATAAGTAGAAAAATCAGGTTGTAAGATCTTCCTGGTAATGATGATGATGATGATCGTGATGATGCTGATGATAGCTATCTTTTATTGAGCACCTACAATGTGCCGTTGACAGGCTATGCACTTTATCTCATTTCATCTTCAAAACAGCCACCTAGCATAGATACCTTTATTTACCCTATTTTTCAGATGGAGTCTGAGGCACAGAAAATTTCTGTGATGAGGCTGGTCCAAGTGCAGTGGTGTTTACAACTAGTAGGTCACAACCAGTTACGTATCTCTTTGTTCCTTCTCCATTCCCACTGCTTCACTTGACTAGCCTTTAAAACCTTTAAAAAACATTTAAAAAAGAGAAAATTTTTGTAATTTGTCCCAGGTCACCATCGCTGGAGGAGGCAGAGCCAAGATTAAACCCAGAGCTGCGTGCTCAACTTCCCCACTATTCTTATGCATTTCTGGAGTGAGTATTAATTAGTGCAGCTTTTCTGAGGGTAATTTGACCTCAGCTTTAAAAAGGATATGTTCATACCTTTTATTGCAGAGAACTACTGACAGATATGCACAAAAGTCTACGCACACCAATGTTATAACAAACAAACAACCAAACAAAAAATCAGGAAAAACCCAAGTTATTCATAGCAGGTACATTCATACAATGGAAAACTACGTAGCCAATGATACAACACTTTAAAAGAATGTAATGACATGGAAAAACCTTCACACCGTGTGGTAAGCAGAAACAAAAGAATAACAAGAAACCAGGAATAAAACTGGGTACATGTCATGATCTCCTAATTTAAAAAATTTATGCATAAAAAATAACTGGAAGGAGGACACCAAAATGTTAATAATGATTCTCCTGATACCGTGATTATGGTTATTATTTTAAAGATGGAGTCTGGCTCTGTTGCCCAGGCTGGAGTGCAGTGGTATGATCACAGCTCATGGCAGCCTCCAAACTCCTGGGCTCAAGCAATCCTCCCACCTCGGTCTCCTGGGTAGCTGGGACTGTAGGTGTGTGCCACCACACCTGGCTGTTTTAAAATTTTTTGTAGAGATAGGGTCTCACTTTGTTGCCCAGGCCAGTCTCAAACTTCTGGCTTCAAGCAATCCTCCTGCCTTGGCCTCCCAAAGTGCTGGGATTATAGGCATGAGCTACCATGCCAAGCCACAAAAAGTTATTTATTATTTATTTATTTATTTTTTTTTTTTGAGATGGATTCTCGCTCTGTTGCCCAGGCTGGAGTGCAGTGGCACGATCTCTGCTCACTGCGAGCTCCACCTCCCAGGTTCACACCATTCTCCTGCCTCAGCCTCCCGAGTAGCTGGGACTACAGGCACCTGCCACCGTGCCTGGCTAATTTTTTGTATTTTTAGTAGAGACGGGGTTTCACCATGTGAGCCAGGATGGTCTTGATCTCCTGATCTCATGATCCGCCTGCCTCAGCCTCCCAAAGTGCTGGAATTACAGGCATGAGAAAAAGTTATTTTTAAAAGGAGTCTCTGCTTCAACATTAAAATGTGCTTTTCCATTTATAAAATATGTTAATAAAATTTATTACAAAATTACACATACCTGAGTAGCTGAAATAAAAGATTAGATATCCATGAAATATCAAAGGGCTCCTAAGAAGTTAGAATGCAACAACTATATTTCATATATCCAATTTTTTCCAATATATATCCATATATCAATTTTTCCATATATCAAATTTTTGTATTTCATATCCTCATCTGGATAAAACATATTGAACCATTTCATTTAAGCACACTAAGTCTTCAATGTTTTAGTAAGGTTTAGCTTCTCTTTCCCTTTCTTTTGGAGGTATATTCCTTAAAATGATGTTAAGTTCTCTTTGGAGCACTTGGTTCTCTTAACCAGGAGAGAAGTATCTCATTCCATAGCAGAGTGCCTTGATAAGTTGTTTCAAGGACATTGCAAATAAAATGTATCTACACTGTTTCATCACATTAAGAAGTTACTGTAGTAAACACATTCCTAGGCAATACTTACATATAATCTCTCTTAACTCCATTCCTGGAGAATTATCTTCTTTACTTGGAAAACATCACTTTTTTTTTCCCTGATTACAAGTCATTCTGAGAGATGTCAGAAACCTATATGGTGCAAGTGAGTACTGTGGGTTTTCTTAACATCAAAAATAAGATCAATGCTTGAATGATTAGTTAGCTTACTAAACAAAGAAAGAAAAGGACAGCTTTGAATTTGCTCATAAAACAACTTGAAAGATTCAAAAATGTTAATGTTTCTAGGTTTATAGTCATGCGACTGAAGTGACTTTTGATATATATAATTCCTGAAGCCCACATAGAATCTTAACATTCTTGTGGGTTTAAAGGTGAAATGTTTCAAAGGATTGGGAATGAATGTATTAACAGAGAGACTATGAAGAGAATGAAAGAGCTGACAGAAGGTGCCACACTGATGGGGAACACACACACACCAGTGTGCACACACGTGCACAGCCACACACCTGTGCACACATACGCACACACACACACCTGTTCATATAGCTCCTATAGCAAACTGGGCTCAGTTTTGAGAACTTGAATATGAGCCAAATGCCTGCTCAAGGGAATGAGTCCAGCCTAGGTCAACATAGCCCAAGAGACGGGGCCAGCTATCGAAGAAAGAACACAGGAGCCATCAACATCGAAACCAGAAACAATGACTGGAGACCTGAATTCCAAACCTGGAATGTAGAATATAAAGGAATGGAGAAGCACATTGTTTTCAGAGAATCCCAGAGCTGAAACACAGGGAATAAGAGGAGAAGAATCATTAACATGTATGAAATCCAGAAATCCTGTGGACCAGTAATGATCAGCAAAATGCCTGGCCAGGGCTGGAAGCCCCGAGGGCCACTGCCTGTGGCTAGTTTTCCCAGCATACCCTAACCTCTTTCAGTGCTGCTGGGACCTCTGCCCTTCTCCTCTCAGGTCCACATTCCTGCAGCCCTTCAGCAGGGAAGAAATGTCTTCCTGGGAGATCCCTCTCCTAGGGTCACGACCTTCAGGGAGCAGTCAAGCCAGAGCATCAGGTTTTCGGAGGCCATAGGGAAGGGAAGGCCACCAGTGCCCTCTCAGAGGCCCCTGCATGGAGCCCATGGTGTCCGGCATTTTCACCTTCCTATTTGGGTATTATGATATCCACTTTTATTCGTGAGGAAATTGAACTTATTCTGGGTCATTCGGTTCAAAATTAGCAATATTAGGTTTTAGAATTTCTTCTACTGTTCTCCAAAACTCAAATTCTGTTTTTTTTTTTTTTTTAGACTGAGTCTCACTCTGTCGCCAGGCTGGAGTGCAGTGGCACGATCTTGGCTCACTGCAACCTCCACCTCCAGGGTTCAAGCCATTCTCCTGCCTCAGCTTTCCAAATAGCTGGGACTACAGGTGCGTGACACCATGCCCAGCTAATTTTTGTATTTTTAGTAAAGACCAGGTTTCACCATGTTGGCCAGGATAGTTTTGATCTCTTGACCTCGTGATCTGCTCGCCTTGGCC
The DNA here is from genome assembly GCF_009828535.3 of Hylobates moloch. NCBI lineage: Eukaryota > Metazoa > Chordata > Mammalia > Primates > Hylobatidae > Hylobates > Hylobates moloch. Next base: position 64,079,693 of record NW_026652277.1, read on the forward strand.
TCCCAAACTGCTGAGATTACAGGCATGAGCCACTGCGCCTGAACCAAAACTCAGATTCTTTTACTTATGACATCATCAAAAGCACATCAGAGTTCTACTCCTAATAACAAATGTTTAATTTTTAATGAAATGCGGGTGTTAGACCTTTACTAAGTGCTGGCAGGAATTTCTAACAGAAGCAGATTTTAGAAACCCTGGTTCTTCCGTGTCCTCCCTCTCTCTCTTGCTCTGTCCGTTCATTCATTATTTATTTATTCATTTTTGAGACAGGGTCTCACTCTGTCACCCAGGCTGGAGTGCAGTGGTGTGATCACAGCTCACTGTAGCCTCGACCTCCCAGGCTCAGGTGATCCTCCTGCCACAGCCCCTGAGCACCTGGGACCACAAGGGTGCACCACACCCAGCTAGTTACTTTATTTTTTGTAGAGACTGGGTTTCACCATGCTGCCCAGGCTGGTCTCGAACTCCTGGATTCAAGCAATCTGCATGTCTCAAGCAATCTGCCTTCTGAAGTGATGGGATTATAGGCATAAGCCACTGTGCCCCGCCCATTTGTTCTTTCTCTCTCTCTAGTCTTCTTTTATTTCTCCCAATCTTAAGGGAGAGCTTTAGCTCCTAGGCCTTCCTCCAGCCATCCATAGCTCTGGTATGGACAAATGCAGTTTTCACCATCATATATCAAATATGTCCTCGAAGCCAACCCTTTCCCCGACCCGCATATCCAGCCTGGTGCCTTAATCTCACCCTTTGTGGAATTCCGTGCCAGGCCTTATGTTCTAGTGCACACCTTAAAGGGGATCTGCATATCCAAAAAGCTGTGCTGCTCAGGAAGCAAGGAGGCCAGCCCCTCCGGCTGTCCCCACCATCCTCGCTCTGCTCTTTTCTGGATGTTACTTGCAGTGGGGCAGGAATTCCAGGTTTTTCATTTCTCTTACCTCTATGAGGAGAAAAACAGAAAGAATGTTCAGATGGGTGGATGGGGGACATGGATTCCTCCACCTGAGGACTCCCAGAAAAGCAACTGAAAATGGAACACGTTTTAATTTTTTCAGATTCAAGCCTCATGTTTTCCAACAGAACACAAATGTGACATGACGCTTCTCCACGGAAGCAACAAGTGTGGGGTTAAACAGGGAGAACAAAGGTGGTAACAGAGGCCGGTGTCGAGGGAATGTGAAGGGAAGGAAGGGCTCTTGTTCACACCACGGGGGGCAGGGGAAGGTGTGGGCTTGCCCTTTGTCCTCCTCTGGACCCTTATATGAGGCTGCCTTTTGCTTCCAAATCTGCCAGAACCTGAGATGAATGCCCGAGCCATAAAATAAATGGGCTGAGGTTCAAGAAAGCCCACCTAGCCATTCTTACCAATGGTGACTGGAGTTACATTCATAAAGAAATTAGGAGGATCAGTCACACTGATGGACCAAAAGGTCATGCTTATACAGCAGTAATGTCTGTGTGGATATGAAGCACATATGCTGTTCTTATTGGTATTAAAGTGGCTGACATCAGACCTGGCTCAGGGGTTGCCTCCTCAGGAAGCCTTCATTGACTGCTCCTGGCAAGGCCTCCAGGATAGATGGGACTTTGCTCCCGCGGCAATCCCTCCAGATACCCAGCAGCACATTTACCTGGGATATTCACTCTGTTCATCCATCTCTCTTCTCACTAGCCTGTGACCTCCTTGAGGATGAGAACTGTGTCCTTCTTGGCTCTCCAATACCAGCACTCAGTCTAGGGCCTGGCACACAGTAGGGCTTCAAGACCTGTGTCTTGAGGCACCTTAAGCCTTTAGGTAGTTGGAGACAGGATAATTAGCGGTTTACATTCGGGGACCACAGACCTAGACCTCCTAGGGCTGAATCCTGCCATCAGCTCATAATAACTGTGGGCTCTTAGGCCTCAATTTCCTCAGCTGTAAACTGGAACTCTGATTGGTACCCACCTCTTTAGACTGTTGAGTGCTGAATGAGATAATTATTTTAAAAGTTTAGCCCAGGGCCTGCCTAGTAGCAGTTCTGTAGTGATTCATTAACAATAGCTAATCTTACTATATCATTAGGCAAGAGAGCTTTTCTGAGCAAGAGAAAATGGAGTCTAGTTCTCTCCCTTTCTTTGCTTTGAATCCAGGTTTCAGAGAGTGATTCATCCTAAATCCTGCTTCTCCCTATATGGCATGTAAACCCTTCCAGATTCCTGGAAACTACATCCTGGTTGTTTATCTCAGCAAGCTGAGCCGTCTACCGAAGGCTCATGACCACTATCTCGAAAAGCAGGTCAGTTTAACTTTGGTATTTCTGAGGAAGCTGATGACATCAGTCCATTTCTGGCTATTTGATGATTTCCTTCTGGTTGCTGTATGTCTTAGTCCATTTTCTGTTGCAATAACAGAATACAATAGACTGGGTAATTTATAATAAACAGAAATTTATTTCTCACATAGTTCCAGAGGCTAGGAAGTCCAAGATCAAGGTACTGGGATCTGGTGAGGGCTTTTGTGCTACATCAGCTCATGGCAGAAGGTGGAAGGGCGAGTGACTACACAAGATAGGGAAGATTGGACCAAATGCATCCTTTTATCAGGAGCCCTGTCCCGCGACAACTAACCGGCTCTGGTGATAATGGCATTAATCCATACATGAGGACAGAGCCCTCATGACCTAATCACCTTTTAAAGGTCCCACCTTTTAACACCCTCACAATGACAACTAAATTTAAAATGGGTTTTGAAGGCCACATTCAAACCACAGCACCGGGTTACAGGATGAACACTAGAAAGATGGAGCCATGTTTAGTTCCTTGGTCCTTCCAGATATTTAAATAGCTCACAGATTGGGTATTTCTCAAAATTAACATCCTCCTTAAAAATGAATACTCACTCTCACCCTCTGCCAAGTCCTTTTATTATTATAACCTCATTAATTTCATAACACTTCTATGAGAAGAGCCAGATAGCCTCCCTTTTACAAATCAGATTTTAAAGTCCCAGAGAAGTTAAGTGAATTGTCAGGGTCACGCAGAAAACAGCAATCTGTGTGTTGGGGGAACACTATAGAACTCAGGACTCTTGACAATGAGACCAGTTGACCCAGTGTGGATACGTGTCCTCCCTAAATCTCATGTTGAAATTTGATCCCCAGTGTTGGAGATGGGGCCTGCTGGAAGGTCTTTGGGCCTTGGGAGTGGATCCCTCATGACAGGCTGCAGAGACTTGCCACTCTCCCATCAAGAGTACAGTCTATTTCTCCACCTCCTTGAATCTGTGTAGGTCCTGTGACAGCTGCACTCACAGAATATGGCAGAAGTGACTCTCCACCTGTTCCTGGTGTGACCCTTCACTGGCCCATACTTGGTCATAACACTTTGGCCTGGCAGCTTCTGTTTCTACCTTTAGAAGCCAGTTGTCAAGTAAGAAGTGCAGGTACACTGAAGCTACCATGCTGCATGAAGCCCAGGCGAAGTGGGGGAGGCCTGGGGGGCAAAGCACTACATGAAAAGAGAAAGTCCAGAAGGCACTGAGGCACCAGCCATATGAGAGAGCCATTTTGAGTGTCCCGCCTGGATGAGCCTTTGGATGACTGCAGCCCCGGATGCCATCTGATTGTGATCTTGAGACTCTAAACGAGAATGTCCTGGCTGATCCCAGCCAAAGCACAACTTTGTGAGCGGTAATAATGCATTTTGGTTTAAATCCATTTGGTTTTGAGGTGGTTTGTTATGCAGCAATACATAATGTGAACACTGGCACAGAATAGGCAGTTGGTAAATACTTATCAAAGGAATAATTAATAGATTTTGTTCTTTTCATTCTTAGATTGCTGGAAGCTAAAAGGCCCACAGTAATTCTTAGTCACACGCAGGATCAGAATGTCTTCCAGGGTGGAAATCTGTCCCTGTATCACAACATCCTTACCGGAGGCCTGTGATTTAATCCTTGCAAGACTAAAGCAAGAAGAAGACAACTTCTGCAAGGGTAGGGCTGGGAACTGAGGGTGCAGCATGGGAGATAAGACCAGGGCAGTTGGCAGGTTGTCCCTGGCCTCTTTGCTTATTGTGGCACATGCCATCTTTATTTTTTTAGTTTTTTTTTTTTTTTTGAGACGTAGTTTTGCTCTTGTTGCCCAAGAGCTGGGGTGCAATGGTACGATCTCGGCTCACTGCAACCTCCGCCTCCGGGTTCAATTGATTCTCCTGCCTCAGCCTCCCTAGTAGCTGGGATTACAGGCATGTGCCACCACGCCCAGCTAATTTTGTATTTTTAGTAGAGACAGGGTTTCTCCATGTTGGTCAGGCTGGTCTTTAACTCCCGACCTCAGGTGATCCGCCTGCCCCGGCCTCCCAAAGTGCTGGGATTACAGGCGTGAGCCACCACGCCCGGCCAACATGCCATCTTTAAATCATCATACATATAGCTGAGTGAGACAGGCAGAAGGCAAGGAAGTCCATGAAATGCAAAAGATAGAGAGGTGAGCAGTGGCTGTGACTGTCTCTGGGCAGTGGAGTTACAACCAATTTAAAATACGTCCTTCTTTTTGTTAATTTGTATTTTCTAAACAACCTTCAAAATATGTCTTACTGTTTTACTAAAAATAATAAATAATTTTTTTTTGAGATGGAGTCTCGCTCTGTTGCCCAGGCTGGAGTGCAGTGGTGTGATCTCGGCTCACTGCAACCTCCCCCTCTGGGGTTCAAGCAATTCTCCTGCCTCAGCCTCCCAGGTAGCTGGGATTATAGATGTGTGCCACCATACCCAGCTAATTTTTGTATTTTTAGTAGAGACAAGGTTTCACCATGTTGCCCAGGCTGGTCTCAAACTCCTGACCTCAAGTGATTGGCCTGCCTTGGCCTTCCAAAGTGCTGGGGTTACAGGTGTGAGCCACGCACCTGGCCAATAAACTTTTATTTAACAATTTCACTTGTGCTGTGAACTTTGCAGAAGGCCAAAACAACCAAACCAAGATTGTAACAAGACAAAACAACCAAATAGAAACCCAGCCTCCAAAATTACATTCTCTTCCTCCAAAAGATTAAAGCAAGAGCTACCACATGATTCGGCAATCTCACTACTGGGTATATATCCATAGAAAATGAAATCTGTATGTCTAAGAGATCTTTATACTCCCATGTTCACTGCAGCTTTCTTCAAAATAGCCAAGATATAAAATCAACCTGATGTCCATGGATGGATGAATAAATAAAATGTGATGTATATATACACACACTATTCAGCCTTAAAAAAGAAGGAGGCTAGGCATGGTGGCTCACACCTGTAATCCCAGCATTTTGACAGGCGGAGGTGGGAGGATCACTTGAGGCCAGGAGTTCGAGATCAGCCTGGGCAACAGAGTGAGACACTGTTTCTTGAAAAAAAAAATTTTTTTTTCAGTTAGCCAGGTGTGGTGGTATGCATCTGTAGTCCTAGCTACTTGGCAGGCTGAAGCAGGAAGATCACTTGAGCGCAGAAGCTCAAGGTTACAGTGAGCCATGATCATGCCACTGCATTCCAGCCTGGGCCTCAGAGCAAGACAAGAAGGAAGGAAAGAAGGAAGGAAAGAAGGAAGGAAGGAGGGAGGGAGGGAGGGAGGGAGGGAAGGAAGGAAGGAAGGAAGGAAGGAAGGAAGGAAGGAAAAAGAAAGTGAAAAAGAGAAAGAAAAAAGGAAGGAAGAAAGAAGAAAGAAAGAAAGAGAAGAAAGAAAGAAAGAAAGAAAGAGAAAAGAAACAAACAAAGAAAGAAAGAGTCAGCTGGACGTGGTGGCATGCACCTATAGTCCCAGCTACTCTAGGAGAAGCTGAAGCAGGAGAAGGAAGGAAGGAAGGAAGGGAGAGAGAAAGAAAGAGAGAGAAAGAAAAGAAAGAAAGGGAAAAAAGAAAGAAAGGAAAGAAAGAAAAAGAAAGAAAGAAAAGAGAAAGAAAGAAAGAAACAAAGAAAGAAAGAAAGAAGAAAGAAAGAAAAGAAAGAAAGAAGAAAGAAAGAAAAAGAAAGAAAGAAAGAAAGAAAGAAAGAAAAGGAGAGGAGAAGAGAGAAGAGAAAGAGAAAAACAGATTCAGCTGGGCATGGTGGTGTGCACCTATAGTCCCAGCTATTCTAGCAGAGGCTGAAGCAGGACAATGCCTTGAGTTTATAAGTTCAAGTCCAGCCTGGGCAACATAGTGAAAGCCCATCTCTGAAACAAAACGAAACAGAAAAAAAGAAAGGAAGAAATTTTGTCATTTTTGACAATATAGGTGAACCTAGAGGACATTATGCTAAGTGAAATAAGCCAGGTACAGAAAGATACATAGTGCCCGATCTCACATGTGGGCTCTAAAGAAAGTCTGAAACTCACAGAATCAGAGAGTAAAATGATGGTTAAACAGGAGGAATAAGTTCTAGTGATCTATTGTGCAACGTGATGACTATAGTTAATAATAATGAATTATATATTTCAAAATTGCTAGAAGAGTAGATTTTAAATGTTCTCACTACAAAGAAATGATAAGTATTTGAGGTGATAGATATGTTGATAAGCTTGACTTAATCACGCTGCAATATGTATGTACATATATCATAACATCACATTGTATCCCATAAATGTATAAAATTACTTGTTAATTAAAAATACAAATTAAAATTAAGTAAATATCATGAAAAATTACATTCTAACCAGCTAATCATTTTTTTTCAGTCTTCAAGGCCATTATTTCAGGAAATAAAGAAATATGCCATCCTGAAGTAGCTTATAAAGGGCAAATGAGAGCTAGCCTTGGGTAGAGTGTGGCAAGGGGGTGGCAACTGTCTGGAAGCCAGGTGCAGAGGACTCTCTCATCTTTATTTTTCCACGGAATATTTAGTTTCCTCAGCTTGGTCCCTTAGTGTCCCATCTAGCAGCATCTTGGACTCATCAAACACTCTGATTTATAATCATCCAGCATTAAGTTGCTCTTTGGCAACAATTTTTGGTGATTCTGCTGATTGGTGTGTGATTAATTACACCCTATTAAGAGACCAGTATATATTCTGTGGGAGTGTAACCTTGTCTAATTTGTGGGGAGCAGTTTTCAGCGCAGCCAGCTCAGGAACCATTTAATACTGAATCACCAGCGAAGAATCATTGCTTCTAAAGCAGGCAGCTCAGGATTTGGAAATCTGATGAGGAAAAAATAAAATAAAACTAGAAAAATTAGTTTGGGAGGGGAACAACTCCACCTCCCCAGTTAGGTTCTCCCGGGGGTCTCCTGAGGGTAGGTTCACAACTATTTAATGTCATTTGATTCAACTGACACTTATTGACTCCTGCTTTATGTCAGGAGCTGTTTGGGCCACTGGCTCCACATAACACATGGCATTCACTCATTCACTCATTCATTCATTTAGCAACAATTTAGTGAGCATCTATTATGTCCCAAGCATATTCTAGATCTAGATTCTTTTCTTACATCACACCAGGGTAGGAATTTCTGTTTTGTGCATTGATATAACACAGGAATCTAGACCTAGAACAATGCTTGGCACATAATAGATGCCCACTAAATTCTTACACACACACACACACACACACTCCTCCTGATGCTCTTTACCCTCTTCTAGTGGAAAGGAAGAATAATAATAAACCTTATATATAAGCAAATAATCTAATATATTAGCAGGTGGCAAGTGCTGCAGAAAATAAGAAAGACAGGAGGAGATACAGACAGAGGAGTGACGGAGGGATGAGGGAAGTGAGGAGGCCAGAGCATGCAGGGCCTCTCAGGGTGTTGTAAAACCTTGGGTGCAGCTGGGCTCGGTGGCTCACGCCTGTAATCCCAGTACTTTGGGAGGCCGAGGCGGGCGGGCCACAAGGTCGAGAGATCGAGACCATCCCTGCTAACACGGTGAAACCCCGTCTCTACTAAAAATACCAAAAATTAGCCGGGCGTGGTAGCAGGCGCTTGTAGTCCCAGCTACTCAGGAGGCTGAGGCAGGAGAATGGCGTGAACCCGGGAGGTGGAGCTTGCAGTGAGCCGAGATCGCGCCACTGCACTCCAGCCCGGGTGACAGAGAGAGACTCCATCTCAAAGAAAAAAAAAAAAAAAAAAAACCTTGGGTGCAACAGTGCATGTAGAATTCATCGTAAAAGCACCATTACTGAGCACCTATTGCATGTCTAACACTGTACATAGTTACTTCTTCACCCATACCATCTCAGCTATTCCTCACAAGGGCCACGTAAGGAAGATTTCCTCCCCTTAACTTCACGGACAGGAAACTGTATTATTTAACATGCTTGTATGACTAGTGAGTGTTTGAGTTGGGACCCAGAGCCAGTCTCTCTGCCCCAAAGCCCACACTCTTTCTACCCCATCACATAACCTTGCAAAAAGTGCAATAAAAACGCAACGACCTGGGCAATACTGAGAATAACACGAATACACCTGCAGCTTCAAATCATCGTAACAAAAGCAAACACTATTCAAGAGCTTTGTACACTATACATATCAACTCATCTCATCTTCTCCACAATCCTATGAGGGCCCATCAGGATGTTCCCCATTTTGTAGATGATAAATCTGAGAGGTCAAGTGACCCGTGTGTCATGCAACTAGTAAACGGTGGATCCAAGCTCTGAGCCAAAGTGGCTGGCTCTGTGTTCATAACCACCGCACTCTGTTGATTCATTCATTTATTCAGCGTTGTTTGTTGAACACTGTGGCAGGAAGGGTAACTGCCCCCTCAAAATGTTCGTATTTTAATCCTGGAACCTGTGAATATGCTATTTTACATGACAAAAGGGACTTTGCAGGTGCGATTATTTTAAGAACCTTGAAATGGATATCTGGGAGTATCCCAGCGGGCCCAGTCTTTAAAAGCAAGTCTTTAATAGTGAGAAACCTTCCCGACTGTGGTCAGAGGGAGTTGTAACTGTAGAAGAAAGGTCAGAGCAATGCACTGTGAGAAGGACTTGACCCCCCTGTCCTGATCAGTTGCTGACTTTGAAGATGGTGGATGGACATGAGTTAAGAGGCAAGAAAATGGATTCTCCCCTAGAACCTCCAAAGGAAACCAGTCCTGCTGACACTCTGATATTAGCCCAGTGAGATCATGTGGGACTTCTGCCTTACAGAACTGTAAGATGATACATTTGTGTTGTTTTAAGCCATTTAGCTTATGGTAATTTGGTAGCACAGCCATAGAAAATAAACATGACCACCTACTATGTGCCAGCACTGTTGTAGTCACAGAGGACATGGGAGTGAAGAAAATACAGCAGAGTAACTTATGGTGCCTATGATAGCAAAACACTGGGAAAAATTGTGGAGAGAAGCAGCATGAAGGCACCGTGGCCTAGGAAATGGCTTCCTTTCCCTCCATACCCTAAGGTTGGAGGCAGCAATCCTGTGCTACTGGAGAGGAGAAGGCTGCACCTTCTGTCCAGAGCTTTACTCAATTAAGTACAGTCTGCCTTCTGTGTCCTTGAATTCAGCATCTGGAGATTCAGTCAATTGCACATACAAAATCTCTAGGGAAAGAAATAGAAAATAACAACAAAACAATACAAATAATACAAAAAAATAGTGTAACAGCTATTTACATAGTGTTTACATTGTATTAAGTATTAGAAGTAATCTAGAGATGATTTAAAGTATACAGGAAGATATGCATGTGTTATATGCAAATACTATACCATTTTATATAAGGAACTTGAGCATCTGCAGATTTTGATATACTTGAGGGTCCTGGAACCAATCCCCTTCAGATACTGAGGGATTATTATATTTGCTTTTCAGGCTTTAAGCAGTCTTGAATTTGAATCTGAGCTCCTCACTTCTTGGCTTAAGCATGTCTATGAATCTTCTGAGACCATCTCCTCATCTGCAAAATGGGGGTATTAATACATACTTGACAACTACATATGTATGCTGTATTATGTATCTGTTCTCACACTGCTATAAAAAGAGACCGGGTAAATTATAAAGAAAAGAGGTTTAATTGGCTCACAGTTCTGCAGGTTGTACAGGCAGCACGATGCTGGTATCTACTTGGCTTCTGAGGAGGCCTCAGGAAACTTACAAACACAGCAGAAGGCAAAAGGGAAGCAGGCATGTCTTACATGGCCAGAGCAGGAGGAAGAGAGACAGAGGGCAGAGGTGCTGCATGCTTTTAAATAGCCAGATCTTAACAGCACTCACTCACTATCATGAGAACAGCACCAGGAGATGGTGCTAAACCATTCCTGAAGGACCACCCCATTATCCAATCACCTCCCACAAGGCCCCACCTCCAACACTGGGAATTACATTTGGACATGAGATTTGGTGGAGACACAGATCCAAACCATATCATATGTGTATAGAGTTTTATGAAAAAAATCTGTCTATAGCTATAATTGAAATGACACTTGTGGGGCTGCTATATCAACCTGCTATACCTGGTTTTAGATTTCATGCTACAGTAAAGAGTTAAAAAAATCATCTTATTTAAGGACCACACAACAAATCAGAGTAATATACATGTCAGTCTCTTACCTTTGGAGGTAAAATTATGGGACATTTCCATTTTCTACTTTTTATATTTTGTTAATTAAAATAAAAAATCTTTAATATTTTTGTAAGCAGGAAAAAATAAAGACAAAATGAAAATGATAGTGAAGACCCGAATTACATACCTGTCAGGCTTCCTGGTAGCATTAAATAAGCTCTTGGTGCTTGAGAAAGAGCATCAAGGGAGGACGTGGGAAGAGATGCAGCACTTGAGCCATAAAGTTCAATGCTAATCAATATTGTGGTCATGAACCTGAGATCCTGTAGGATTCTGAAGCAGAGTCTGTTCAGGGTTGGATACTTTCTGGACTAGTATATTTAATTTTATTCTAATTATTTGGAAGATGGCAAATTCTTTGTAGATAGAATCAGAGTTTTATTTCTCTTGAATCCCTGACAGCTCCTAGGGTAATGCCTAACTACATCATAGTTGCTGAATAAATACTTTTTAACTAATTGATCAATTTATGTTTCATGTACATTACATATAGTAACTTATTGTTGAGTGAACTAGAATACTCCATATGGGAAGTGGACTAGAATGTACTATATTGTACCCTGGTGTTAAAGAACAAGTGCCACTTGGGGCTCATAAAGAACTATTTGGAAAAATTCATTACATCTAAAGATAAACTTGGTGGGAACACTGCAAATAACTTATGAGGCCATCAATACCTTGATTCCAAACCAGAAATAGCAGACAGTTTGAGAAAAGAAAATTATAGATCAATTCTATTCATGAATATAGAAGAAAATTTTTAACAAAATATTCGTTAACTTAATCCAGCAATTTATAAAAAAGAATAATAAAACAGCTATTTGAGAATACTGGTTTAATATTCAAAAATCAAATCATGTGTTACATTGTACTATCAGTCTAAAGAAGAAAAACCACATGATCATATCAATTGATGTAAAAAAAGCACTTGACAAAATTCAACATCCACTCATAAAAACATTCAGAAAACTAGGAATAGAAACCAATCCAAATTTTGATATCAAATTTTGCTAGTTTTAATTATAAACACTCTGCAACTAGAAAGAGAAGGAAACTTCCTCACTCTGATAAAGGATATCTACAAAAACCTATAATTGGCATCATACTTAATGTACTTAAGCATGAAAGAATGTTTTCCCTTCAGGACTGGGAACAAGATAAGGTTTTCCATTCTCAATGTTCTTGTTCATCATCATATTGAAAGGTTCTAGCCAGTGCAACAAGGTAAGAAAAAAATAGGCATACAGATTGGAAAGGAAAAAAAAAACTGTTTGCAGATGACTTGACGGTTTACATAGAAGTTCAAGGAATCTGTGGGTTGCTGGCAAGATGGCCAAATAGGAACAGATCCAGTCTGCAGCTCCCAGTGAGACGAATGCAGAAGGCAGGTGATTTCTGCATTTCCAACTGAGGTACACTGTTCCTCTCAATGGGACTGGTTAGGCAGTGGATGCACCCCAAGGAGGGCAAGCAGAAGCAGGGTGGGGTGTCACCTCACCTGGGAAGTGCAAGGAGTGGGGAAGTCTCCCTTTCCCAGCCAAGGGAGGCCATGAGGGACTGTGCTATCCTGCCCAGATACTATGCTTCTCCCACATTTTTTGCAATCCACAGACCATTGTGTGCCTATACCACCAGGGCCCTGGGTTTCAAGCACAAAACTGGGCAGCTGTTTGGGCAGACATTGAGCTAGCTGCAGGAGGTTATTTTTTTTTTCTTATTTTTATTTTTTTAACCCCAGTGTTGCCTGGAACCCCAGCAAAACAGAACTGTTCACTCCCCTAGAAAAGGGGCTGAAGCTAGGGAACCAAGTGGTCTCACTCAACAGGTCCCACTCCCACAGAGCCCAGCAAGCTAAAAACCACGGGCTTGAAATTCTCACTGCCAGCATAGCAGTCTGAAGTCAACCAGGGATGATCAAGCTCGGTCGGGGGAGGGGCCTCTGCCATTACCGAGGCTTGAGTAGGTGGTTTTCCCTTGACCATGCTCAAAAGGACTGGAAGTTCAGACTGGCAGAATTCAACACAGCGTGGCAAAGTGGCTGTGGTCAGACTGCTGTTCTAGATCCCTCTTCACTGGGCAGGGCATCTCTGAAAGAAAGGCAGCACCCCCAGTCATGGGGCTTATAGATAAAACTTATAGATAAAATTCCCGTCTCACTGGGACAGAGCACCTGGGGGAAGGAGAAGCTGTGGGCATAGCTTCAGTGGACTTAAACATACCTGCCTGCCAGCTCTGAAGAGAGCAGTAAATCCCGACAAGGAAGGTCTCCCAGCACAATGCTCCAGCTCTGCTAAGGGATAGACTGCCTCCCCAGGTGGGTCCTTGACCTCCATTCCTCCTGACTGGGAGAGACCTCCCAATAGGAGTTGAGAGACACCTCATACAGGAGAGCTCTAGTTGGTATCAGGCCAGTGCCCCTGTGGGATGAAGCTTCCAGAGGAAGGAGCAGGCAGCAATCTTTGCTATTCTGCAGCCTCCAGTGGTGATACACAGGCAAAAAGTGTCTGGAGTGGACCTCCAGCAAACTGCGGCAGACCTGCAGAAGAGGGGCCTGACTGCTAGAAGAAAAACTAACAAAAAGAAAGCAATAACATAAACTTCAACAGAAGGAACCCCCACAGAGAAACTCCATCCAAAGGTCATCAATCTCAAAGATCAAAGGTAGATAAATCCACAAAGATGAGGAAAAACCAGCACAAAAAGCCTGAAAATTCCAAAAACCAGAATGCCTCTTCTCCTCCAAATGATCACAACCCCTTTCCAGCAAGGGCACAAAACTGGAGAGAGAATGAGTTTGACAAGTTGACAGAAGTAGGCTTCAGAAGGTGGGTAATAACAAACTCCTCTGAGCGAAAGGAGCATGTTCTAACCCAATGCAAGGAAGCTAAGAACCTTGACAAAAGGTTAGACGAACTGCTAACTAGAATAACCAGTTTAGAGAAGAATATAAATGACCTGATGGAGATGAAAAACACAGCACAAGAACTTTGTGAAACATACACATGTATCCACAGCTGAATCGATCAAGTGAAAGAAAGGATATCAGAGATCGTAGATCAACTTACTAAAATGAGGTGTGAAGACAAGATTAGAGAAAGCAGACTGAAAAGGAATGAACAAAGCCTCCAAGAAATATGGGACTATGTGAAAAGACCACACTATGATTGATTGGGGTCCCTGAAAGTGATGGGGAGAATGGAACGAAGTTGGAAAACACTTTGCAAGATATTATCCAGGAGAACTTCCCCAACCTACAAAGACAGGCCAACATTAAAATTCAGGATATATAGAGAAAACCACTAAGTTACTGCTCTAAAAGAGCAACCCCAAGACACATAATTGTCAGATTCTCCAAGGTTGAAACAAAGGAAAAAGTGTTAAGGGCAGCCAGAGAGAAATGTCATGTTACTATAAAGGGAAGCCCATCACACTAATGGTGAATCTCTCTGCAGAAACCCTACAAGCCAGAAGAGAGTGGGGGCCAATATTCAACATTCTTAAAGAAAAGAATTTTCAACCCAGAACTTCATATCCAGCCAAACTAAGTTTCATAAGTGAATGAGAAATAAAACGCTTTACAGACAAGCAAATGCTGAGGGATTTTGTCACCACCAGGCCTGCCTTACAAGAATTCCTGAAGAAAACAGTAAATATGGAAAAGAAAAACTGGTACCAGCCACTGCAAAAACACACCAAAATATAAAGACCAACGACACTATGAAGAAACTACATCAACTAATGCGCAAAATAACCAGCTAGCATCATGATGACAGGCTCAAATTCACACATAGCAATATTAACCTTAAATGTAAATGGGCTAAATGTTCCAATTAAAAGACACAGACTGGCAAATTGGATGAAGAGTTAAGACCCATCGGTGTGCTGTGTTCAGGAGACCCATTTCACATAAAAAGACACACATAAGCTCAAAATAAAGGGATGGAGGAATATTTACCAAGCAAATGGAAAGAAAAAAAAAAGCAGGGGGTTGCAATCCTAGTCTCTGATAAAACAGACTTTAAACCAACAAAGATCAAAAAAGACAAAGAAGGGCATTACATAATGGTAAATGGATCAATGCAATAAGAAGAGCTAACTATCCTAAATATATATGCAACCAATACAAGAGCACCCAGATTCATAAAGCAAGTTCCTAGAGACCTAAAAGAGACTTAGACTCCCATACAATAATAGTGGGAAATTTGACACCCCATTGTCAATATTAGACAGATCAACGAGACAGAAAATTAATAAGGATATTCAGGACTTGAACTCAGCCTTGGACCAAGTGGACCTAATACATATCTACAGAAGTCTCCACCCTAAATCAACAGAATATACATTCTTTTCAGCACCACATAGCACTTATTCTAAAAATTGACTACATAATTGGAAGTAAAACACTCCTCAGCAAATGCAAAAGAATGGAAATAATAACAAACAGCTTCTCCAACCACAGTGCAATCAAATTAAAACTCAGGATTAAGAAACTCACTCAAAACCGCACAACTACATGGAAACTGAACAACCTGCTCCTGAATTACTACTGGGTAAATAACGAAATGAAGGCAGAAATAAAGATGTTCTTTGAAACCAATGAGAATAAAGACACAACATACCAGAATCTCTGGGACACAGCTAAAGCAGTGTTTAGAAGGAAATTTATAGCATTAAATGCCCACATCAGAAAGTGGGAAAGATCTAAAATTGACACCTTAACATCACAATTAAAAAAACTAGGGAAGCAAGAGCAAACAAATTCAAAACCTAGCAGAAGACAAGAAATAACTAAGATCAGAGCAGAACCGAAAGAGATAGAGATGTGAAAAACCTTTCAAAAAATCAATAAATCCAGGAGCTGGTTTTTTGAAAAGATTAACAAAACAGATAGACAGCTAGCCAGACTAATAAAGAAGAAAAGAGAGAAGAATCAAATAGACCCAATAAAAAATGATAAAGAGGATAGCACCACTGATCCCACAGAAATACAAACTGCCATCAGAGAATACTATAAACACCTTTACGCAAATAAACTAGAAAATCTAGAAGAAATGGATAAATTCCTGGGCACATACACCCTTCCAAGACTAAACCAGGAAAAAGTTGAATCCCTGAATAGACCAATAACAACTTTGGAAATTGAGACAGTAATTAATAGCCTACCAACCAAAAAAAAAGCCCAGGATCAGACGGATTCACAGCTGAATTCTACCAGGGGTACGGAGAGGAGCTGCGACTATTCCTTCTGAAACTATTACCAACGATAAAAAAAGAGGGATTCGACTTAACTCATTTTATGAGGCCAGCATCATCCTGATTCCCAAACCTGACAGAGACACAACAAAAAAAGAAAATCTCAGGCCAATATCACTGATGAACATCGATGTGAAAATCCTCAATAAAATACTAGTAAACTGAATCCAGCAGCACATCAAAAAGCTTATCCACCATGGTCAAGTCAGCTTTATCCCCAGGATGCAAGGCTGGTTCAACATACACAAATGAATAAACATAATCGATCACGTAAACAGAACTAATGACAAAAATGATTATCTCAATAGATGCAGAAAAGGCCTTTGATAAAATTCAACACTCCTTCATGCTGAAAAGACTCAATAAACTAGGTATTGATGGAACATATGTCAAAATAAGAAGAGCTGTTTATGACAAACCCATAGCCAATATCATACTGAATGGGCAAAATCTGGAAGCATTCCCTTTGAAAACCAGCACAAGACAAGGATGACCTCTCTTACCATTCCTATTCAACATAGTATTGGAAGTTCTGGCCTGAGCAATCAGGCAAGAGAAAGAAATAAAGAGTATTCAAATAGGAAGAGAGGAAGTCCAATTGCCTCTCTTTGCAGACAACATGATTATATATTTAGAAAACCCATTCTCTCAGCCCCAAAATTCTTTAAGCTGATAAACAACTTCAGCAAAGTATCAGGATACAAAATCAATGTGCAAAAATCACAAGCATTCTTATACACCAATAACAGACAAGCAGAGAGCCAAATTATGAGAGAACTCCCATTCACAATTGCTACAAAGAAAATAAAATACCTAAGAACACAACTTACAAGGGATGTGAAGGACCTCTTCAAGGAGAACTGCAAACCACTGCTCAAGGAAATAAGAGAGAAAACAAACAAATGGAAAAACGTTCCATGCTCATGGATAGGAAAAATCAATATGATGAAAATGGCCATACTGACTAAAGTAATTTATTGATTCAATGTTATTCCCATCAAGCTACTATTGACTTTCTTCACAGAATAAGAAAAAACTACTTTAAATTTCATATGGAACCAAAAAAGAGCCCATATAGCCAAGTCAATCCTAAGCCAAAAGAACAAAGCTGGAGGCATCAGGCTACCTGACTTCTAACTACACTACAAGGCTACAGTAACCAAAACAGCATGGTACTGTTACCAAAACAGAGATATAGACCAATGGAAGAGAACAGAGGCCTCAGAAATAACACCACACATCTACAACCATCTGATCTTCTACAAACCTGACAAAAACAAGCAATGGGGAAAGGATTCCCTATTTAATAAATGGTACTGGGAAAATTGACTAGCCATATGCAGAAAACTGAAACGGACCCCTTCCTTACACCTTATACAAAAATTAACTCAAGATGAATTAAACACTTAAATGTAAAACCTAAAACTATAAAAACCCTAAAAGAAAACCTAGGCAATACCACTGAGGACACAGGCACAAGCAAAGACTTCATGACTAAAACACCAAAAGCAATTGCAACAAAAGCCAAAATTGACAAATGGGATCTAATTAAACTAAAGAGCTTCTGCACAGCAAAAGCAACTATCATCAGAGTGAACAGGCAATGTACAGAATGGGAGAAAATTTGTGCAATCTACCCATCTGACAAAGGGCTAATATTCAGAATCTACAAAGAACTTAAACAAATTTACAAGAAAAAAACAAACAACCTCATCAAAAAGTGGGCAAAGGATATGAACGGACACTTCTCAAAAGAAGACATTTATGTGGCCAACAAACATATCAAAAAAAGCTTGTCATTATCAATTGTCATTAGAGAAATGCAAATCAAAACCACAATGAGATACCATCTCACTTCAGTTACAATGGCAATCATTAAGAAGTCTGGAAACAACAGATGCTGGTGAGGATGCAGAGAAATAGGAAGACTTTTACATTGTTGGTGGGAGTGCATATTAGTTCATTCATTGTGGAAGACAGTGTGGTGATTCCTCAAGGATATAGAACCAGAAATACCATTTGACCCAGCAATCCCATTACTAGGTATATACCCAAAGGGTTATAAATCACTCTAGTATAAAGACACATGGACACATATGTTTACTGCAGCACTATTTACAATAGCAAAGACTTGGAACCAACCCAAATGTCTATCAATGATAGACTGGATAAAGAAAATGTGGCATATATACACCATGATACTATGCAGCCATAAAAAAGGATGAGTTCATGTCTTTTGCAGAGAGGTGGATAAAGCTGGAAACCATCATCCTCAGCAAACTAACACAGGAACAGAAAACCAAACACTGCATGTTCTTACTCATAAGTGGGAGCTGAACAATGAGAACACATGGACATAGGGAGGGGAACATCACACACTGGGGCCTATCTGGGGGTGGGGGTAAAGGGGAGGGCAAGCATTAGGACAAATACCTAATGCATGTGGAGCTTAAAACCTAGATGATGGGTTGACAGGTGCAGCAAACCACCATGGCACATGTAAGCCTATGTAACAAACCTGCACATTAAGTACATGTATCCCAGAACTTAAAGTAAAATTTTTTAAAAAAAGGAAAGTTCAAAGATTCTGATAACAACAACAACAAAATGCAAGAACTAATAAGTGAGTTTGGCGAGTTTGCAGGATGCAAAATAAACACACAAAAGTCAACTCTATTTCTTTATATTAGCAATGAACAATTGGAAATCAAAACTTTAAAAAAATACCATTGACAGTAGTTACTCCCAAAATAAAACACTTAGTTATAAATCTAACATCATAAGACATGTATGATGATCACTACAAAACACAGATGAAAAATAAATCAAAGAAGACCTAAATAAATGGAGAGACATATCATGCTCACGGATTGGAAGACTCAACATAGTAAAGATGTCAATTGTCTCCAACTGATGTACAGATTTAATGTCATTTCAATCAAAATTGTAACAGAATTATTAAAAAGATAGAGACAAGCTGATGCTAAATTTTTTATGGGGAGGCAAAAAAGTAAGATAACCCAAACAATTCTGACAAAGAAGAAAAAGTTTAGAGAAATCATACTATCCAATTTTAATGCTTACTCCAAAGCTATAGTCATCAAAGCAGTGAAGCAATTGTGAGTACTAGCAAAGAGAGACACATAGCTCAATAGAAAAGAAATGAGAGCTTAGAATTAGACCCACACAAATATATCTAACTGATTTTTCACAAAGGCAATTCAAAGGAGAAAGAATAGCCTTTCAACAAATGCAGTTTGGACAAGTGAACATCTATATGAGGAAAAAGAAAGAAAGAAAGAAAAGAAAGAGAGAGAAAGAGAGAGAGAGAAAGGAAAGAAAGGAGAGAGAAAGAAAAAAGGAAGAAAAAGAAAATAACTTTAACCTAACCCTCACAGCTTACATAAAAGTTAAAAAGAATCATAAATCTAAATGTAAAACTTAAAACTATAAAGTGAGCCTTCAGTGGAATAGATCTAAAAAGTTAGATCCCTTCATTCCATTACACTTTAAAGAAAAGAAATTAAATTAGCTGGGCATGGTGGCATGCGCCTGTAATCCCAGCTACTTGGGAGGCTGAGTCTGGAGAATTGCTTGAACCCCGGAGTCAGAGCCGAGATCGCACCACTGCACTCCAGCATGCACAACAGAGTGAGACTCCATCTCAAAAAAAAAAAAAAATTAGCAAAAAGGCAATCTCCCCTTTAATTTAGAGGAACAATCAGGAGTAAAAAGGAAAGAAAACATACCGGGAAAAAAAAAATTGGTGAATCACATGGAGAAATGTGGCCTGGGAGATCTACCTGGGAACACGAATCCCCAGAAATAGCAGTGTCTTGACAGACTTTCAACTCATTTATTCATTCACCAAATATTTACTGATCCCCTTCTATATCTGAGATGCTAAGTACACAACAGTAAACAAAAAAGAACCCATCTTGGAGAAAATTTTTGCAACCTACTCATCTGACAAAGGGCTAATATCCAGAATCTACAATGAACTCAAACAAATTTACAAGAAAAAAACAAACAACCCCATCAAAAAGTGGGCAAAGGACATGAACAGACACTTCTCAAAAGAAGACATTTATGCAGCCAAAAAACACATGAAAAAATGCTCATCATCACTGGCCATCAGAGAAATGCAAATCAAAACCACAGTGAGATACCATCTCACACCAGTTAGAATGGCCATCATTAAAAA
>NW_026652277.1:64100041-64112467 GCF_009828535.3 Hylobates moloch
AAAAAAAAAAAAAAGAACCCATCTTGTTCCATACCCATGGACATTACACTGAAGCAAGGGAAATAGGCTTTAGACAAATACCAATAAGTACATAATAACAACCTGTGAAAAGTGCTATGAGAGAAACAACAGCGTAAAAAAGTAACTAGGTGAGGTGATGGATGTGTTAGTTTGCTTGACTGTAGTCATCATTTCACTTTGTGTATGTATATAAAAGTATCATGTATACCTTAAATACGCACAATACAAACTTTTTAAAAAGGGAACGGGAAAGGGGAGAAAAGAGGAAATAATAGATTATCATCCTAGGAAAGACCAAAAGGGAGGCCTGCTTTAAGTTGGGATGGGGATCAAGGAATGTGTTCCTGAGGAGGGGTCAGAGCAGATGAGCAGGAACAAGCCAGAGCAAGACTGATAGGGAGAGGGCTCCAGGCAGGGGTGGGCTTCACATCAGACCTCAGCTGGAAAAGTGCTGAGGGAATATGAGAAATGGAAATGTGAGAGACGAATTGCCTGTGTGGATGGGGAGGGGTGGCATGAGATGGGGCCAAAGAAGACCCCCAAGGGCTTTTATGCAAGGGAGTGACATGATTCAATGCAAGCTGTCAAAAATTTGCATTGCCAATGTATGAAAAGTGGCCTCGGGAGAAAGCAAGGTAAGTGGTTGGAAAGTCTTGACAGAGGTCTGTGGTGGCCTTATTGGTGATATGTCAGTGAAGATGAGAAAAGTGAACAGATTTGAGAGGTGTTTTGAAAGTATTAGTTTGAGGATGGGGCGCAGTGGCTCACACCTGTAATACCAGCACTTTGGGAGGCTGAGGTGGGCAGATCACGTGAGACCAAGAGTTCGAGACAAGCCTGGCCAACATGATGAAACCTCGTCTCTACTAAACATGTAAAAAAATTAGCTGGATGTGGTGGCAGGCACCTGTAATCCCAGCTACCCAGCTACTTGGAAGGCTGAGGCAGGAGGATCACTTGAACCAGGGAGGCAGAGGTTGCAGTGAGCCGAGATCGTACCATTGCATCCAGCCTGGGTAACAGAGTGAGTTTCTGTCTCAAAAAAAGGAAAAATTAAGTGTTAGTTTGAACACTGTAAAATAGTCCATATTTGGCTTTTTTTTTTTTTTTTTTTTTTTTTGAGATGCAGTCTCTCTCTGTCACCCAGGCTGGAGTGTAGTGGCGCTATCTTGGCTCACTGCAACCTCCACCTCCTGAGTTCAAGCAATTCTCCTGCCTCAACCTCCCTAATAGCTGGAATTACAGGCACGTGTCACCACACCCAGCTAATTTTTGTATTTTTAGTAGAGACAGGGTTTTGCCATGTTGTCCAGGCTGGTCTCGAACTCCTGACCCACCTCAGCCTCCCAAAGTGCTGGGATTACAGGTATGAGCCACCATGCCCAGCTGGCTTTTTTTTTTTTTTTCTACAAAGATGGGAATTTCATATGATTTGGTCTAACAGATTTGGCAGGACTGGTGAAGGAGGTGGAGGGAGGTGTTAGGAATAAGAATGACCCCCATGTTTCTGGCCTTAGCAGCAGAGTATATGGAAGTTTATTGAGATGGGGAAGACTGGGGGAGGGACAGGTGCTGAGGTGTGGGGGTTGGTAGAAGAAGCTCAGTTGACAGATGTGAGGTTCGTGATATCTGTGTGATGTCCAAGTAGAGATGTCCATGAGGCAGTTGTTATAGGATTTGGGAGCTCAGCGGAGAGTCCTAGCTAAGACACACATTTAGGAATTTTAGCATATTAGATGATACTGAAATATGTGGGAATGGATACACGCATCTAGAAGAAAGTTTAAAATGAGGAGAGAAGAGGGCCCAGCAGCTCCAATATCTGGAGACTGGGTATAGGAGGAGGAGCAGCAAGAAACTGGAGAATGAGTCTGAGTTGTAGGAGGAAAACCAGGAGAGTGCAGCCTATGAAGGCCAAAGAAGAGCAGGAGTCAACAAAAAAGAGAGAATGGTAGACTGTGTTGGATGCTCCTGAGGGGTCTAGCAAGAGGAGACATTGATTATTTGTTGTTTAAACTCCAGGTTAAGGCCAGGCATGGTGGCTCACACCTGTAATCCCAGCACTTTGGGAGGTTGAGGCAAGTGGATCGCTTGAGCTCAGGAGTTTGAGACCTGCCTGGGCAACATGGTGAAACCCTATCACTACAAAAAATACAAAAATTAGCTGGGTGTGGTTGCACACACCTCTAGACCCAGCTACTCGGGAGGCTGAAGTGGGAGGAACTGCTTGAGTGCAGGAGGTGGAGGTTGCAGTGAGCCGAGATTGCGCCACTGGATTCTAGCCTGGGCAACAGAGCAAGACTATGTCTCAAAATAAATAAATAAATAAATACCAAAGTGAGAAAATATACCTGCTACTCTATAAAACACAGATTTGGTAACATCACAGAAAAGAAACCCTACAATTGCTGTGAATGGCTATAACAATATAAACACATACATTGTGTTTGCTCTGTGCCAGGCACTGCTCTGAGTATTTCTTATATATCCACTCATTTAATCCTCACCACTCCCAGTTTACAAACAGGATAAAGGTAAATAACTTGTTCCATGTCAAAGGGCTAAATGTAATGGAGCTGGAATTAAATCCAGGCATTCTAGCTCTGGGGTTAGTGCTATTAACTATTATACTCTCATGAATGATTGACAGATTCCTTAACGAATTTGAAAGCTGTCATTTGAAATACAGAATGTCACTGCTGATGCATTCAGATAGCTGCCAAAGGTGAAACAGTTTTCAGTTTAGAATTTTAGTGGATTTGCTCTAAGGACGTGTTTGTGTGTGTGTCCACGTGTTTTAACTTCTCTAATCCCAGGCAGACCTATTGCCATATGTGGTAGATTGTTTCAGAGCTGCTTACAACAGTCTCTCCCATCCAGCATGCCCTTAGCCTCTCCTCCATCAAGAGGAAGGGCCTATTCCTTTCCCCTTAAATCTGGGCTGCCCTTTGTGACTTGCATCAGCTGATTAAAACAGGGTGGAAATGATGTTCTTGGACTGTCAAGGCCTGGCCTCAAGAAGCTTTTAGTTAGTTTTTTTGTTTGTTTTTCGTTTTTTGTTTGAGACAGTCTCGCTCTGTTGCCCAGGCTGGAGTGCAGTGGCGCGATCTTGGCTCACTATAACAACCTCCTCCCAGGTTCAAGTGATTCTTGTGCCTCCGTCTCCCGAGTAGCTGGGATCGCAGGTGCCTGCCATCATGCCCAGCTAATTTTTGTATTTTTAGTAGAGATGGGGTTTCACCATATTGTCCAGGCTGGCCTCGAACTCCTGACCTCAAGTGATCTGCCCACCTTGGCCTCCCAAAGTGCTAGGATTATAAGCATGAGCCACCACGCCCGGCCAAGAAGCTTTTAGTTTCTGTTTTCACTTAGGAAAAGCAGCCATCATGTAAAGAACTCAAGGCTCTTCTACTGGAGGGAAAAACATCTGAAAAGGAAGGTCCTGGAGGATGAGACAAAATGAATCCAGAGAGGTCAAGAGAAGAAAAACCGAGGCGTCTCAGTTGAAAGCCAGCACTGCAGCCCGAGATAGATGAGTGAGGCTGTCTTGGATCTCCGGCCCAGTGAAATGCCAGCTGGACACAGCTGTGTGAGTGAACCAGCAAACACCACGTAAAACAGTCTTTATGCTCAGCCTGGCACAACTTCCTGACCCACACAATCGTGAACAATAAGAAATGGTTGTTGTTTAAGCCACTAAGTTTTAGGGTGGTTTGTCTTGCCACAATGTGTAACAGATAAATTCGATCTCAATCCTCTCTCTATGTTCCTGAGAAGAAGAGTGTTAAAGTCAAGGAAGGCCCTTTTACTTTGATTCCCAAGTCTACAAGACCTTCAACGCCTGGGTTAGATCCTCTTTCCTCTGTCTCCACTTGGCTTCATGTACTTGATAAAGAAGATTTTGGTGTCCTCAGACACCAAAATGTCAGTGGATTTCTTTGGGTCATGTAGTTATAGGTAACTTCCTGTATTTTTCAATTTTTCTAGAATTAGCAAAAATTATTTTAATAATGAGGAAAGATATACCAAAACTCTTTTTCATAACCGTGGCAGCATGGCGACCACTGTATGTGGGTTGCACAGCAGCCACTCCCAGACTTTATCTTTCTTCCCAAACAGCCTGAAAGAACCAGGTGCTCATCTTCCCAGTCTCCTTTGGTGCTAGAGGCAGCCACGCAATCAAATACCAACAAGATGCCAATAGATACGAAGGTAAGTCTGCTGAGAGGCTTCTGACCAAGAGTTTTCCTTCTTGGGAAGGAAGGAGACCTCTCTCTTGTTTTGCTCCTTCTGCACCCTGCCTTTGGTTGTGGACACATAAGACTGTGATGTTTGGAGCTCTGTAGCCATTTTGCAACCATAAGGCAATGGGTTTACAGTTTAAAAAACTAAAGAAAACAATCTACTCAAAAATAAAAAGGAAGAAAGAAACAGAGATTGAAAAGCACTTGGCTTCTTGATATCATCATTGGTTGCTGAACAAACCCTGAGACTTCCTGTCTGTTGACTACCTGTTAACTAATTGACGAATGTCCATATAGTTTAAATCAGCATTCAATTTTTCTTTTTGCTTTTACTCACAGCTGAAAGCATCCCAGCTAATACAGCATCTCTCTGGGTATTGAACATTCTCTTACTGGTACAATCGTCCCTTCAGTATACATGGGGGATTGGTTTTAGGACCACTGCATATACCAAAATCTGCATATACTCAAGTCCTTCAGTCAGCGCTGTGGAACCCATGCATGCCGGAAGGCAGCCCTCCATATACACAGCTTTCATGTCTTGCCAGTACTGTATTGTTGGTCCATGTTTGGTTGAAAAAAAAATCTATGTATATGTGGACGTACATAGTTCAAATCTGTGTTGTTCAGGGGTCAACTGCACTTAGTTTTCCCATGCAGCTAAATTCAATTCTTCCCGCTGTAAATTAATCCTTTTCCCTCTTTCTTTGTCACAGTGGAGACAAGACTTGCTGCTTATCAATCTTTGCAGTGGAGGGAATTCTGTGGCAGGCAGCTATCAGACTTGAACTGCAATACCGGCTCTTCCTGACTTTCCAGCTTGTGGGCCCGCCGCTGTAATCATGTGAACAATTTCCTTAAAATCAGTCACCCACTGTGACTTATTTATATATATATGTATATGATCTGTTTCTCTGGGGAACCCTGACTAATACAATGATCTAAACCAATTTTCTGTTTTGATTTTAGCTATGTATTATGGCAATTTGTTATCTATCCAAAAATCCACAAAATAGAATTAAAAACTCCCGTGCACCTAGCACTCAGCTTCAACAATGGTTAATTTGCAACTTTTCTTTCTCATGCTATACTCCCACCCACTTAACTATGTCCCATATTATTTCCAGGCCAACCCCAGACATTGTATCATTTCACCTATATACCTTTCAGTATGCATCCCTAGAAACTAATGACTTTTAAAAATATAACCACAATACCATTTGCACACTTAAAAATAATTCCTTAATATCATCAAATATTCCATCATGTTTAAATTTACACCAATGATCTATCTCTTAAAAATTGGGGCTGAGTGTGGTGGCTCACACTTGTAATCCCAGCACTTTGGGAAGCCAAGGTGAGTGGATCATTTGAGCCCAGGAGTTCAAGATCAGCCTGTGCAACATGGTGAACCCCCATCTCTACTAAAAATACAAAACATTTAGCTGGGAGAGTAGTGGTGTGCACCAGCTATTTGGGAGGCTGAGGTGGGAGGATCACCTGAGCCCAGGAGGTCGAAGCTGCAGTGAGCTGAGATTTTGCCACTGCACTCCAGCCTAGGCAACCAGAGTAAGACCCTGTCTCAAAAAAAAAAAAAAGTTACACTATGTATCATTTTTTAAAGTTAATACAGAAGTAGGACATACTCATTGAAGAAGTTTTGGAAAACATGAGAAAGCACATAGAATAAAAATGAAAATCACCTGCAGTCCCCACCAGCCTATAAGATGCCATTGTATGATTAGAAAGAGATGGACCTTTCCAGCAGGCACAACCTGTGCCAAGATGCCAGCCACCACTTATTGTCTCAAGTGGTACCCTCGCATCCTGCACAAACTGGGCCATTGTACACTCACGGCCCTGAGTATTCCACCAGTGTTTACATTTTGAAGCAGAGCCTTCCAGATTGTTTATGGATATAGGCATAATTTTTGTATAATCAGTTCCATGCTATACATTCTGTTTTGTAAGCAGCTTTTTTTTTCACTTATTAACAGACCAGAAACATTTTCCCATGTCACAAAATTTGCTTCCCAAGCATGACTCTCTGTGGCTACACAGGGTGCCGTGTGTGA
Organism: Hylobates moloch; assembly: GCF_009828535.3. Lineage (NCBI taxonomy): Eukaryota > Metazoa > Chordata > Mammalia > Primates > Hylobatidae > Hylobates > Hylobates moloch. The sequence continues at coordinate 64,106,382 of NW_026652277.1, forward strand.
CTATACTATAATTGGTGTAGCCAGTGAGCAGTTGTTTAAACCTATTGCCCTTGCAGTGCGATGCCTATCCTAAAACACAGGCAAGAACATTATGTTCTTTTTGGTAGGAACATGAAAGCATTCAGGGGAATTTCTGCACATGGATTGCATGATTATGAGGTTTTAAATTGGTTCCACCCATTGGTTTGGGAAGACGGAGAAAGTATGCTTCCACTTAGTGCAACTCACATCTTGCAGGGTGGAGAGAGCTGTCTCTTGATGCATTTAGATTCTTAGCTCTTCCATAGTAAACAAGAAGTTTCAGCGAGGGGCAGTGAGTCACAAAAATGCAACATATTTATTTGTATGGTTATTCCCAAAGTGAAGCAACCAGGAAGGAGACCTAGGGTTTGGGGAGCCAACCTCAGCTGATGTGTGAGGCTGGCAGAAGGCCACGGGCATGAGGGTTCTCTTGGACTGGCATTGCTGGGTGTCAGGGCATGAACACACCTCTCTCTGGATGCAAAAACCTGCTAATTGCCTTGTAAGAAACATCATCACAGACTCAAGGAGTTGACTAATGGATTCTCGGAAAATTGCCAGCTCATAATATCTGTGTCTTGAGAATTGGGATAAACATTGAGGTCAATTGCAAAGCCCTATTTGCCCAAACCCACAGCCCACAGTCAGTCCCAAGCCAGAGCCCTAGTGTTTTCTATGCCAGCTCTTATCATTTTTTCTGAATTCACAAAACTAAATGACTCAGTTTAATGAAGGCATTCGGACTAGGGGAGGTTACAGGGCAGATGCAAAGCAGGAATTCCTAACCCCAGAGGCCACTCCTAAGGGTCACGGTATTTGGTAAGTGTGTCGAAATACCTCAGATGGGAAGGCCATATACACGAAATCATCAGAAGGATGATTTCACATTAATCCACAAATTAAACTTTAGGAGGAGAGAAGGAGTCCATATCACTGGGCCTTGATAGAGGGCTTTTCTCCGGTAACAGGAAACACAGAACATCAAGTTCTCCTCAGAGATGACTCACATATTAAACATGACCTGGTAGGTACTCTTGAATCTGAAACCACGATGAGCTGTCTATCATCACTTCCAAGGAGCCGCATTTTCTAGAATTTCACCCAGTTCTTGTATCAGAGACACTATTGGATGGTATGAGTTTTCTAGGACTGCTGTAACAAAATGCCACAAACTGGGTGGCATAAAACAACAGAAATTCTTTCTCTCACAGTTCTGTACGTTGGAAATCTAAAATCAAGATGGTGGGCAGGGCCATACTCCCTCCAAAGCCTCTAGGGGAGGATCCCTCCTTGCCTCTTCCAGTTCATGGAGGCGTCATCCGGGTGTTCCCTGGCTTCTGGCTGCATAGCCCTAATCTCTGCCTCCTTCTTCATATGGGCTGTCTTCCCTCTGTGTATGTCTGTGTCCAAATTTCCCTCTTATTATAAGGAAACCAATCATACTGGGTTAGGGTCTGCTCTAATGACCACATTTCAACTTGATTGCATCTGCAAATACCTTATTTCCAAATAAGGTCATATGCACAAGGACCAGGAGTTAGGATTTCAACATGCCTTTTTAGAAGATACAATGTGACCCATGATAGCTGGAAGGTCAAAGGTCCAGAATTATAGATACAGCTGCATCACCAACTGCTGTGTGATCCTAAGCAAACTGCTTTTCATCCCTGGGCCCAGGTATCCTCATGTGTCCCCAAAATTACCCTCATGACTTGCAGATTCAATTTTTTTCAGATCAATCAAAGAGAATAGATTCACTGTAGAAAGGGTCTACCAGGCGGGAGCAGCATCACAATGCTGGCAGGCAATGCCAGGACTGGCGTGGAGGGGTCTGCGTGATGGCCTGGGTGTGCCGAGTGGAGAATGAAGGGCACCAGGATGCCCCCAGCAGTCTCTGGCAAGGCCTTTTGTGGTGCTGGCAGCCAGGCCATACACTAAAGAGCAACCAGCCAAATTGCCATGCTCCTTCCCACTGGCCCCATAGGCAGCCAACCCCTGGGACAGCAGTCATGATACTCAGTTCTAAGGCCCCAACAAGCACAGCCAACAGCCTTTAGCTTCCAGAGCTGATCATGAAACTGGCACGAGCAGGTGAGACCCAGTTGGCTTGAACAACTAGAGTAATCAATCCAGACTAAATATACCTCCCCTTGGCCCAGCTTAAATATTTAGACAGCCACAATGCCTGTGTGCAGAGGCCGTGAGTGGGTGAGAAGGTTTTAGCTCTGGTGAGGCTGAAGGGACTTGACATGTTATTGAATCAAGGGCTGTAGAAGGTGAAGCTGGGGCCGCCACACATTCCAGGAATGCGGATGTAGCACTCTCAGTGTGTATCTGAGGCTGACAGGGTTTGACAGTCTCCATCTGGGAACAATAACCGCGAGCAGCAGGCCAGGCCATGCTGAGGGCTGCTCTGCCTCCCTCCTGGCTCTGCCCCTCGTCTCTGTCCCTGAGCTGTGCACTCTGAGATGGATAGTAGAGGGGAAGTCCATATCCCATGGTCCCCTGCAGCACTGCGCTGCATGCAGGAGCCCTGGAGAAGCCAGGGGTGGGGGCCAGCCTCACCAAATGCTTGCAATTCCAGGAGCAGCGGGCTGAGGACAGAATCCATTTCCCCCCTCTGGGAGACCTGAGTGGAATGCCACAGGGGAAGGCAATTTGGGATGCTGACTGATCACCCAGCCAGCTGCAAAGTCTCCTAGCATCGGGTGGACAAGTCAGGGGGTGGCAATGTGTTTACGTCACATTTAATACCTTGGGCTATCTTTGTGTGAATGGGGGAAGGGAGGAGGCTTTCATCTGTGAAGTTCAAAGCACTGTTCACAAACTACCTCGGCTAATCCTTACTCTGATCTGAATTTTGTTGTGTAGTTAAACTGATTACAAGACTTTGGTGGATAGGGCTAGGCTGGGCCTCTGGGACAGGCTTCCCGATGCTTGGCTCCCACGTGGCCAGGCAGTGAGGTCGGGGGAGCGGGTTTATGGTGCAGACAGTGCTGGAGCAGGAAGGAAGACCTCAATACCACATCACACAGCCCAGCAGTGTCCTGCTTTATACGGGTGACACTGAGTGCAGGGAATGTGATGAGACATACTTTCTTGAGCTCCAGAATGACAATCTCTGACTACCTTCTGGACATGTCCACAGGTCTTTCAAACATAGCCTGTCCAGAACCAAGCTCAGTGTCTTTCCCTATCCGGGTTTCTCCCTGCAGTACTGCCCTTAGCCTGGGCTTCTGGGACCCTGCCCTGGGGGACATTGAGGCTCCCATTCTGTTCTCTTCTGGCTGTGCCCCTTTCCACAGGAACATCCCATCACAGCCCACACCAACCCCTCAATTATGTTTATGCTCCAGGACCCCAGAATTCCCTGCCCAAACAGCTCCAGCTTCTTCTAGGGCCTATGCAGGCCTCTGACACTGGTTTGTCCTCTGGAGGGTGCCATTTGCTGCAGGGGCAGTTCTTAGTGTGGATGGGGCATTGGCGGAGCTTGGCTGTGCAGACTGGAGTGCCACTTGTTGGGCTCCTCATGGTGCAGGAAGACGGGTAGGCTTTGGGTCACTGGCCTCCATGGAAAGTGTGGTCCCAGGTCCTGGCCTGTCCCCCTGTATTATCCAGCTGTGTGACATATCATCATCATGTTTAAACCCCTCCTGCCATCTTGATCAGATCATCCTGATTAGCCAGTTACTAACTTCTCTTGACGCCACCTCCACAAGAGCTCTTGGGCACACTCCCTTCTTTCCACCCACGCTGCCTCAGCCTCTCCTCTGTTCTCCTGGGTAAAGCAAAATAACAGCCTCCTCCCTGGTCTCCCTGCCTCTACACCTGCCCCTCCCCAATTCATTCTTTGCACTGTGGCCAGACTTTTGTCCTCTAATCTTGTGACTTCATTGTTATTCACAATCGAAATAACTTCTACTTGACCTCTCCCAACTTGGAGGTCAAAGATCTACCAGTGAGGTACTGGGGAGCCTCACACCCCACCCCTCAGCACCCTACACCATGCATGTGAATTGTCTATGACCCCCACTGGACTGTGAGCACCATGAGGGCAGTGTTGTTGCTTGTGTTGGTTCTTGGGGTCACCATGTCCCATGTAATGCCTTGGGTAGGTTAGATGTTGTGATGGTTATTGTAGACATCAACTTGACTGAATTAAGGAATATCTACAAAGTTGATAAAGCATAATTTTGGGTGTGTCCTTGGGGATGTTTCCAGAGGAGATTAACATAATAGTCTGAGCGGACTGAGTGGGGAAGATTTGCCCTCAGTGAGATGGGCACCATCCAATTGTCTGGGGACCCGGAAAGAACAAAAACAGAAACAAGGCGAATGTGTGTATCCATCTGCTGGAGCTGGGATGCACCCTTCTTCTCCTGTCCTTGGACAAAAACTCCAGGCTCTCCAGCCTTTGGACTCCAGAACTTACATCAGTGAACTCCTGAGTTCTCATTCCTTTAGCCTCAAACTGAGAATTACACCATCTACTTCCCTGGTTCTGAGGCCTTTGAACTTGAGCTGAGCCATAAGCTCAGTTTCCCAGCATCCAATATCCAGGGTCTTCAGCTTATAGATGGCCTTTTATGGAGCTTCTCAGCCTCCGTAATTATGTGAGCCAATTCCCCTAATAAATTCCCTCTTAGCCGAACACAGTGACTCATGCCTGTAATCCCAACACTTTGGGATGCCAAGGCAGGAAGATCACTTGAGGCCAGGAGTTTGAGACCAACCAGGGCAACAAAGGGAACTCCATCTCTAGAAAAAATTTAAAAATTAGTTGGGTGTGGTGGTGCATGCCTGTAGCCATAGCCACTCGGGAGGCTGAGGTGGGAGGATTGCTTGAGCCCAGGAGTTCGAGGCTGCAGTGAGCTATGATTGTGCCACTGCACTCCAGCCTGGGCAGCAGAGTGAGACCAGTCTCTAAATAAATAAAAATGGACTGGATGCAGTGGCTCACACCTGTAAGCCCAACATTTTGAGAGGCCAAGGTGGGCAGATTGCTTGAACCCAGTAGTTCAAGACCCACCTGGGCAACATAGGGAGATCCTATCTCTAAGACAGATAATAAATAAATAAATAAATATTTTAAAAGCTCATCTCAGATATCTATATATTTATACTATTGGTTCTGTCTTCCTGGAGAAACCTGACTAATACAGATGTTTGACAAATATTTGTTGAATGCATAAAGGATCCAGACAGACAGTACCATTGCAAGAACTAGAATCTGCCAGGTGCGGTGGCTCACACCTGTAATCCCAACACTTTGGGGGGCTGAGGCGGGCGATCACGAGTTCTGCAGATCAAGACCATCCTGGCCAACATGGTGAAACCCCATGTCTACTAAAAATACAAAAATTAGCTAGGTGTGATGGTGCATGCCTATAATCCCAGCTACTCGGGAGGCTGAGACAGGAGAATTGCTTGAACTCAGGAGGCTGACATTGCAGTGAGCAGACATCATGCCACTGCACTACAGCCTGGCAATGGAGCAAGACTCCATATAAAAAAAATAAAAATAAAAATAAAAAATAAAAAAACGAACTAGACTCTAGGTCTGCCAGTCAGTGTCAGACTTATGAGTGCATCGGCCAGGTAACTTCACAGGCCACAAATCTTTTTTTCTTCCAAATTTATTTACCTTATTAACAGCAATAATAATGATAATTTATGTATGCAATATAAGTTATTATTGATAACTGAGTGACTAGGTGGGGTTTCCAAGATACCTTAGACTGTTAATATTCTAAATTTGTGAAACTTCTCCTTATCTGAAAATGGAAGAATTCAAATGATGGCTAACTTTGCAGACCTATTATTAAAGGGCTGGAAACTTGAAAGTGTTGAAAATCTATGGTTTCTTTTTTTATTGATACATAATAATTGTACATATTTATGGGGTACATGTAATATTTTGATACATGCATACAATGTGTAACAATCAGGTCAGGTAATTAGGATATCCGTCATCTCAAACTTTTTTTTGTTGTTGTTATACTTTAAGTTCTAGGGTACATGTGCACAATGTGCAGGTTTTTTTTTTTTTTTTTTTTTTTTTTTTT
>NW_026652277.1:64112867-64246558 GCF_009828535.3 Hylobates moloch
GTGTCCAAGTGTTCTCATTGTTCAATTCCCACCTATGAGTGAGAACACTGTCATCTCAGACTTTTATCATTTCTTTGTGTTGGAAACGTTTCACATCTCCTAGCTATTTTGAAATATGCAATAAATCATTGTTGACTATAGTCACCCTACTGTGCTACCCAACACTAGAACTTATTCCTTCTGTTTAACTGTATGTTTGTACCTATTAACCATGTTTGCTTCATTCCCCTCTTCACCCTTCACAACCTCTGGTAACGATCATTCCGCTCATGAGATCCACATTTTTAGCGTTCACATATGAGTGAGGACATGTGACATTTCTCTTTCTGTACCTGAACCACCAGTCTTTGAAGGGAGTTTAAACGTTGCTGTGAAGCTAAAGCATCCTTGGAAATATGCCAACATGGAACCAACTCTATTTACTAGAATTTCTCTCTAGGAGAACATAGTATAATACTTCTGGAAGAAATGTTCTGACATTTTCTGGGGAGTATTTGAGTAACAAGAGGTAGTAAATATGGTGCCTTACAAAGTGCTTCCTTTTTTGCTAGGCAGGTATGCAAGTTGGGGGCCACAGCAGAGTTGTTGGGGACAATAAAATGGAAGCTGAGCTGCTACAAATAGTCCCCATTCTTCCTATTTCCCTCAAATCACTGTCAGTATCTCCTTACATAGCACGGTCTCCTCTGTAGCTAGGTGTGCTTGTGCGTCTGAGCTCTCACCACTGAGATGTAAGCAGAATTTTTGTATAGGACTTCTGGGAAGGCTTTATAAAACGTACAGGATGTGAATACTTTTTTTTGCCCTTCCTTGGTTCCTCCTTCATGCTTCCTGGAATAGGAATGTAATGGCTGGAGCTACTAGCAGCTATATTGGATCACGAGGCAACCTTCAAGAAGGAAAGCAATGAACTAGGTTGGTGGACCAGAAAGCTAAAAGGAACCTCAGTCCCTTTTGAGTTTATAGAGCCACTACAGAAACCCTCTAGATTTCTTTTATGTAGGAGAGGAATAAGCCTCTTCCTGAAGGTACCACACTCAGATTTCTGATGCTAGCAACTAAATCCAATTTCTAATTGAGTCAGGGGCCAAATGATTAGCTTGCCCTGGGGTCCTACATGTCTCAGTTAAGTTCATTCTGATCCTGGCCCCTAGCCAAGGACTCCCCTTCCTCTCCCTTTCTCCTTTTTCTCTTCCCACGTTGGCAAAGCCCCAGGCACCTGATGTCTCCCATGAGCAACCCATGAACAATTCCCTTCCAACTTGGCAAGATCCACATCTTGCCAAAACAGTGATCAGTAGGGGGATTCAAACATAAGCAAGACTCTACAAATGTTGTAACAAGAAAAACTCTTTCTCAGAAGTTTGGGCCTTTTCATTGGTTATGGAATCTGTTTCCTGGAATAAAGTCGATGCAATGTGGTAGTATTCTTGAAATTGTAGACACAGACAACACTAGTCTAGGATGTTCAGAGCACTCTGTACAGCTCTTCCAGGGATCCAGGGTGCAAGGGAGAACCGTGGGGAAGGGAAGCTACATTGTTCTTCCAGTGGGAAAAGGCAGAGAGTAGGAGGTGCAATGGCAGACCTTTCCCATGGCAGTCGTCCCCTTTCTGATGGTTCCATTGTATTTCCCATACATATGACTTCCTGAATGTGCACTGGTGGGGTTGTGCCCCATCCTGGAGCCTGGAATGGAGGGCTATTCACTGACTTCCATGGGAACCGAGAGTGCCTCAAAAGGCAGGGCTTTGAAAGGTCAGCTGACTTGCCTGAGATCACAAAGCTTGTTGGCACAGAGTCCATTCAATAATAATAATTAATAATAATAATAGTAACTAAGAGTGATATTATTACCATAACATAAAATATAATAACTTATTTTGTGACAGATATCCTTCTTTGTACTTTACACATTTCAACTCCTTTAATCTTCAGAACAACCTTATGCGGCATTCAAATCTGCATTTTATAGATGAGGGGATGAAGAACAAGTAAATTAAACATCACCCAAAATTACCCCGCTGACTCATGGCAGAACTTAGATGGGGAGGGCCCTCAGTCCAGTGTGTTTGCTACCATAGCCCAGGTGCTTAGGAAAGGTTTCCAGATCAGAGTAATTTTTAAAATTTTAACTTTTATTCTTTTTTTAAAAAAATTTTATTTCCATAGGTTTTTGGGAAACAGGTGGCATTTGGCCACATGAGTAAGTTGCACATGAGTGTTTATAGCAGTACAATTCGTGATTGCAAAAATATGGAACCAGCCCAAATGCCCATCAATCAATGAGCGAATAAAGAAATTGTGAGATAGATGATAGATAGATGATAGATAGATGATAGATAGATAGATAGACAGATATGATGGAATACTATACAGAGTCATTTTTGCAAGGGCACTTCTGTTTAGTGTCTTCTTGGGATAGTGCATCTCCATCTGCACATGACCAGGCTTCAGTGACAGGCTGGAGTCACACCTAGGGTTGGGAAACAGGATCCCAGAAGCAGAGAAAGCTCACTTTCTTCCTCTCTGCCCTGTCTTTGTCTTCCTCACAGGCAAGGAGGGCCTTGATGGGCAACTTAGCAAATGACATTCCCTGGGGGTGGTCTGAGTAGATGATCACTGAGTATTTAAACCTGGGGACAGGAGAACTTTTAAACAACAGGTGCACTGATAAAAAGCTGGTGTCTTATTTTTATAAACAAGATTCTGTTTGAAATGCACAAGAAGGATGTATGTGAAGCTTGTCTGTTAGCACGTCTGTAGTGACTCATTTACAAAACCTATTATCAACTATCACCCTCTACTTGATCTTTCTTGAAAATGTAGGGTTTTGATACAGGTATTATTTAAATATCTCTATATTTATGATTCTGAAATATAATCTGATGCTCCAAGGGTGGGGCTTCTGGGAATTATGACACAGCCTGTGACCCCATCATAGGTGAGTGCTCTGGGGACACAAAAGTGGACCTCACGTAGGTCATTGGGAAGACACCCCTGTTGCTGGCGGGGTGCCTCAAGCCCGGCCATGCTTCACTGGACAAATATTTTTGGATCTGTTTTCTCTCTTTTTAAAAAATCTCTACTCACTCCCTATACGATCTCATATTTTTGAGTGACATCTTTTCACTTATGACTCCACATTTTTATTAAAGTATCTACTTGACATTTTCTCTTGGATGTCCAATGGACATCTCAAACTCAACATGTCTAAAACTACTTCTAATCAATCCCTTGAAGATGGCTCAGTTCCAGCTTTCCCATCTCAGTAGATGAAAACTGTCTTCTTAGACGTCAGGTCCAAAACCTTGGAACCATTCTCGACTTTTCTCTTTCTCTCAAACCCGACATTCAGACTCTCAAAAAAACTCTTCTTGGCTCACCTATCAAAATATTTCCAGAATTTGACCACCCTTCACCACCACTACCTTGGTCCAAGTGCTAACTTCTCTCACTTGGATTAGTGCAATAACCTCATAATTGGCCTCCCACTTCCACTCTTGGCCTCTTTGGTCTACTGTCAACATGGGAGCCAGAATAAACCTGCTAGATAAAAGTGCAATCATGTCAACCCTCTACTCAGAATCTTCCAGTGGCTTCTTAACTCTCAGAAGGAATGTATAGTCCAGGCTCTGATCTACAAGTGCCATATGCTTTTCTTGCCGTCTTCTTCATTACACTGCATCTTCTTTGCCTGTCTCTCATTCCTCCACTCCAGCCTCCTTGCTTTTTCTCTAGCATGCCAAGACCACTGCCACGTCAGAGCCTTTGCACCTGTCATTCTCGCCTATGGACAACCCCCACCCCTCAACACACAACCTCTCCCCATTGGCCACACAATGGGTGTTCTCACTTCCTTTAGGCATTTCTTGAAGCCACCTTCTCAGTGAGGTCCCCTGTCCATCTGATGTAAAATGTTACCTCCTACTTGTATGTTGTAACCCCTCCTCCTGAGGTAGACATGGCAGTTGCTCCATCCAGAATTTTTTGCTCCCAGTGCACCCACCCTGAGCTGCTGTGAAGATCAGCTGCCAAAGCCTCCCAGATGTCCTGCTTCCCTGGAGAATTTCACTCAACTAACAGGTACTGCCTTGATGGGAAATCACATTCCCTTCTCCACTCATGCTAGCACAGCCTGCAGCCAGTGATGGAAAGATATGGGAACACAAAAGGCCGCTTCCTTCGCCTTAAGGGGAAGGGGGAGAATTCTGCAGTGTTATGTTATTCCAGAGTCCCTGTGGATCAGATCTAAGACCACATCTTGTTTGGCTTTTTTTCCATTCACTCCTTGATTCCTTCTTCACTCTCTTTCATCTGAGAGCTCTCCCTCAAAACTAAATCAGGGCTGGGTATGGTGATTCATGCCTGTAACCCCAACACTTTGGGAGGCTGAGACAGGCAGATCACCTGAGGTCAGGAGTTTGAAACCAGTCTGGCTAACATGGTGAAACCCCGTCTCTACTAAAAATACAAAAAAAAAAATTAGCCAGGCATGGTGGCAGGTGCCTGTAGTCCCAGCTACTCGGGAGGCTGAGGCAGGAGAATCACTTGAACCCAGAGGCGAGGGTTGCAGTGAGCTGAGATTGTGCCATAGCACTCCAGCCTGGGCAACAAGAGTGAAACTCTGTCTCAAAAAACAAAAACAAGAACAAAACAAACAAACAAACACCCTAAAAACTAAATCAGCTACACTGAATCCCTGTCTCAGGCTCTGTTTCTAGGGTACTCGACCCAAGACATTTCTGTTATTCTTTTCTTCTTAGTGATCACCTAACAAACTATATATTTAACTTTATCCATCTCCATCACTAAAATGTCACTCTGTGAGGACAGTCACTTTGCTTTGTTCACTGAGGCATCCTCAGTACCTAGCACAGTACCTGGTACATAGTAGATGCTCAGTAAATATATGTGGAAAGAAGGAATGAGTCCTTATATCCCTGTGAATCCTGGAACTTACAAAAATCCTGCTCTTGTTAATCAGGCAGGGGGCCTGGACTCTTAATTCTGTTGCCCACACACTCTTCCCACTTTCTCATGCATTTTCTCTGGCCTATTAAGGTGGCTTTGGATTCCAGTGGTCTACTCTGCCCTATCTTGGGTGACTTCCCAGTAACCTATATCACTTGCTTGTTTGTCCAAAGGCACCTGTCAGCTCCTCTTTGGACTACTTTCCTCATTCAATCTGCCCATCCACTCCCAGTAAAATAACAAGGTAAGCAAGAGGAATCTATTCATCGGCATCCAGGTGTGGTATGAAAACTAGGTAGATGAGGAAAGGTAAGAGGTAGAAGACAGCCAGGGGCTGTTCTTCACAGTTGGAGTGAGAGATCAGAAGGTGTGATAGAGATAGGAATGACCATAGGCAAGGGGAGAAGCTCCCTTTTTTGGGGGGGGGTGGATTGGGTATAACCCTGCTAAAGCAAGCTGAGAGCCACTGCCTGACTCATGTTAAAAGTGAATTTTGGCATAACTACAAGAGGATATCTTAGCACTGTGCTCCAGCCAAGCTGTGTTGCTATTACCTAGGAATGATTAAAGGTCTAGAGACATGAAATCAGGCAATCCAGGCGGGGCTCAAATCTTGGAGGTTCTGCGCTCTTGACTAGTTAGCGACCTCGGTGCCTTCCTGGGCTGTTTCTGATGAGTAGTATTCACTGGTTTCAATAACAGCAAACGCTTCCTGCTGCTCTTTATGTGATAGGCCTGTTCTGAGTGCTTGCTAAGTACTAACTTATAACCCTGTGAGCCACATACCTGTATGTCTTATTATTATACAGACTTGTCAAAGAGGAGGCAATGGAAGTACAGAGAACTCAAGCAACTTGTCCAAGACTGCAGTCAGTGGTGGAACCGGGATTTGCACCCAGTTTTCTCACTCCACTGCTTGTGCTTAACTGAAGCAAAAGGAAATGCACTGAAGGATATTGGGTGCTTGCAGAATTAATGGGAAGCCAGTGTCAGGCCTCTGAGCCCAAGCTAAGCCATCATATCCCCTGTGACCTGCATGTACACATCCAGATGGCCAGTTCCTGCCTTAACTGATGACATTCCACCACAAAATAAATGAAAATGGCCTGTTCCTGCCTTAACTGATGGCATTATCTTGTGAAATTCCTTCTCCTGGCTCATCCTGGCTCAAAAGCTCCCCTACTGAGCACCTTGTGACCCCCACTCCTGCCTGCCAGAGAATAACCCCCCTTTTTCCTTTACATACCCAAATCCTATAAAATGGCCCCATCCCTATCTCCCTTCACTGACTCTCTTTTCCGACTCAGCCCACCTGCACCCAGGTGAAATAAACAGCTTTATTGCTCACACAAAGCCTGTTTGGTGGTCTCTTCACACGGATGAGAGTGAAAGCCAGGAGGACCAGCTCCAAAATAGGCAGGTGTGAAGGTATTCTAGAGAACTAGGAGGCAAGAGCAATCAGGAAAAGTCTTTAGCAGAAAGAGTCTCATCAGGATGAACAGGCCCCAGCCATTCTTACTCTGCTGAAATTCTAACAGGAAAGGGTGGGCTTGGTCTAGCTCAGGTCATGGGCCTCCTCTTTGGATCAAATGAAGAAAATAACTACTTTAATGGGTATGAAAAATAGTTAGAATGAATGAATAAGTTAGAATGAATGAATAAGTTAGAATGAATGAATAAGCCTAGTATTTGATAGCACACCAGGGTGACTATAGACAATGATAATTTAATTTTACATTTAAAAATAACTAAGAGAGGCTGGGCATAGTGGCTCAAGCCTATAATCCTAGCACTTTGGGAGGCCGAGGTGGGCAGATCACCTGAGGTCAGGAGTTCGAGCAGCCTGGCCAACACAGTGAAGCCCTGTCTCTACTCAAAATATAAAAATTAGCTGGCTGTGGTGGCACATGCCTGTAATCCCAGCTACCCAGGAGGCTGAGGCAGCAGAATCGCTGGAACCCAGGAGGCAGAGGCTGGAGTGAGCCAAGATCACGCCACTGCACTCCAGCCTGGGTGATAAAGTGGGACTCCATCTCAATAAAATAAAATGAAATAAAATAAAATAATTAACTAAAATAATATAATTGGATTGATTGTAACTCAGAGGATAAATCCTTGAGGGGATGGATACCCCATTCTCCATGATTATTTAACATTGCATGCCTGTATCAAAGCATCTCATGTACCCCATAAATATATACACCTACTGCGCACCCACAAAAATTAAAAATAAAAATTATATATATGAAAAGAAAATAACACCGTATTTTTTTAATCTGTTGCTACATAACAAATTACTCCAAAACTCAGCAACCTAAGAAAACAACAAACACTTATTATCTCACACAGTTTGTGTGTGGGAATGCAGGAGTGGCTTGGCCGGGGAATTTTGGATTGGGGGCTGTCATGAGGTGGTAGTCAAACTGTCAGCGGGCGGCTGCAGCCATCTGAGAGCTGGACTGGGGGCAGAAGTTCTGCTTCGTAGGTGTCCCCCTCACGTGGCTGGCAAGCTGGCGCTGGCTGTTGGCAGGAGGCCTCAGCTCCTCAGCGCTTGGGCCTCTCTGTGGGACTTCTTGAGTTCCCCATAACACAACAGCTAGTTCCCAGGTGAGTGATCCAAAACAGCAAGGTAGATGCAACCTTGTCTTTCATGACACACACCACTCTTTCCGTAATCTCTTTTTGATTACACAGATCAGCCCCATTCATTGTGGGTGGGGACTGTCAAGAGCGCGAATAGCAGAAAGTGAAGTTCAGTGGCCATCTTAGAAACCAATTACTACTTTCCTCAGAAAGAATCCAGAGCATGGTTAGGAATGGGGAGCAGATGTTACAAAACCAAAGCAAAATCACACACAGACACACACGTGCATGCACGCGCATGCACACATACACACACACAGAGAGATATCTTCTAGTTTCCTGCAAGTGAAATGGGAAAATAATAGTATCTACTTTACAAGGTTGTCCAGAGAATTGGTGGGTTAGCTGGCTACATGGCACATTTTCAGCAATAAACAGATGTTAGTTATTATCGTTGTGGTTGTTCGTTAAATCATCAACTTGTTAGTCACCTTCTGGTTTAATAAAACTCTTCCAGTCAAGTTTCAATGGTGCTTTTGCCCTAACTGGCATTTGCTTTATTCACTTCTCACTGATTTCTGATCACACACCTCTCAGCATCCACTGCAACTGTGGTTTCTAGGTCATTCCATTCTTTGCACCACCTTTGCTCCTCTTTTCCTGAAATGTATAAGCTCCTCCATGCTGCCTTTTCTTTTCTCTATTTGAATATTTATCTCTACACAATTTCTCATCTTATCCTTCATTCTTTCTTCCTGTGACCAAATGGCTTAAATTCTCACCTGGAAATTCTATCTGTGCCCCAGTGTTAACAGGTCCTGAAAAGGAAAAACTCTAAAATTCTTCCCTGCCATTTTAAGCAGATACAGAATGTGGGCTTACCCATGCAAAGAGTAATAATTTTTACTACAATCTCTAACATTAAAGCATCATTTTATAGTTTATAAAATGTGATAGTTATCAAGTAGTATTAAGTACCAGTAACTCTTGGTAATGGAGTTAAATCTATTTACATTCTAAGATCTTTTGCTGAAGTTGAATGCAGTTGAGCTCTCAGGAGTGCCATCCCAGGGGCTGGGTGATCTAATCCTTTCAGAGCTTGTGGTGAGTGTAAGTGCCACTTCCACTATATCTAAAATCCCACAAGCCTACTCTAAGAATCAATTGTTCGCAAGATGGACAGTACACAACGATTCATTCACTCAATTATTTGTAACCAACATTGTAAATGAAGCTACCAGGGACCTCTTACTGTGCTAGATGCTGGGGATAAAACAATGAATAAAGCTGACTCCATCCCTGTCCTCATGGAGCTGAGTTTGCAGGGCTAGGGCAAGGTGACAAAGACATTCAACTAATAATGGCACAAATATTTTGTTTTGTGGTTTAGTTCTGGTTGTTGCAGAGGGAAAAGCAGCAGATGCTGGGAGAGTATTCTACAGAATCTCCAACTCACTTACTCTGTCTCACTTGCCCCAACTTGCCCATGCCCTGGCTGTTTCTCAGGCTCCATGACGGTGCAATTCCTGCTCGGTTCAGCCAGGGGGAGGCACTGACTGGAGGCAGTCTGACTGGAGACTGGAGGGCAGGGCAGAGGGAGAAAAGCCAAGACGCTTCTGTTCCCTTTCCCTTCTTGCCTTGGATAGTGTCCTCCCCATTGCTCCTCAGCAGCCCCGGCTGCCGGTGAGGTGGCTCTCCTTTGGCTGTGGTTTCTTTCTGAGACTCCTGCCTCGGCTCTGATTACACCATCTCCTCGCTTTGTCCCTTAAGCCGTGGGGTGGACGCAGCTTCCTTCTGTTGCCTATTTCAGGTGGTCTCATCATCCCATTTCGCTGCTTGGCTCTTCCCTCACCAGCGTGACAAATTCCCTGGAATCAATTCCCTGTTTTAAATACAGAGTGGTTTCTGTTTTCCTAGTGGGACTAGAAAGATATAATTGCTCTCTGTATTTTTTAACCCCAACGACTGCATTTGCTGCAATGTCTGTTCCTGTCGTGGAGCTGGGCTGTGGCTTTCTCACAGACGGTGCCTGTCTTTGGTCATGGCAAAAGAATGTGGCCCAGGGCTGCAGGCAGTAATGGCTAATAGCACTGAGCAGAAAGAACTCAGGTGGGATTGGAGCAGCACTAGCTTTATTAATTTTTCTACCTTTGAGATGAGAAACCTATCCTAAAACCTCAAGTCTCCTGATTCTCAGCCCATTTCCTTATGGAACCCACCTATTACCTCCAGAGTCCCACCCATTGCCCAAGCCCCCCTGGGATCATTCCACACCTACCCCCAGTTTCATCTGGCTTCATGGCCACTCAAGCAGAAATTATTTGTCTGCCCACCCCGTAACTTCTACCCCGAAAGTACTGAGGTTTCTGAAGTGCCCTGCAGCAGGGGAGTGGGGCTGGGGACAGAGGTGAGGGGACAAAAGATGAGCTGTTATTTAAGCAGAACAGAGGTCTCAAGTCCAGGGGATCAGCTAGCAGCATGATCAGAAAGCAAGTTGGGACTGGAGATCAAAGGGCGTGAAGCAGGGGCAGGAGGGGAGAGACATTTCTGGAGCTGTGTCCTCCAGCTGTGGTTCTCGTCTCTCTCCAAGCCCAAACCCTCCCGGGCAACTGCCCATTGTGCCAAGCAGTGGCAGCAGGTTTCAATCTAGTAATATCTTTTCTTGGTCTGGAATTGCTTCTGGAGCCCAAGGGAGGATAAGGACCAGTCAGAATTTTCTACCGGATACAAATGTTTCTCTCATTTACCTCTTTGTGCAGAAAGCCTGACCTCCTCAGAAATGTCAGCCAGAAAAATCCACACTCCTCATAATCCTACAATTTCCCACTAATCAGATGTCTAGACAAGAACGGTCTCTGCCCCCTTTCCTGCTTGCAAGTCTGCCTCGACAAGTTGTATCCTTCTGACAATACCGTTAAAATGTTCTTTATTTGCTCCGTGGGCCTTCTGAGACTTGGTTGCTGGAAATGCTATCAGTTCCTGGACCAATGCAGTTCTCTTGAAATCGCGCTTTGATATTCCTCTGCTTAAATTTCATTCTCATGAGAGGAGCTCTGTTAACAAGGCAATTAGTACAGCTTTGAATATAAGTAGAGTACTGTGGTGTTTGCAGCCAGATGGCCCATGAGCCAAACTTGATTCAGGGTTACCGTGGCTTTGGAGAGAAAGCTATTCTCACTGTAGCTGGAATGCATTTAGAGAACACAACGTGCTTCTTTAATTTGGTAAGAAAACTGTGGTGACCGGTTTCCATTTCTATCCATCCATTAGAGATCAGGAGAAGCTATCACTTGATTTCTCCTCCTTGGTATGCTACCCGTATCTAACAAGGATTGCAAAATCACATAATGGACGCTTAAACCTAATTTATATAGAGGACATTGTTTAAAACTTAGCAATAAGATAATGAGGATCAAAGGCTGTCAGAGAATGAAATTCCCAGCTTCTTCATCAAGTAGCGGGGGAACAGGGCACTGGGTTAAGTGATGGACCACCCTCACCTTCCCGCAAAATCTCACCCAAACCACTTCTTACTTGGCATCACTGGGGACCACACTGGCAATCACTGAGCCAGGGATGGTGCCACCCTCAGGGTCAAGGGTGGGTGCAAGTACTCCCTTCCACATTGAGAAAAAACAGCGACTCCATTCTTTAAAAGCAGTACATGCATATGGTATTGGATTTTGGAACCTCTCTACTTCGATTCAGATGCTAGAAGTATAAGCTCTGCACCTCAGTTTTCTCATCTATAGAATGGTCATCCTAATAGTTCCTACCTCTTAGGTGTGTTGAGGATTAAATGAGTCTATAAACATGAAGTTATTAATGTGAAGCAATACCGGGTATGTAATATGTGCTAAACCAGTGTTAGCTATAATAAAGATATTTTTTAAGTTTTAAAATTCAAGCATTATAAATGGGTATCCAGTGAAAAGTAAATGTTCTTTTTACCTCTGATCTACAGGCTCCTCGTTTTCCTCCCCAGAAACAACCACTGTCACCAGTTTATTATGTATCACTCTAGAGATATTCAAAGTATATTTATTTATAGATATAGATACTGAAATAGATAAACAAATGGAGAAAGAAAGATAGATACAGATAACTCCCAATTTAAAATAACAACAGTAAATATTATACCCTGGCCTGCATTTTAAAAAATTTACATTGAAAAAAAGTGCTGTAAATAAAACATATTTACAATAAAAAGATTGTTCCTTATCAATCCCTACAGATTCAGCCAATCTTCTCACCAGCTGTACAACACCCCCTTCATCTGGCTGTGCACGTGGAGCGATTCATTTAGCCAGATCCCTGCTGATGGGCAATTAGGGGGTTTTTCACTCCCTTTCCTTTGATCACTCTGGCCCCTCCCCCTTCCTTTCATTCCAGCTAAGTGGGAGATGCCTTCATGAGTCTCTTCATAAGGACATTGATACAGATCCTCGTGTCTTCTAAAACAATCAGGGCCAAAGTTATTTACAGAAGTGACCAGGCAGCTTCTAGCAGAGGGTTCCATTTCCAGCCTACTGCCCGTACTATCCATAAGAGAGGAATTCAGAGCACCTGGGGCTTGCCAGACTTACAAAAGTTTATCAAGTTTTAAAATGTCTTTAAAATATCTTCAGGTTATTTTTCAGAAGCCATGTCACAAAGATATAGAATTGATGTGTATATAATTGTAAATTACATACAGATTATAATCTGCAGGTGTATTTGCATACCAACCTTGTTCTTCCAGTCTTTGGGAACTCAAAGAACAAGTCATTATACTTGCACAGCCATTGATCTCACTTTTTGATTTTTTTTTAAGTTGCTTTAAAAGAGCACTTAATTTTAGCACCACAATAATGATGGCTCTGGAAAATAGTCTCCCTCCGTGCCCAACAGGATTTGAAATACAGGAATTTCAGGTATAAATAACAATTGGCATGTTACAGTATTGTCCAAAGATTCAATAACAAGTCATGAAAAAAAAAAGTTATGTCTCGATTTCTTTCTAGAACAGGAAACATCTTTTTTTTTTTTTTTTTTTCTGAAAGCTAAGCCCTGAAGCAAAATTTTGAATGTTGGTAAATTTGTCTGAAATAATCAAAAGGTCATCTGGGAGGTAGCTCTGCAACAATCAAAGGTCAAGGTTTTTGGCCAGATGGGTCTGCATCTGAACCCCAGCTGGCTGGGCTGCTCCACCATTTTTTATGTGGAACCTGGACTATGGGACCCCCAGAAACCTCAGTGCCCTCATTTTTGAAAGGGGACTAAGGTCTACCATGAAGATCATCAAGTGAGGACTGAAAAGCACTGTGAATGGACCTGGCCCGTAACAACACCCTGTGTTCATCACTCAAAGTGCCTGACGTTACTCTGTTTCTAACCCCTTGGAAGCACGTGGATGAGAGAAAAGAGACTGGCTGCCTTACTTGTTTCCTTTTTAATTCTGTCTTAGTAGAATGGGAGTGAGGGAGCCAGGCCCCGACCTCACAAAGGGCCAGTGTCTGTGGGCTCGGTAATGTCTGGGAGGCCCATTAGTCTGAAATGGGGCCCTGCCAAGTTTTCATATGGTTTTCATATCACCAGGCTTGTTTTGACTTCTGCGAGCTTTCTTGCCACAATCCCTCTAGAGGCAAGGAAGTGCAGGTGATAGGAAGCAAGGCTGCCTGCGCAGAGGCAACCAAGGGAACAAAGACAGAGAAACACCTCCAGGGCCTTGCGGAATCCCTGAGAACTGTCTTCCTCAGTGACTGTCTCTTCACTCCCCTTCCAAGGCTCCCAGCCTCTGGCATGCGTCGGCCTCTGAAGGACTCCGTCTGGTCTGCTCTTTCTTCCCAGAGGAGGATGGGCGGGAGAATTGGCAAACGAACAAAAGCCATTAGCAGCGTCTGGTCTGGCGGAGGCACAGCATTTGGGACAGTCCTGGGCTCCACCGGGCCGACGTGGGCTGGGCCCTCCATCAGCTGCCTTTTGACAATTGCACCCCAGGTCCCTTCCAGCTTGGGCAACTGGTTGTCCAGAAATAAATTGGGTTAAATTAGGCTCTTCCTAGGTGCTATGTAAATGGAGTGGGCTCTTGATGTCACTTGTGGGTCCTTTGTGGCAACAATGATAATGATAATAATAACTAATTCACAAATATTTATTGAGCTCCAACTACATGTCTGGCATTGTACAAGTCCTGAACAAAACAAATAAAAACAGCCAAGGCTTGCTGTATTGACACTGTTGCAAAGAACTTTTCAGGTATTATTTTAATTAATCTGCTCATTATCCTTGTGAAATGGGTATTGCAATTACTCTTCTTCTTCAGATGAGGAAACTGAGTCTCAGAAAGATTAAGCAACTTGCCCCAAATAACATCACTAGAAAGAGGGCCACAGGTAAGGTGGTGGGCAGGAAAATGAAGCAGGACCCTGACAACATTGTGCAGCTATTGTGACTGTCTACCGGGGCAGCCTGAGAGTGCTCCTCTAAGACTTCGGTTCCAAGCTGCTGCATCTAACCTTAACTGATGTGCTGTAAAGACCTTTCCAGCTGGGAAATCCTGACTCTGTAAACACAATGTCCTGCTTGCCTTGAGAGGGGCCTTTTCCCCTCTAACCTTTACAGCTTTCACTTCCACCTCAAACTGGGGGCTTTCTCCAGGCTAAACAAAGGGGAGTGGTTCTCAGCCCCAGAGCAGGAGAGCCAGGCTTCCCTGCTCTTGCGACCACTAACTACTAAGTCGTCCTCTTGTTTTGAGACTAAGCTGCCATTTCCACCACACCCCCTCCTTCCATCTCTCCTCCCCCAAGGCCCTGTCTTGCTTCTCTGTCTGCTGCTGAGTTCCTCTTGAACAGGGCTCCAGCTTGGAGTTTGCTAATAGGGATAGGAGGGAAGGATAGAAGTTTGGAAACTCTGGGGGGTCCTATTGTCAGCTACATGGAGAAAAGCTTCCAATAAGTGGCTCAAACCGGTCAGTTTTGTGGGAGATGGGAGGATAACACTTTTGTGTTTTCAGGCCTCAGGTCTGTTATCTAAATTCAAGGAAGTGGGAGGGCATAATCTCTTTGACCCTCATTTTCTACTCCAGACACTGCACCTTTATCATAATCCGGATGTGACTAAAGCTGCATCTCCTGCTTAATCTCAGTTTCAAACATCCCTCATGTCCCGCATCTTCTACTCCCCCAGCTGGCTTCCTCCAGTTGCTCAACAGAAACCATTCTTTGGCCCCAGTGGGTAGAAGGTCCCATTAAGTTTACTGCCCTCGCCTCCTTCCTTTCCTCATTTCTCTAGCGGAGTGTCCACTATCCATGTCTAGAGTCACTTTCTTGCAAAGACCCTCAGCCTCTTTACCTCTCTCTTTTCACTGTGTTATCCTGGCAGAACACAATCTAGTCAAATCCTATTCTGTGCCTGCACGCAGGCCAGATGACAAGACCTGAGAAAAATACTCAGCCATGCTGGCTACTCTCATTTTATGTTCCTGACCACCAATCTCAAGTCGGTTTTGAGTTTGCCCAATAATCCTACCATGTATCCCTACTTTATTTACCTCCTTCTACCCCACCCTGTGACTGTTTCACACTTTTTCCTCCTTCCTCAACTCCACAACACCTCCTTCCCCATCTCCATCTCAGCTGCTGGCCTTGCCTTCCGCTTCACTGAGAGGATGAAACAGTCGGGAGAACTTCCACACTCTCTCCCCATTGGCATCCACCCTCCTTCCGGCTTCAGCGTCCACATTCTGACTTCCTCCTGAAAGGGGCAGTGCCAGCTGCATCAGAGCTAAAGGTTTTCCTGAAACTGTCAACAAACTTCCACTTCCTCTATTTCGTTGGCCAGGACTGTGTTATAATCTTCCTCACTATGATGGAGATTGGGAAATGAGAATTTACCTTTCTTTGCTTCTGTAACAAAATCTGTAAAGGCCCAGGAGTTGGGATTGGCTGTTGGATTAGACAGGTAATCCTGTCTGCCACAAATAGTCTTATTCCCCAAGACTCATTCATGGCAGCAAGGTGGTTTCCTGTATTTAGTACATTCCTTCTCCTGAAGGTTCCCTCCCTCATCAAAGTGTGGGGCCCTCACAGGCACTGTTGTCCTAAGTGAAGGAATGTTTTTCAGCTAAGCTAAGAAGGAGATAGCTATTCCAAGCCTTTTGACTTCCTAACTCTAACTCTTAACCTTAATCAACACTTTATTAAATTGATCAGACTCAATTCGCAACCAAAACATGAGTGTGTGGTTTATGTTTATATTCCTTTCTTCGAGATGTGTAGGTAGTTTCTTTTCACTCCCTCAACTACTCATTTATGATGGGAATTGAGATTGGTTTCTAAACAAACAGAGGCAATGAAACTATACACTAAGAAATGATAAAAGAACAAAGGCTTAGCTAAAGGCTTAGCAATGAAGGTGTGAACGAGTCATACCAGAATATTCAAGATGAGGAATATGGATCCAGTTAAGCATCACTCTTAGGTCTGAGATTCCTGGGAATTTAATGAATAGTGCATGATTGTCTTGCAGAATGAAAGGATGGTTTTATGAAGCATCGGCTTGCTTCATAAAATAAGTAAGTTTTGGTCAGGTGCAGTGGCTTAGGCCTGTAATCCCAGCATTTTGAGAGGCCAAGGCAGGAGGATCGCTTGAGCCCAGGATTTTGAGACCAGCCTGGGCAACATAGTGAGAGCTTGTGTCTACTAAAATTAAAAAAAAATTACTGGGTGTGGTGGCATGTGCCTGTAGCCTCAGCTACTTGGGAGGCTGAAGTGGGAGGATTGCTTGAGCCCGGGAGGTTGAGTGAGCCGTGATTGCACCACAGCACTCCAGCCTGGGTGACAAAGCAATACTCTGTTTCAAAAATTAAAAAGTTAAGCTTTGGCATCTGTGTCTTGGTCAGCTCCTTCATGTCATCAATGCCCGTTGGGAAGGGCCATGGCGATGCATGTATCTGCTGCTGTTGTGTAGAAATCAGTCAGTTGCAGAGGCTCCCCATTGGGGATGAGCTTGGAGATGACCAAAGGAAGCCCTATGAGCTTTTTTGAACAATGGTGCATGCTTCCCAGGTATGAGGTGTTGGGAGAGGCAAACACCAAACACACCAGGGACACTGCATTTGTCACATATACCACTGTGGAACTATTTCTTTTTATCTAGCTAGAAGACAATTTTCAAAAGCTCCTTCATAAGAATTCCTCTTACATCTCATTGGCCACTTCTGTGGTGAGGGATGCTGGAAAAGGAAATATCTAACAATGGGAAATGGGATAGCTATGGTGGGCTTAGACCAATCATGATACATTCTTTAGGGCTGAGCACATTTCTGACCAGAACAAAACAGAATGAGAAAACCAACAAGAACTGGTTCGGAAGAAAGGATGGTTGGGGAAAGGGCTGGCTCCTGAAGGCCACCTACAGTGTCTGCCACACAGGCTGTTTAGGACGTTGTGGAGGGAATGCAGGCTTTGGAGCTAAAAAGACCTGGGTTCAAATCCTAGTGCTACTGTTTTCCGGCCAGGCAACTGTGGCTAAACTCTCTAGTCTCTCTAGGACTCATTTTTCTTAACTCTAAAATGTAAGTGATATGAATGAATAATCTATGTATTGCCTGGCACATAGTAGGGGCTCAGTAAACTGTAGCCATTATTATCACTACTACTAATCCGTCAAGTCCTTTCTTGAAAGTTTTCACATCCTCACCACAGTCACCGAGGTGGGAAATATATGGTAATTCCCATCTTGGCAAGAGGTTCGAACCTCAGAAAAGTTAGAACTAACCTAAGATCACATGGGAAGCTGGTGGCAGAGCTGGAACTCAGATGTGGAGGTGCAGATTTCCACCTTCCCCACCTTCTGCCTCCCGATGAAGTTTTGATCCCCCAGTGCATGTGGGCCAACCACTGGGGATGAAAACCCTTTTTAGAAATGCCTTCTGAATTCCATTTTTCTGTATCCCAGAGGGACACACTAAATGTGAGCAGGAGAAGCAGAAAGCTTCCAGAGGGCATCAGGACAGCATAGCTTGGTCTGTGCTGGTCTGTGCAGGGCCCTTTATACTTCAGAATGTGAGCCAGGGCCCCATACAAATCAATTAAGATCCCAGAAGAGATTGTTTATTTACACATGGAGGGGAGTGTAAATTGGAGGTCTGCTCTTTTTTTTTTTTTTTGAGACGGAGTCTCGCTCTGTCGCCCAGGCTGGAGTGCAGTGGCGCAATCTCGGCTCACTGCAAGCTCCGCCTCCCGGGTTCACGCTATTCTCCTGCCTCAGCCTCTCCGAGTAGCTGGGACTACAGGCGCCCACCACGACGCCCGGCTAATTTTTTTGTATTTTTAGTAGAGACGGGGTTTCACTGTGGTCTCGATCTCCTGACCTCGTGATTCGCCTGCCTCGGCCTCCCAAAGTGCTGGGATTACAAGCGTGAGCCACCGCGCCCGGCCGAGGTCTGCTCTTTTACCTGCCTGGCATTCATTTCTCATTAATAACCATCCTGTTCCCATTCCTAATCCAAGTGGTTCAGTGTGGCTGGCCTCAACTTCTCTGCTCCAGGGCTGGTCATGTGGTCTAGGCTTGGCCAATCAGCAATTTCTATCCTCTTGGCCAGGACACTTGGTTCTGGAGTGGACCTGTGACCCAAGCCAGCCAACTCAGGCTCAACTCTGGAACTTTTGCCAGGAGACAGGTCTTTTCTTTCAGCTGGGAGCTGCTAGCTGTGAGGTTGATATAAGCTTGGAGCTTCCAAGGACAACTGCCTGGCCAGAGACTGCTTAAGAATAAAGACAAGCAAGAGATGAGAAGCAGGCCTGAGACCTATGGACCTGTGGAGATTGTGGGAGACTATAAAATCCATCCATGCCTAAACCTACCGAATCCACCTTTAGATTTTCCCATTAAAAAAGCCTATACATTTTATTTTGATCCTTAAGACAGTTTAAATTGGGTTTCTGCTATTTTTTTTCCAAGGAGTATCCTGACTAATTTGCAAAGATTCTTTTCCCATCCTCCCTATAAATCCATTAATCTACACGATAAAATGAAAACCATTGCAGCCAGCGTTGTTACTCTTCTGCTACTTAGCTGAGACGGGTCCTTCTCTCTTAGCTAAAGGCATCACGAATTAGTCTTTAGCATCGAAGGATGACACCTTGCCTGACACTATCTGCAACAATAACCCAAAGATCGAGAGATTTAAGTTTGAGTGGGAGACAGTTATGAGAAGGGGGTGATTGCTGACTCTGCTTTTCTACAGAAATTTCATACTTTTAAGCAATTAGACATCTGCTGTAACATTATGGCCAGCTTAATACCAGATAAGCCACCGATGTGACATTAGTACTGACTTCCCCAAAGCATTCTCGTACTCACCAAGTGCCAGGCTTGTGACTATTAACGCATATTCAGTAAATTATGCAGCCAATGAGAAGGAAAAGTCAAAGTTTTTCAGAAATTAGGACAAGACAGTCCATAAATTTTTACCGACTTCACCTTTCTCACTCAAGTAAGTGTTTAATGAGATAGAGAGAAAGGTGTGATCGCAGATTGGAAATTATTCCCCACTATTAACCTCCCAGAGGGAATAAAGAAAGCCATTTATCTATCTATTCCATAGCACAGGCTTGAGAATTCTATTTCCAGCCATTTCAAATGTCCAGCCTATCTCCTAAAGGGGTGACCTTTCATCACCAAAGGAAGGCAACTCACCCAGGGGCTTTGTAGAGGATACTTTATAAATCTAGTATCTGTCTATAAATGCGCTTTCATTTTCACCTCTCTTTCTATGGGAAAAGCTGCCTTCAGCTCTCCTTGAACCTATTCTAAACGTGAGGACTAGAATGGGTGGGCACGAAGAGCTGGCCCAGGCCCTAGTGTTTGGCAGGATTTGTTTAGGGGCCTTGTGCACACATCTCTTGCTCTTCTTTCTGTGCTCTTTCAACTTCCAACTTTGATTGGTTGGCTGCTTCCTATTCTTGGACTCACCCCTGAACCTACATTCATCTGCATCTACAACAGTGCCTGGGGCACGTAGTAGGCATGCAGTCTGGGCCATGCTGGTGCATAGCTCCAAAAACACTGATCGTATTTACTCTACATGGCACTCCAGCAATGCCCTTTATATACAAAACAGTGTATGCGGGGCCCCCTGTGATTGGGTAACTCAGTGACTGCACTCAACGTATTTCGTTGATAAATAGATAGATGAACGAATGAATGAATGAATGAGACCCTGGCTGGACATGCTTTGACTTCTTTCCTTGGGCGTTGAAGGTTCTCCTTTTCACTAAGTTCTAGCTTGCCTTTTCCTAACATGCATCTGACATACAGTTGGCACTTTGTAAATATTAACTAGATGACATCAGCCTCAAAATTAATTATGTTCCCATATCTACTTGCTTTCCACTTAGGTGATTTGACTGGTTATTCTAGCTTCTGGACAAGTTCTGCTCAAGCGGCCAATTATTTTTTATTTTCTTTTTCTTTTTTTTTGAAACCGGGTCTTGCTCTGTCACCCAGCCTGGAGTGCTGTGGTGTGTTCTCAGCTCACTGCAACCTCTGCCTTCTGAACTCAAGCAATCTCCCTACCTCAGCCTCTGGAGTAGCTGGGAACACAGGTGCATGCCACCACGCCTGGCTAATTTTTTTTTATTTTTGGTAGAGACAGGGCTTCACTATGTCGCCCAGGCTGGTTGGTCTCAAACTCCTGAACTCAAGTGATCTGCCCCCTTCAGCCTCCCAAAGTGCTGGGATTAAAGGTATGAGTCACCTTGTCCAGCCTCAAGCAGCCAATTTTTTATCTCATGGCTCTCGCCATCCTCCTCCAGGTTTGTGGCTCCCTACGGTTGGCCTTCACCTCCTGACCCCCCCATCTCTCCTTCACTCCTCTTCATTCCACACACGACTTCTGCCCCTGGAACGTGAAGGCACTAGGGGGAGTGGTTATAGCTTGATTTTCACAGAAAAACAAAGGTAAGAAATGGACCATAGTTCAATGATTAACTTAAATTGTGGCCTATTTTTGACAGTAGCCATAGTCACAATGTTTCAAATGCTTTCATTTTGGCAGGTTCTGGAATGCACCTCTCCTGCCAATAGGCTCTAGCAGGGGTAGCTGGCTACTGTGAGAGTGGGGAACCTTGGGGTCCCCCACTCAGTTTGGGTACTAGCAAGTATCAAGACTAAAGCGTAAATGTCCTGCTTTTCAGTTTCCAAGTCCTTCCACAATCTGATAACATCTTACTCATTCAATCTGAGTTCCCATTCCATCCTAACACAATTTCGTTGATCAGTGCAGCCTCTTTCGCTTCCTCCACAAAGGCCAATTCCATCCCCCTCAAATGCACCCTCTTATCCAAATCTCATCCATCCTTCCAATTTCTGCCCAATTTCCAGCTCCTCCAAGAAGCTTCCTACAGCCACTCCAGCACTTATTCATCTTCCACTTTCTCCTTAGATACTATTTGACATTATTTTTATAGATTATAGTATATCGTTCCCTCTTTCCTGTGTGGATCTTGCCTTTCTAAGCAGACTATAAATTCCTTGAATGCAGGGATCACGCTAAAGTCTTTCAGTGACCTTCACATTGAACTCACATGCACATGATGATTTAAACAAATAAACTTGACTGACCTGCATCAGAATTAAACACTTAGTATTTTTGAGGTATCTTTCCTGGGAAAATTTCATTATTTTCACATTTGAAACAAGATTAGCTTTTCAACTTTTCAGCATCATGTTAATGAGGACAATTGAAGGCAAGCACGTTTGCTGAGGAAGTAGAATGAACTTTCTGTCCAAGACGGAAGTAGAATCCTTTCTTTGAGACCCCTGCTGGAGCCTGTTACGTATACATAGTTGTCACATTGGCAGGGCATACAAAATAATCAAAGGTTCTGTTGATCATTATAAACTCAAGTGGAGCTGTGGCATTCATCAACAGCCACTAGTGTTCAGCAAATGTGCTCCTTGTCATTGAATGCTGGCCTGGTTTTGAAGCATTATTCCTTTTCTGAATGGGGCTAGCATTATGTAATAGGACAGAAGGTAGAAAAAGCAAAACATCAAGAAATAAACAAATGCCACTTTTCCTTTCTTAAGCACCTTGCAGAGCCTTTGCTTATGATTGGAGTTAAATTCTACTCCACAGATTCAATTTTGAGGGGCTTCTTTTTCAGGCCTTGGAACTTCTGGGTAAAATGAAGAGGTGTTTGATCGAATGCTTAAGTTAAATTCAGTAAGCGATGTTCTTTCCACCTTTTCCATGGGGAAGAGGCTGAAAATCTTGGTAAGGTATTGCTTTTCTGGGGAGCCAGTCCTAAAGTTTCTGTGCTCTGACTCTACATTGGCAGAGGTAACATCATGGTCAAATCACTGTTCTGTAGCTCTGATCCATGCAGCTCTAGGGGGAAATATATGAGAAGTCATTTTTAGCAACTGCAGCCCCTATCACAATACACACACACACACACACACACACGCAAGCACACACGCACACACATGCTTCAGACTCTGGTCTTCTGCTCTCTCTTCATCTTAGCATTTCACATATTCCATTCCAAATACAAACCTCCTCCACCTGTGAGTTACAGAAAAGATAAAAAGGGGAGATAAAGGCTGAGAATAAAGGGGACTTTGCCCTGGGTAACTAGACAGTAGCGCCTACTGAGAAATGGGCAGCAGATTTAGAGTCGTGGGTCTCTGGTGCCAGACTGTCTGGGTTCAAATGTTGCCTTTCCCACTTTCTAACGGTGTCATCTTGAGCAAACTGCCTAACTTTCCTGGGTGTGAATTCTATGTCTGTAAACAGCTGCCAACAGTACTGGCCTTGTCTCATGGGTGTGTCGTGACAATTAAAAGAGCCAATACATATGGAGCACTCAGAACAGTGCCTGGGACATGGTATGTGCTTAATTCATATTAGGGAAAGGGGTGTGAGTCCCTTAAGTAACAGTGCCTGGGACATAGTACGTGCTTAATTCATTGTAGGGAAAGGGGTGTAAGTCCCTAAGGTCCAGGAGAAGATCCACATGAGACAGCAAACAGTAGAAAACCATATCTGTGGCCGGGCGCGGTGGCTCATGCCTGTAACCCCAGCACTTTGGGAGGCTGAGGTGGGCAGATCATGAGGTCAGGAGATTGAGACCATCCTGGCTAGCACGGTGAAATCAAGTTAGCCAGGCTGGTGGCAGACCTGTAGTCCACTACTCAGGAGGCTGAGGCAGAAAATTGCTTGAACCGAGACAGAGTTGCAGTGAGAAAAGAAACAAAAAAGAAAGAAAACCGTATCTGCCAGTTCTTGCATAGAGCCTGCTCTTGCTCATTAATTTTATTCAGCAACTATTTACTGAGTGTTTAACAGATACCAGCCACATGCTAGGTGCAGAGAATAAAGAAGTAGAAAAAAATCGCACAGTCCTTGCCCTTGTACAGTCAAACACATGTGTCCATTCACAGGCACTCTTGGTATGAGACGCTGTGCCACTAGACACTTGGTGTGCAGCACAGTGCCTGGCCCACAGGAAGGCTCCAGAATTATTCACCATTATAGGCTCCTGATAGACATCCCTGATTCACTTCCCACTTGGATTCCAGAATCAGCCATTCACCAAAATTCCAGATAAACTCACTTTCTTGGCTCTCTGAGATGCCTCCCCACCCTGCTTCTCTGCCTCTCCTTCCCCATAGAGAATGCTGCTGCCCAAACCACACCCTCCACACTCCTGTTTTCTCTTTTCAGCTGGTCCTTTGGTTCTTGCCAAAGCATTTTCAGTGGATGTCGCCTGCCTGTCCTGCTCTCCCTCTGACTTCCCCACCACCAGCCTGCCATTCCCAGTCTTGCCCCTCACCCTGTTCTGGGCCAGTGACCTAAATTCTACTTCCTTGAGACCTTAGTTGGCCACAGCGGCATCCTCTCACCCTCTCCATCCTCTCCTCTTCACAGTCACCTCACCCTTCAAGCCCTTCCCTTTCATCTTTCCACTGGTGCCGGTGGAAAAGTGAGCCAAAATTAAGGCTATGTCTGGAGCATCCTGAGAGCCTGCCTCATCTCCAAAGCCAGCCTCTGCTTCTGTGATCTCATCCCCACCACTCCCTGCCTCACTCCAGCCCCGGCTCCCCCATCCACTTCCACAATTCCAGCTTCCTCAGGCTCTTCCCACTGCCTCCTTTCTCATTGCATACAAAATGTGCAGATTCATTCATTCATTCATTCATTTACAAATACCC
Organism: Hylobates moloch; assembly: GCF_009828535.3. NCBI lineage: Eukaryota > Metazoa > Chordata > Mammalia > Primates > Hylobatidae > Hylobates > Hylobates moloch. The sequence goes on from NW_026652277.1 coordinate 64,136,627, forward strand.
ATTAAGTGCTAGCATGTGCTGTGTATTAAGCACTCTTCTAGGTTCTGGGGATAGAGCAGTGAACAAAACAAAATTTCTACCCTTACAGAGCTTACACTCTAGTGTGGAGAGTTGGACAATAAAACAGCCCACCAAATAATGCAGCATGTCAAATGGTGAAGAATACAAGCTTGAACCAAGCCTCCAGGCAGCGCTGGGCCTGCACGTGAACTGGAGAGAAAGGGTGGGGAAAGACAGAGAGAGGTCGGTCATTACTTCAAAGGGTTCTCCTTATGGGTCAAACTATTTCATAGTGGTGGGGGAAGAGCTGCTAAGGGTCGTATTGCTTCGCTGGTTTGCTGAGAAACTTCTGGAGCCTGCTGCTGGACAGGACTACAGTCTGGATATTGTTCTCTATAAGGTTGTGGGGCTTGGCATGTGCTGAAACTGCAAGGAGCCTGCTGTCTTCTGCACTAAAATCACAGTAGGTCTGAGGCTGATAACACAGTGTGCCAGCTTGACCAAGAGGAATCATTCCATCTCTTGCCTGGGAATAGAGAGCAGAGGAATGCCTTGGCTCTCGGCTGTACTGTGTATTTTGGCAAATGAATATAAGAAAGGCTTTAGCGTGGTCTTTCTACCTATCTCCTCATCTAAGTCCAGGTAATGAGGAATTTGGGAGAAGATTTGACAAGGTTATGAATGTGCTACCTCCCAACCACTAATTAAATGACAATCCAGGCTGGAAAAAGAGCTCTTTGTTTCACTTTCATCATGAACATATCAAAGTATTAAACTTTTATGAATTACCAGGCTATTTTATATGACAAATTTTGTTGGGTATTCAACATGTTGTATGGCACAAAAACCTGTTGTAATTTACTTGTTATTGAGCTGAATATATTTCCCAGTTAGCATGGGGGTACACATACTTTGCAAAACAATATTTTATTGTTGTTGTTTTTTGCTTTTAGAGTTAGTTAAAATCATCTCAAATGACACGAGAGCTTTTCTATCTTGCAACACTTGGGAGCAGATAGCTTTACATTCCAGCTGAATTAATAATAATTAATTATGGGCTTCACACAACATTCCCAGCAGAGATGCCCCAGCATACCAGCCTTCATACTCCTGATGCTTGGAATGTGCAGTTCCTCTATCGGTTACAATCTGCTGTGCACAACTTCTATTTTGGGCCTAGGTCGTTTCTTTATATAGAAACCAGTACCCTTGTCAAATCAAGTGAGTGCATGAGTCATTTGTGCATTTCCTAAAAACCATCACGTCAAATTTTCCTCATCTGTTTTCCATTTTCTTTTTTAATTAGAAGGAAAAAGCATTAACAATGCATATATCTTGGTGAAAATCCTAAGTGTTCACAGACTACTATTACAGTAGAACTGTTTCTTGGCCAGGCACGGTAGCTCAAGCCTGTAATCCCAGCACTTTGGGAGGCTGAGGCGGGTGGATCACCTGAGGTCAGGAGTTCAAGACTAGCCTGGCCAACATAGTGAAACCCTGTCTCTACTAAAAAATACTAAAATTAGCTGGGCGTGATGGTACATGCCTATAGTCCCAGCTACTCGGGAGGCTGAGTCAGGAGAATTGCTTGAACTCAGGATGCGGAGGTTGCAGTGAGCTAAGATCACACCATTGCACTCCAGCCTGGGTGACACAGCAAGACTTCATCTCAAAAAAAAAAAAATTTCCTTGGTGGTGACTGAATTTCATATTTCTTTAAGAAATGATCAGTCTCCATTTGCATTTTCATCAACTATGTAACTTAAATATCTCTGCTAACTTGGGGCTCAACTTTGATCGTTCATACTGTGACCTGTGATATTTTAGACACTATTGAATGGCTGGAGACGGTGTCACTAATTAGATTTTAGAAAGTATTTGATGGTTACCCTGATTTTTGAGTCCGATAAAGCAATAAGAACCAGTGTGGCCCCAGATAAGACTTAAATTCTCACTTTCCAGGTGACTTGAGGTATGGGGGGACATGAAGCTTGTTCTTTCCCCATATCATGGATGGATATTTTTGAAAAGCTTTGATTTCCTTTAAGTCTGAGTACATTACGCTAAGGAGCTGATGCTCCGGGGAGAGGATACTGCCTTCTATGCGAAGACAAACAAGGATGCCTAAAATGTCCTTAGGTAGCCCCTTCTGCACTCTAGGGGCAGTTAGAGGCAAATACAAGGTATGTCTAATCTACTTAAGAATTTGAACCCAAAGAGGTCTGTTAAACAATTGGCCCATTCGTCTGAATCTTTCTGAACTTTTCCTGCTTGTGCATATCTTCTGATGACAAAATCTTGTCAAGTATCTCAAGAGTACTCGTTCCTGTGAGGCCAAGGCCAATGCTTATTTCTTTTGCTCTTTTATCTTCTGAACGAACAACGAGTTAGAAGGAGAAGAGCTAGAGGGATATTCTTGTAAGATTTTTCCTGCTGGAGAAGAGAAGGATCCCAAGGAACATCGCCACTGTCTATTTGCAATATTATTAGACCTTACATTTAACTGAGGGACCTTCTACCAATGGCTTTATTAATAATGTAGTAATGTCCATTTCTAGTGTCATTCAATGTTCCAAAGGCTTTGTGAAAATGGGCGCTGAGACTTTTCCTACTTCCAATTAAAACAGTGGAAATTTACCAGTTGTTTCATGGACTGTTTAATATTTGAATTTATTCTGACCTATTGTCATGAGATTGCTTATCAAATAGGTGTTCTATGTTCCCAGAAAAATGACCGAGGCTATTAAGATTCAAATCATTGAGAGGAGAAGAAAATCTCAGATTTTAACTTAAATGAAAAAGAACTAATTTAACCTTTTATTTTATCTTTCTTTAATATATTACATTGAAATAGAGAAAGAGGGTGGAAGAAGCCTTCCAGAATAAGGAAGATAAAATCTGACTGAGTAGCAGGGGAATATAATACTAGAACACTAGTTCTTCTTTCCTCCCTGGTGTGGAAAGGGGGACATGTGGGCCATTTTGCTGCCATGGAAACCAACCAAGGTATGTGGGAGGGGGAGGGAAGGCCCCTTTGAGGCCCATCCTCCCCTTCTTGGAACTTAAAGATCTTACTTTTCTCAGAGTTAAAGTGTTCTAGTCAGGAGGTGATCTTTCTAATGGCAAGAGGTGTGTGTGTGTGTGTGTGTGTATTTTATTTGAGTTCCAATTTGCCTTCTTTCCTACTTCGCCTTTTAAATCTAGTGATTCTGGTTGTCTTTAGTCTAGAATCACCCAGAAGGAAAGTTGACAGTTAAAAACAAAACAATCGTTAAGCACATATTGGGTATCAGCACAGCCTTCTGTTGTGGGGATGCATGGACGGCAAGATATCTAACACATCGCATAGAGTCACTAGATACAAACTCTCTGTTATGCTAAGTTATATCTGTCCTGTTCCTATTTCCATACTCAGAGATCTCTTAGAAAATAAGCAGCTCAAAATGAATTTCCTCTCCTCTTTAATTCAGAGGATGTTTCTGAGCCACAGTTCTCTTTAATTTTTAAAACTGAGTATTAAAAACTGTCATCCTCAACACAGATGCAGAAGCTGCTCCTCCCGGGTTTGCCATTTCTTTACAATACTATGTCACAGGTGTCCACCTTTCCCCTTCTCCATTCCCAGTCCTTTCTAAGCTGCAGTGGAAGGCGAAGGAGCAATGAACCAGGTATTTGGAAAGCTGGTGAGCATGCCAGTCTGTTTTTCTGGAAGGATGTTATAGGAGAGAAGAGATCAGCTTGGTAGAAATGTGCTGCTGTGGATGGTAGGAAGTTCCTGTCACAGGAAGCATCCTAGACTAGGTTGGACAATCTCAGAGGAGGAGTTGGATTAGATGCCCAGTAATCTCATTTTTTTAAAAATAAGCATTTTATTTTTTAGGGCAGTTTAAAGTTCACAGCAAAACTGAGCAAAAGGTGCAAAGATTAGCCCTCTCCCCACCAATCTCTCCATTATCAACATCCCACACCAGAATGGTGCATTTGTTACAGTCCATGGATCTACATTTACATGTCACGATCACTCAAAGGCCACTCTACATGACTCCACATGAGGGTTCACTCTTGCTGTACATTCTATGGGGTTGGATAAATGTATGACAAGTATTCACTATTGTTGTATCATACAGAGTGTTTTCACTGTCCTAAAAATCCTCTGTGCCCTTGCCTGTTCACCCCTCCCTCCCCAGATTTCCTGGCAACCACTGATCCTTTACCACAAGTCTTACCTTTTCCAGGATGTCATATACTTGGAATTAGACAGTATGTAGCCTTTTCACATTGGCTTTTCTCACTTAGTGATACACACTCAAAGTTCCTCCCTGTCTTTTCATAGCTTGATAGCTCATTTCTTTTTAGTGCTAAATAATATTCCATTGTCTGGATGTACTAATATCCTTATGTTAGTTTCTAGAGATTGCAGGATAGCACTGCTAGGGTATCCATAGAGATGAAATAAAAAGGATGTAACAGCCTGATATCTGTGATTTCTACTGAGAATGAATGGCTGAGTTTCAGAGTTCTGAATGAGGAACATTGCTGATGCTAGGGAGTCAACCTCAGCGTGGCCTGTGTGGAGCCCATGACTCTGTGCAAACAGGATGTGGGAGGGTTTGTGCAGTCCAAGTGACAGAGATGCAGCACAAACCAGCTGAATCTAAACAGGGACTGTACTGACTCCTGTAACTTGGGGTAAGTCTGCATTTTCAGGCATGGCTGAATGTAGGGTGGGAAAAGGTGCTATCAGGGTCCTGGCTGTCTCTACCTCTCAATTGTCTTTTCTTCTGGGTTGGCTTCATTCTCAGCTGACTCTCCACCAGGTAGCCAAGATGGAGCTCCAGGCTCACTTTCTACCAGCCGGGTGACACCAGCACAAATGAAGAAGCTCTTTCCTAGCAAAACTCTCAGGGATGGATTTAATTGGCCCAGCCATGAAAGAGTCCCTGTGGTGGATGCCCCTTCTTCCGCAGAATTAGGGATTGGGATCATCATACCACCACCACCTGAGCAATATGAAAGTGGGGCAGGGGAGGTTTCTAAAGGAAAATTGGGAGTGCTCTTATTAAAAGAATGGAAAATGATTCTGAGCAAGGGAGGTCAACAGACGTTCTTTGTAGCCAGACTACAGGAAAACAGTCCAAAAGGGTGGAGATGGGTGTTGATATGGTTTGGATACCTCACTCAAATCTCATGTTGAGTTGTATTCCCCAGTATTGAAGGTGGGAGTATTGTGGGAGGTGTTTGGATCAATAGGGCAGATCCATTATGAATGCTTTGAGCCATCGCCTTGGTGATAAGTGATCTCTTGCTCTGAGGTCACATGAGATCTGTTTGTTTAAAACTGTCCGGCACCTCCCCTCCCTCTCTCTCTCTCTCTGTGGCTCCTGCTTTTACCATGTGATGTGCCTGCTCCCCACTCACCTTCTGCCACGATTGTAAGCTTCCTGAGATCTCCCTGGAAGCCAAGCAGATGCCAGCACTGTTTCCTGTAAAGCCTGTGGAACCATGAGCCAAGTAAACCTTTTTCTTTTCTTTTCTTTTTTTTTTAACCTTTTTCTTTATAAATTACCCAGTCTCAGGTATTTCTTTAGAGTAATGCAAGAACAGCCTAACACAGGTGTCAATACATACTACATAAGAGCAACGAAAACAGTGGTCTTGAATATGGCCTCAAAGCAATCAATTCAAAAAGAACCTCATTACACCCTTTTATAATTGAAATTAAATGTCTACTGGGACATGATCTCTCCTTTTCTGGGCCTTTGTGTTGTTTGGGCTGCTAGAGAAGAGTGGAAGAAACAGTGAATTCACACTGAGTTCCTGTCTATCTGTTTCCAGTGTGTCTTCACGTACTGCCAGGACTAGAAAGGTAAACATGGCATTTCCTAGACTCCGTTGCAGCTAGAGTAATAGATACAAATGAATTTCATTAACTAGATGTGCTCAGAGATTTGAAAGGCAGAAGCAAGGAGGAAAGATGCCTTCTGCTGCTTGATTGCTTTCTGCTGCCATGCACAATTGAGATATTGGGCTTCTCTGCAGCAACTTTCCAATGTCTGGTCTCTAGCTTTGTGAGTTTGAGAGAGAACAACAGAGGCAGCTGCTGTGTTCCCCTAATTATGGAAGAGGCAGCAGCTTCCTGCGTGGGCCAGTTCTGCAGTGCTGCTCTGGGAGCCATTTCTGGCGGTCCAGCCTAGAGCCCGCTACTCTAGCCCTTCCAATGACATTGAAAGCAGGTAATTTCCTGTATTAAATCGCCCTCTGCTCAAAACCACTAAAGAGTGTTTACTGGATCTAAACAAGCAGAGTTGACAAAAGTCTCAAGAAAAAATAAAGTCTGGTTCTTGCTCAAGGCCTGGATGTTCAGAAAGGGCTGATTTGGGAGCAACTCCTGGCGATGTGGGCAGAGGAGCAGCTCATTTGGCTTCCATGGGGTCATGTTCCCATGGAAGAAGGGAGCACCAAGGCAACTTCTGGAGCTTTTCTTATCAATATGAGGGCTCCTCCATAGAAATCACCAGGGCTTTTCTCTCTGTTCACCCATCAGGAACTATCCTCTGTTCCTTTAATTCATTTTCTTAATGTGAGGCCTTTGCTATATTCACTTATGCTTTCATTTATAATCCACAACTCTTTACTGAGCACCTCCTGGCAAGTGCTATTCTCTTTGCGAACTAACCCATCTTGCCCCCTCCTAACTCCCTGCTCCATACTCCCACGTACATGCACACACATACATGCACACTGTACACAACACACAAACTTCTCAACTCCTTCACCACCCCCTCCGTGACTGCCACAACCCAGGTTTTTAGTCCTAGTTTGTGCTTCTGTAATTCCTGAATTTTCCCTATCAAAGCGTTTTTCTCACACTGTATTGAAATTGCTCATTCACTTCAGTCTCTCATGCTAAACGTAGCTGCAGGGATGGCAAAGGTTGCATTTCTTATTTGCCACTGTAGACTCAATACCTAGCATAATGCCTGATATACACATAGCCTAGACATCCAATAAATATTGAATTTATATTCTGGCATTCTAAGGGCTTCCAGGAACTGAATTGTCTGGGCTAAACTTCTTAAGATCAAAGGAAGTGCTAGAAACTCCAGATGCTGAGGTAAAATTGAACCTTGGCAAAATACTTCTTTCTCTTCTTCCCAAACCCCTCATGTTTCAATTCCCCATCCTCATCTCTTTTAGCTTGACAAAAAAAAAAAAAAAAAAAAAGGCTCTGTCTCTTACAGGATATGTAACTTTGGAGGAGTTTTTTAACCCGAGACTTTGCTTTCTCACTTGTAAAATGGAAGCGTAGTGAATTAAAGATGGCCACACATTCTTTGACACCATTCCCACTTAAAGATAGGATCGATGTTCCTGCCCCTTGATCTTTAATCTGGGTGGGCTCTGTGACACTTGACCAATAGAACAGAGCAGAAGTGATGCTGTGCCAATTTCCAAGTGCAGGTCTTAAGAGACTAGCAGCTTCTACTTGGTTTCTTAGAATGCTCACTCAAAGGGAAGCCCGTCACCATGCTGTGAGAGAGCCTGAGCTAGTCCCAGCTGTTCTGCCCATTCCAGCTGACACACAGACATATGAACGAAGATACCATCTCGGATGTCCAGCCTAGTTGAGCCTTCAGATGATAGCAGCCCCAGCTGCCATCTGACTGCAACAACATGAGAGACCCTAGGTAAGCACTCCTCAGCTAAGCCTAGTCAACACACGGCACTTCGAGCCACTAAAGTTTGGGGTGGTTTACTAAGCAGCAATAGATAGCGGCAACGAGAAGTAATGGTAATACTTACCTCATAGGACTGTTATGAAGGTAAAATGAGATTTTTAAATGCAAAACCCCTGTGTACAACCTAGAATGAAACAAGCACTCATTATGTATCATCACTTCTCCTGCCTTGCCTCCTTCCTCTTTTTAACTCTGTGAATGTCCCAGAAGGAGAGGTAGGTGGAGTGGAGATGGGCTATATGCTAGGTATTTGGAATTTGAATAGCTCTCTTTTCTTTTTTACATCTTTCTCTTCCTTCTTTCTTTTCTGTGTTCTTTAAAGCATAGCCAGATCATTTAGCTCTAAAATAAGAACACCAAATCAAGTTGCGTTGCAGACAGCAAAATCACAGGTTTTGTATGGGCTTATGGTAATGAAAATCAAGACTAAGAAACTAAATGATTCAAAGCAAAATTCCCCTTGACAGCTTTTTTCGTGTGTGTGTGTGTGTGTGTGTGTGTGTTAAACTAATACTTTAGCCTACCTCATTTTACCATGTAAGCATGATAGAATTGCAGACTTTTTGGAGGGGGAGGATTTTAAAAGTACATGGTTACCTGTAATTACGGTCTTGCAAAATTTGATTTTATAGAAGTGACATTCAAGTCTGATTTAAACCATGCAGAAAGACATGGTGCATATTGGAAATGCTCTTTTTCTTTCTGACTCAAATGGCTGTTTATTTTGTTCTAGTGATCTCCCCAGAAGTCAGCCTTTTATTATGTTTATTGTAAGGTTGTGTGTCTTTCTAATTATGTGGCCCATCCTAAAAAACTTGCTACCTTGAGATTACCTTTCTATTTCTCCTTGCATTCCTGCAAACACCTAAACCTCTGTAGACAAGGGGTTCATCTCAGAGTCTGAACTGGCTGAGGATCATAAAATTCTGTCAAATACCTGGTCAATTAAGTTCAGGTTGGAAGAGGGGGTCAAATTAGATGCCTGACATGTGCGGATAAGGGCACTGGTTTATTTCACATTTTAGCCTTTAATGTGGGTGGGTACACAAAGCCACAGAGTTTGTTGTCATACCTCAACATAAAAGCCTCTGGAACAAGGTTGAAAGGGTAGCAGGGAGAGGGCCTTGGATGGGGGATGGGGTGGTTAACCCGCGACTCTGGTGACATCTTGCCATCAGCTGCAGCTACAGAATGTTGCTTGCAGGAGGAATTTGGCCTGCCGTTGAAGATGTGTTTCTCAGATGAGACTGTAAGGGGCCGGAGCTTGGGATTTTAGGAGTGCAGGGCCCACCTCTTCCTTGGCATCAAGCCACTTAACTAAACCCTTGCGGTGTCTTATGACCAGGGACGAAGTGCGGGGCCCCTTCAGACGTCGCAGCTGGCGCAACTGTTTTCTTTCCATTTCACAGCTCTTGGAGGAGGTGTGACTGACTGAGGCGCTGGAAAGCTTGTTCTATAATTACTTCTTGATCCGCTTCTAGGCGTGCTGTGCATGCGTCCGACCATGTGTGTTCGCGTTAGCTTGCGCCGTCGACAAGAGCCAGAGAACGTGGGTCTAGGATAAAACGTGGATGATATTTTTGCTTCGAATGTCACATTTTAACGGGGGTCTAAAGGTCTTAGGCTGGAGTCTTTGTGGATGATTGCAACTGTAGCCGAATCTATGAGCTGGGATGTACTCAAGCCAGCGCAATCGCTCCAAATTAGGACGTGCGGCACTAAGCCGGGCAGCAAACGCCGCTCCCGGCCCGCCCCGAGCAGGCGCCCTAGGTGGGGGCTGCAGCGAGTGCGCGCCTCGGCTGTGGAGCCGGCGGAGGCAGCGGCCCGGAATGGCTCTGTGGAGGCTGCGCTCTCTTCCCGGCCCCGCAGCCACAGCATCTGCCCCGTGCTCGCGCGGCGGGACCTACCAGGCGCCCGCCCTGGGCTGCGCCGCCTCGGACCACCCGCTGCTCCCCCCCGCCCGCTGCCTCTTCTCCCCGCGCCTCACGGGGCTCGCCACTGACTCCAGGGGCCTCCGGGGGCGGGGCCTCGTGCAGGGCGCCCCGGGATTGGCTGCGGGGAGAGGGGGTGGGGCCTGCCGCGGAGAAAACAGCCTGCGCGCCGCCCGAGTGCAGTCTCGGTCCGGAGCCTCAGCCCTGCGAGCGTTGGCGCCCGGCCCCACCTTGCCCGTACCTGCACTTATTTATTGTTGTTATTATTATTTCTTAACCGCGGAGCTCCGCAGTCGGGTCCTCCCGCCCGCTCCCGCGCAGCGCTAGCCTTCTCCGGTCCCTCAGTCCCTTCCCGCGCGGCGCGCCGCAGCCGAGGCGATGCGCCTCATTCAGAACATGTGCACCATCGCCGAGTACCCCGCGCCGGGCAACGCCGCCGCCTCCGACTGCTGCGTGGGCGCCGCCGGCCGCCGCCTGGTCAAGATCGCCGTGGTGGGCGCCAGCGGCGTGGGCAAGACCGGTGAGTCCTCGCGTTTAGCCCTGGATCTGGTCGTGGACGACCCCTGACGGGAGTTGAGGCTGAACAAGGCGTGGGGAGCGGTGAGAGCTGCAGCCCGACCGCTCTCCGTCCCCCGCAGGGAGCCGCTGCCCCTTGGGAGTGGGCTTAGCCGTTGTCTACGCCACCCGCCTGCTTCCACAGATGAGGGAAACAGGGATCAAGAATGGCCAGGCAGCTTTCTGGGGACCACCGGCACCGCCGCCATCAGAACTTTGGGGTGTTTGAGCCTCTGGCAATGCCTGGCACAGAAAGGAGAGTTAGATCTCCCCTCTGGGAGGTCTTGAAGGTTAGGAAGACGTGGGTCTACTGGAAAGCTTAGGTGTGGCTCAGCCGGGCTCAGCCGGGCTCAGAGGAGGGGGTGGGCCCAGTGAGCCTTCCAGCTGCACAGAGCCATAATTCAGGATGCCTTCTAGCCCCCTCCTTTTTGTCTGGAAGAAGAGGCAAAGAGCTACAGGGTAGGAATTTCACTTGGTGGCCATCTATGGCTTTCTTTGGGAGAGCTGTTTTCCAGGCAGGGACTGGGGTGGAGAACAATCTAACTTCCAAGGTTAACACTTTGACTTTCTTTTTTCTGACCTGCAGCACTGGTGGTCCGGTTCCTCACCAAACGATTCATCGGTGACTATGAAAGAAATGCAGGTGAGACAATGCATTTGAGAAAAATTCTGTCCCATTGCAGGAGGACTGCGGTTCCCATTTTCCAGCGCTTCCCAGGCAGGTTCTTTCCGTGACAGTCCGAGCCTGAGGATCCTGCCACTTAAAACTTTCCCCAGTCCCCAGCCCTCCATGGCGCCCCCCTCCCATAACTACCATCTGGCCTCATTCCATTCCAAGCCCATTCATCATTTTATCAAGTGCCTGAAAGTATTCTCCTTGGTATGTTTTAACTATAGTGACCCCAGTTGGAAGCACCCTTTGTAGCCAAGAACCTCTCCCTTCAAAACACTCCTGCAAAAGTCGTAAAAAAAAAAAAAAAAGGGATGGCCAGCTCCTTCCCCCACCCCTCTCCTTCGCTGCTGGCTGCCTTTCAGAGGTGACCTTTTAAAGCAAAGGCCAAAGGAGAGCAGTTGTAAACCTAAAGTTCCTCCTTCTTAACAAAGACAAACAACTGGATGGTAGAATTTTAGGAGGAGAATTCCCGAATAAATGAGAGGACACATTTTTCAATCCTTATGATTAAGAATAGCCACTGGGGAGGCTTAAGAGCTTTCTACCTATGCGCTATTAGCAAATTGCTTAACTCTGTAGACCCTATGAGTACCTACAGGGGATTATGTGAAACGAGCTGTATAAGCTATCCCAAGATAAGACATGGCAGCCTTCTGCTTTGATGTAGAGTTGATTATCATTATGTCACATTTTTATTCCAACTGATGACATTGGCTGTGTGTTTACTAACAGTATTTGTCTAGCAAGCCATTATATCTAACGGCCAAAATACAAAGTTACAGTCAAAGAATGAATCAAGTACTCAAGAAAACAGAAACCTCACACAGGCTGAGCAAGATAATTTGCATCAAGGGAGTACTCTAAAAATGGAAACTTTGTTTAAAATTGATAAATAAGTTTTCAAAAACTTGCAAACTTTGCCCTGGTTTTAATAAATCTAACATAGGGTTAAAATTGCTGTTGTTTTTTAAAAAAAATCTGAAGTAAGCCCACTAAATAGAAATAAACTATAGCTGTTTTGTGTGCATTTGTGCATTGTGCATTTTTTTTTTCTAGCTTAAAACTCACAATGTTTTAAAAGTTGTACAAGAAGGAAGAACATAATCTTTTTTATTTGCCTTCATAGGTAATCTCTATACTAGACAAGTTCAGATAGAAGGTGAAACCCTGGCTATTCAGGTTCAAGACACTCCAGGTATTCAGGTGAGAAGCTCTGAGACTCTGGGTGAAAGGGGAGCCTACTTGGCTGTGGAATCATTCACTTTTTCTCAAAGTTCCTCATGCTGCGGGATCAGAGAAATTTGGGGAGTCACATCTAGACTTTTACATGTCTGACAATTCAGTTGTATCTGGCTGTTGGTCAATCTTAGCATGGTTTAGTTTGGGAGATTTGGCTAGGGGGCAGGAATCTTCCTTTAGAAGGATTCAACACAGCCGGAAAGCCCAAACCAAATGCAGTTGGAATTGGTGTTTTCCTTGCTATGGTTTAAAAGTCCAGTTTTAATATGTGTGTCTTTGGCATGAAAAACCAAGCTTCTGGGTATAGTCTGCAAATACTTGGAATCTCTTTTGTACTGGAAAGTTGCTCTATAGACAAAAGCGCCATGCTAGGGTTTTTTTTCCCCCCGCCTCCTGAACTGGGCAGTTATCCAGGTTTAAATGCTTCCAGCTCCTATCTTTACTTCCCCAGACTTACTGTCTAGCCAGTTAATTTCCCATTTTGTGCAACTACAAAGTCTCTCTGCATGGAGTTCTCTGCAGGTCAATTTTCCACTTGAGTGTGGTGAGCTGCACTATTATTTATTCCAACTCTGTGCAGCTGGATCAACATATTGTCAAGAAAGCTGAAGTGTGTGGGATATAACTTGTTTATGGCCCGCAACCTGGCATTACTATGAAGGGCTCTTTTGAATTTGAAATCTACCCAAGCCCAGGCTCTTTGTACCACTGGCCAGCATTCACCTTGCCATCACTCCTCTCTTTCAGGTCCATGAGAACAGCCTGAGCTGCAGTGAACAGCTGAATAGGTGCATTCGCTGGGCAGATGCTGTGGTGATCGTTTTCTCCATCACTGACTACAAGAGCTATGAACTCATCAGCCAGCTCCACCAGCACGTGCAGCAGCTACACCTGGGCACCCGGCTGCCTGTGGTGGTCGTGGCCAACAAAGCTGACCTGTTGCACATCAAACAGGTTGACCCTCAGCTTGGACTGCAGCTGGCCAGCATGCTAGGCTGCTCATTCTATGAAGTGTCTGTCAGTGAAAATTATAATGATGTCTACAGCACCTTCCACGTCCTCTGTAAAGAGGTCAGTCACAAACAGCAGCCTAGCAGCACACCTGAGAAGCGAAGAACCTCCCTCATTCCCAGGCCCAAGTCACCCAACATGCAGGACCTGAAAAGGAGGTTTAAGCAAGCTCTCTCTGCCAAAGTGAGGACTGTCACCTCCGTCTGAAGCAGGAGGAGCACTCAAGAGGGTTTGGTCTTCCCAGGAAGAGGGCCTGAGGTTCTCCCAGGCAGGAACGTTGAATATTGGCAATGATTCCTGGTTCCAGAAGGGCTGGAGCAGAAGGGCCAAGAGGGCCTATGGAACTGCTACAGAAAAGGAAGTGTTGTTCTGAGCAGGGGGACAGGATTGATGAGGCTTGAAAGAGCCCACTGAGCCACTCTCTGAATATGTGAAATGTACTCTGTGTCTTTTCCTTTAGAGTGGGGAGGGGGTATAATCGTTTTGGTTTCTGCATTCAACTACCTTGTAAATGGTGGTCCGTTGCAGTTTCACCAAATGTATTGATGTGATTTACAGTGGGAATGAAAGAACAGATTAGGCATTGATAGGCTTTCTTTTTTCCCCCTTTTTTCTTTTTTCTCTTTTCTTCTTTCTTTTCCTCTTTTTCCCCAAGAGGAAGAATTGCTTTTCTCTTATCAGTATGATTTGTAACTCTGGAACACTATTCTTACAGAATGCCTTTCTAACCTGAAGGATACCCAGATTTCTTTCTTTATGTATAAGATGGAAAATCCCCTACCCCTCAAAAACAGGTTGAGTTTATGGGCCAGAATATTCTGTATACCAGACATTGGTAAGCTTGCACGGTTTGCGGGAAGGTTCTGGTTCCCCCTCACAAGATGAGCACGCTCAGTTGGGTGTGTGTGGAGGAGCTGTGAACTTCACACTCTTCAACCCCAGACTTTGACTGTATAGTTTTTTGTTTTTGTTTTTAACTGTTCCATCAAGAAAAAAATGTGCCAGTTGATTTTGGTGTGACTTGTGTAAATGGTTCATGGCAATGACGTTGGGTTGCTTCCTAGGCCTGGCTGAGTTGTGCATAAGGGTGGCTGAAATACTAAAACACTATCTTACAGCAAGTGAACAGGGGCTACATGCCAAATCCCCTCCACATATGCACTTTAAAAAGCCACTCATGCTTTGGCTTAAACTGTAATTAATTTATTTTATGTACAATAAATCTCATTTGAAAAAGAGCAGATGTCTAACTTCGTCTCTATTGAAACGTTAACTTTCTGCCGTTTAGACAAAGTATGACCTAGTATCCTGTGATTATTGGGCACATTGAATCTGGCATTGTGCCTTTCAGGGGTTATCTCTCAAGGATCACAGCAATCCAAGGAGGTGCATTCTAGTATTATCCCCATAATACAGATGAGGAAACAGGCTTATAGAACAAGATCAGTAACTTGTCAAAAGGCCACAGCCTGTAGCATTGTAAATTGTAATTTGCTGCTTTATATTCAAGAGTAGCTTATCTCCTATTCACTAACTTCGTGGTCTTCCAGGTATACCTAAGACAGATGTCTGGCTCCACATAGCACAGCCTCGAGGGTATTCTTTCTTGAACGCTAAGATGACTGCTTTGTGTGGCAGACCTCTTCTTTGGGTATGCTGCTTTCAGAAGATTCACTTTATTCTCACTGTAGAAGCTTGCAGTCATTGATCTGGGGCTGTGAAATCAGGAGCCAGTCCCATGGACCTTTGCCACACGTGTCTCGCTAAAGCTGCCAGCTCTCTCATCTATGCCACTTGGGCCTAGAAGTTCTTTCCTGCAAGCTAAGTGAGCCACCATCTATCTATAGGGGCAAATAATCACAGCTGACATTTCTTTGAGTCGTGCTTTCACATACCTGATCTCATTTAAGGCCCAGGAGAACCCAGGAGAATACTGTGGGGTATTGACACCATTTTACAGATGAGGAAGACAGGCTCTAAGTTTTGAGCGATGTCTTCAAATTCACACAAAGGAGCTGAACCAATGCCACCTGACTATATTTACTGTTCTTAGTCTTTTAGAGCATTTCATAGCTAAGACACTCCGGCATGCGTGGGGCGATGGGGCCACAGTGAATAGCAGTTGAGGGGCTACTGTGGGGTGGTGCCAGGATTTCCAATCAGTGTTCCCACAGGGTACAGATCCTGACAGCTGACAGGGTTTCCAGGGATGCCTCAAACCTTCGTAATATGCAAGGTAACTTTCTATGCTTTCAGCCTAACCTCATCTCTGAGAAGGGTGTGTGTGTTGGGGGTGGGCAGGGAAACCGTGCTAACATGGGACTGAAAACATCTCAGTTCAAGGGCAGTGACAAGCATCTCCAACTGGATTCTATTAACTTTTATTTCTAGTCGGCCTATGTGGTTGTGTTAACAATGTCCAGTGAGTGAGAGGTTGATCTTTATATATTTACTGAAGATCCCTTCCCCACGTTCTGGAATTAAATAAGAGTTTTCCTGCAGGTGGCTTTATGCTCCCGAAGCACTGAGTAGTGCTGCATTTCAGTGATCACTGCCGCGCCACCGCCCCCTTTTCTTCCCACCAGCTTCCAGGCTGCAGGGCTCTGGCAGCCCTTGTCTGCTCCCTTGCTGAGCTGGGAGCTCCACCGTCTCCCTTCCTGGCCCCCCAGCTAGCGATTGCCCCTTACTTCCTCACCCCTGCACTGGACCCAGTGTCTCCTACTGCACCTTAGACAGGCTGGAAGGGAGCTCAGAGCTCTGGTGCACCCAGAGGGATGAAGTGGCTTGTGCATGTCCACTCTAGGAGAGAGAGGGTGGGGCGAGAGAGACAGAGACACACACAGAGGGACAGAGACAGAGTCACAGCTGGAAACCACCCAAGTCCCCGTTCTGTCCACTCTCTCAGGCGGACTTTATTTATAGTTCTGGAACACATTTTTCTCTCTTCTAATAAATCTAGCTTTATGTTTTATTACTTTTGCTCATCTCTTTCCTTGTTGATTAACTCTTCACTTAATCCCTGTTTTTGTTTTGTTTTAAAATTTATGATCTACCACCACCTGGCCCTGAGAAACGACCCTCTCCACCTAGGTAGGGGAATACCTCCTTTGCCACCTTGGAAAAGGAAGGCAGGGATGTGTATGTGTCTGGGGTACAGGGGAGCAGAGAAAGGGAAGGAGTTAGAATTTACTGAACATTTACAACATGCCAGATTCTACGTTATCCCCGTTCATCTTTTGAAGAATCCTATAAGGAAGGGTAGTAATATCGCTTCTATTTTAAAGATAAAGAAACTGAGGCACAGAGAGATGAAATTTACCTGCTTAGGACCACATCGGTTATAACAATTATTGTTTCTATTTATGGAAAATCTGTGTGCCAGACCCCATAGGACGGTTTTTGAAATAACTGATGTTTGCTGTGATATCTCTACAATCCATCGTTAGTCTCCTCTTCCGAAAAGCAAAAGGGAGGCTGAGAACAATTGGCCGGCCCAGGCCCTAAGGGGCGGATCCAAGACTCCATCCCAGGTCCGTCTGATGCCACTGCCTAAGCCCTGGGCTGATGGTTCAGCAGAGCCCCACCTCGGAGCCCTCCTCTTCCCTCCCCTGGCCAGGTCTCCTGTCCTGCTGTTCTCGTCTCCCGCCAGGTCTCCTGTCCTGCTGTTCTCGTCTCCCCTTTGCTGCTGTGGGCTCCTGGATTCTGCCAGGCTCCAGGCCCCCCTGGCTGCCAACCACATCTGCTGTTGCCATCAGCCAGCTGCTCACTGGCCTCCAGCCCTGCTCAGTCATAAAGACGTCCAGGCTGGGAGGGGGAGGGGCGTGCAGTCCGGCTGTCTCAGAACCAAATCCACTTGTGTCACGATGTCTGGCTTTTGAGTTTCCTCCCTTGCCTCAAATCAAAAACATTCGCAACACTCTGCAGCCTGCCTGGCGCTGCGTGGTGTGCAGAGAGGGCTCAACCCTCAAAGTCTTCCTGGCTGCTCCCAGCTCCAGCACTCGCCAGGCGCCGCAGATCTGGGTTTGCCTGCCCAGCCAGCTCCTAACCCCAGGTTTAGGAGCCATGGGTGTATTTATGGTGAGCCCCTCGCTTTGGTGGAAAATGAGATTTTGACATTCATCTTACACTCCGAGAGGGAGAAAACAAAACAAATGTGTTTTCTGGGCAAATGAACAAGCTTGTAGGCACATCCCTCAAAAATGAGCCCCTGATAATCTCTGGTGCTACCTCTGCACCCCCCCACCCCGGGGAAATGGGCACTGTCCAGCTGTCTCTGTGGATAACTCATGACAGGTCCCTTGGGGAGTGGCCCAGGATGAATTAGAGAGCTTGTCTGGTTATAATAACCAGGAAAACTGGTGTTGCACAGATTCCCTCTCAAGTCTAAAGAGAGATGGTTCCAGAAAGTTCTTACTATCCTCATTACTCTCCTGAATTTGCAATGGGAACGGGATTAGGGTTATTACTGACTGTGGCAAGATCCCAGCCACCACCCTCCAAGCTTCCCTCTCAAATAGTTTGCAAACCCTCCATCATCTGGTTTTGTCTTTTTAAATTCCTTTTAAGACGGAGATGGAGTCTCTTGATGTTTCTTGGGCTGGACAGCAGACATTGCAGACATTTGTAATACTGGATTCTCTGTTGTTGAGATTCTGTTTCTGGTAACCAGGGTAAAATAAATAATAGTGGTCTTGGGGGGAGTTTGATGGAATTCTTTGTTATTGGGATCCCATTATAATGGAGGGGTGGCATAAACAGAGCCATCTGCATAGGCCCCGGCCCGCTAGGGACAACTCTTGGCTGATGTAGCCTGGAGTGCTTCCAACCACTTGGCCGTGCCTGTGCCCGCTACCTCTGCCCTGAGGTAGACTCCAGAAGAGGGTTTACAAAGGCAGAAGTCAACTGCTACAAAGTATTTACACTTCTATCAATTATGTTTATAAGGAGTGTGGCCAGTGAGGTCGCTGGCAGAAGGTTTGGATTTGTAAGTGCTTGTTCAAGTGATAAACACTCAGACCCAGGCCCCAGACAGGGGAAACCAGTCTTACCACTCAGCTCAGCCTTTTAAGTCACCATCAGGTGGCTGACAGCTGCTGGATCCCTTTAGAATGGATACATTTGGAGGGGTTGAATGGGCAATCAGTAAGTCCATCTCAGATTCTGCCTGACTTCGTGGCTAGCATTAGTGATGGAGAAAGTTCTATCAGAGACATACAGCCTTGCGTGAGCAATCATCAGACATTTATTACCAATAAATTCTCATGTGCTCTGCATGAGCTCACCATGTGCCATGTTCCAAATGCATTACACATATTAACTCTTTTAATTCTCCCCCAACCTAATGCGGCAGGTCCTACTGTTATACAACACGTGGGTTGCAAGTGGTTCGTTTTTGCCCTGGAGTTCTTACAAAATTTCACTAGGTGAGTCTAGCTTTTTCTGCTATGGTCAGATGGAAAACTTAAACTTATAGAATAGAAAGCTTTGTATTTCAATCAAAACTCATACCCACAAAGTCCATAGGGGTTGCTGTTACAATTTAGACTCCTTGGGACCAGATACCTTGTATTGGAGTCTTTCTTCGGAGGGGAGAAAACCTTTTATATGCAGATAACCCTCCAATCAACCACCTTCCCACTACAGTTCCAAGTAGCCTGGCAGACCTGCCCAGTGGGCCAGCTAGAACAATGCAGTCCTTTGTTATGGCAGGATGATTTACAACACATGCAGGCTACCAGCACTGCCCCAGACACTACCCCTCCCTTCCTTGCCTTTTCAGAAATGTTTCAGAGCAAGAGAGAAACAAAGCCTCAGACCCTGGTTGCAATGTTCCCTCCTCAGTTATATAATCCTAAGGAACATCGAATTTTCCCCACACTCATAATTCTAAAGCATGTCTAACTTCTCAAGCAACTTCAAATTAAAAGAGTTGTAATCTACCAACACTTGCCAACAGGCTTTTATTTAGAATTAATGAACTTGTAGGTGGAATCAGGAAGATCACAAACAGAGGGTTAAGGCTAAATGGAAACGATCACTAATTGGACTTGCCAAAAGACAGACTGTCCCCTTCAGGAAAATAAAAAAAACTTTTTTTTTTTTTTAAGAATCACAGCAATCCAAGCAAAGTACCTCACTGAGTAGGTATCAATACCCTTCAGGCAGAATTCCATCATACTCGCAATTAGTGACAGGGACGCTGGTTGTGGAGGAGTATTTGGAGTGGTGGCAGAAAACTGCATCGGCATTTCCAGCTTGAGTAGGTCTTATCTTCTCAGCGGATGCTCAGAAGCCAAGGTCTGGATGCAGTCGGTCAGTTGCAAATAACAGCTCAGGAATGTTAAGTGGCTTCAGGAGTCGTGTGGACAGCACGATTACCTAACAACAGGAGAGGGCAAACACACCGCAGGGAATTAGCGGGGCCAATCTCAGGGTATTGGATGATGAGAAATAGAATGCAACAAATGTCTTTGGGGGAGGGCATGAAGTGAAGTTCCAGGAAGGAAAAGTGGAAGGCAGCCAGTTGAATGGCACCTGGCGCTAGTGCCCTGCCTGGAAGGAGGGGGGCACAGTCTGGGAGAGATGGCCTGTGGGACAGCTGGGCTGTGTCTACTGAACCTTTAGCCAATGGGGCACTCAGGGTGGCTGAGACTGGCACTAGGTACATTTGAGAGGCAGAGCCCAGCCACTACCTTGCTGCTAAATTGAACTGGATCATATTCTCGCTTTGTAATGCAGTAATTTGACATCAATATCAAGGTTTCTCCCCATTTCAGGGAGCCTTTACTCCTCCAGGGAGCATGAGAAGGCACATCCAGGAGGTAGATGATGTTAGCGATGATGGTGATTGTTAGTTTCCTAGTACCATAAACTGGGTGGCTTAAACAATGGAAACTTACTGTCTTATAGTTCTGGAGCCTAGAAGTCCAAGATCAAGGTGTTGGCAGGGTTCGCACCTTCTAAGGGCTGCGAGGGAATCTGTTCCATGCCTTTCTCCTAGCTACCCTGCGCCTTCACATTGTCTCTCCCTATGCATGTCTGTTGCTGTGTCCAAATTTCCCCTTCTTATATACACACCGTCACACTGGATTAGAGCCCACACTAAAGACCCTATTTGAACTTGATCATCTGCAAAGATCCTATTTCCAAGTAAGGTCATATTCACAGGTACCGGTGGGGAGGTTAGGACTGCAAGACATTTTAAAGGGGACACATTTCAACCCATAACGATGATGGTGATGATAATGATAATACTTGTTAATTTTTATGATGTGCCAGGTTCTGAGGATTATCTCATTGAATATCCATTTGATCCTGATATCGAGCTTATGAAATAGGCACGTTTATTATTCCTGCTTTGTAGATGAAGAAAATAAAGTACAGAAAGGCTCAGCAACTTGTACAAGGACACACATACAGTCAGCGGCTGAGTCAGGATCCCAGCGCAGACAGGCTGGCCCCAGTGCCCCCGTGCCTCCCTTCCCTGTCATCAAGGGCTCTGGGCCCTTTATTCCCTTACTCCACATGCACCTTTGGGCTCCTCTGGCTTCTTTCACGGTGACCCTGAAGAAATGCTTCCCTCAGCCTGAATTTTATTCCAGGATAGATTTAACTCTGCAACAGTGGGAGAGCCTATTCCCTGGGTCTGGGCTGGGGGCATGATGTGCTTTGTAAGGGCCTGGTTAGGTTTTGCACAAGCAGTATTGTATGCACCCTAGAAGAGGTGACTATGGGAAAGCTGTCCTGGAGCCCGAATTCCGCAGCCCACAATCCCTTGGAAGTGGATTCCAAGGCCCACAGCATGACTACCTGGCTGCGCTCCTTTGGAGTGGTGCAAGTGGGCCCGCACACTTTACTCTCCTCCTTGCCCACTCCCCAAATGGTCCCAGGTATAATTAAATTAGTGAATTAACCAACCCCATGTCCACGAGCTCACTGGTGGAAAACAAAAAGTCTATACTCCAATGAAGAGAAAAAGTAGAAGAGGAAGAGAGAAGGAAGCATTTCTTGTTGTTAAAGAAAGAATTTTTCAACAATCTTATGAGGAAGTTTTCTGTTTAAAAAATTTAGTTTTTGGAAGCATCTATGTTACTTCTCCTTGAAAGAGGATTATCTTTATATATATATATATATAGTTAATGTCAGCCAAGTCATATTTTTGGCAGAAACAAATTCGCTGAAATCTGTGTTTCACGATTTTCCTTGAAAACCATGCAAGGAGCCTTTGAGGACAGCGGGTGAAGATTGGCCTTCTCTATCATCTGCATGCATGGTTTAGACCATGTGTGTCTCCCGAGAGGGTCTCTACTTATTTCAGGTCTTCCTCACCAAACCTAGTAGGTAATTGAGCCTGGCGGCTTCCAGGCGAGTGCCATCAGCAGACCCTGAGGAGATCCCAGCTCCACACCGACTGGCCAGATGCCCTCCAGAAAGTCACAACTTACAGCCTCGCTCACCTCATCTCTCTCAGAAAGAAAATAACAGTGCCAAGCTTGAGGGAGTATGGCAAGGATTACGTAAGATCGTGTATGTGGAGCACAGGAAGTGCTCAGCAACTGTGAGCTGCTGTATTATTGTGGTTTTGCGATTTGGTCCTAGATCTCTTTTTGAATCTTATGAAAGCTAAGAACTTTCTAGAAAAATACACAGATGTTCATACAAGATTATGTGTTATAGTTTTAGGGATGGTTCATAAACTCCTAGGAATTCACAGACCACAATTAAGAAGCCCTTTTTCGAGCTGGGTGCGGTGGCTCATGCCTGTAATCCCAGCACTTTGGGAGGCCGATTTGGGTGGATCACCTGAGGTCAGGAGTTCAAGACGAGCCTGGACAACATGGTGAAATCCCATCTCTACTAAAAATACAAAAATTAGCTGCGCGTGGCAGTGCACACCTGCAGTCCCAGCTACTTGGGAGGCTGAGGCAGGAGAATAGCTTGAACCCTGGAGGTGGAAGTTGCAGCAAGCCAAGATTGTGCCACTGCTCTCCAGCCTGGGAAACAGAGTGAAACTCTGTCTCTGTCTCAAAAAAAAAAAAAAAAAAAAAGGAAGCCCTTCTTCAGAAATCTTTTCAAATGTACACATAAAGACAAACACTGTGCTCTTTGGAAGTAGGTGCTTCGAAGGTGGCAGAGGCCAGCAGTCGTTCACGCAAAGGGCCCTCTCCTCCTGCTGTGACGTGGTGGTCTCCAGCACACTGCTAGCCCTTGGGGTCTTTAATTCTAAAGCAAAGATGATGGATTCCTCTCTGGCTGGGGTGAGGGTGGGCCTGAGGGCTAGGGTACATCTCCATCCCCATGGGTGCTAAGTCTTCTCAGCAGGTTTGAGGAACTTGGAGTGAAACGGCTAAAAGTGTTGACTTCCAGAGCAGCAATAACTGAGCCCAAAGAATCTGTCACTCTCGGGTAGTGTGCTGGGCTTCCAGCCATGGCTGACAGAGACCGTGGACTTGGCTACTGCCACTGAGCTGGTAGGCCAGTCTTCACATCTGAACAAGCAAGTATTTAACAGTAATCAGCCTACAGCTTCATGAGGGCTCAGCCAGAGGCTGTCTGGGGCCTGCTCTGTGGAGGGGTGAAAAGAAACAGATGGAAAACAGGGGCTTCTCAAGCAGTAGGTTAAGGGGCCTTTGTGGAGGGGAGACTGCAGGACTGAGGCCAGGAGGCTTTGGGATAGTACAGTGGTTAAGAGCACAGGTTTAGGAGGGTCCAGTCTGCGTTGGACCCTGGCTGGGCCACTTGTCAGATGAATGACCCTGGAGAAGTTGCTTAACCACACTGAGCCTCAATTTCTTCATCTGTACAGTGGGAATGATACCCACCCCACATGATTATGCGAGGATCAATGTGAACATCTTCATAAAATATCTGACACAATGACAGGCTCCAGAGGGGCTTAGAATGGCAGCTGCCATGACTGCCTTTGTCACCGTCACTGTCCTCATTATGTGCCTCCCTGGCTGCATCCTTCCACCCAGCTCACAGCAGTTATGGGGCAGATGCAGGGAAGGTGGAGTTGCCAGAGCCAGTGACCCCAAGTGTAAATCCGATCGCATTACTCCCAGGTTTAAAATCCCTGCAGCTTCATCACTGCCCTCTGGTAAGCCCAGCCCTCCCGGAGCGCATCACAGGACATCAGAACCCGAATGCTGCCAGCACTCCACATCCAGCCCTTGCCTCCACACCCCCAAGTCAGTCCCACATTCCGGCCTCCCTAACTCCTCGTAATTTCACACCTGGCACTTTGGGGATGCTTCTTTGTCTGTGAGAGGAGCTCCCCACTCTGCCCAAAGACCCCTCCTCCATTGCCCTTCAACAATCAGCTCAGGCATCACTCCCTCCAGAAAGCCTTCCCAGACCACCCCTCCCCCAAGCCTGAGTGTGTCCCCCTGGCTGTTGGTATCTCACGGTATTCCCTGTCAACTTAACTGAGTCTTTTCATTGTTTCTTAGCACAGTGCCTGATACATAGCAGGTCTTTGATTGAGTCAGTTAGTGCCTGATTGAGTGAACAAAAACCATACAGCAGTGAAGGAGGCAGGTCAGTGGGAAGTTTTCACTCAGGGCAGCTCTAGCAGAAGATGCTCAGACAGCTCCAGGTAAATGTGTTTCCTCTCCATTCGATGAAAGACCTACTTGTCTCTAATTCCTATTTTGAAGAGCAAGCAGGATCATACTGCTGACATTTCACATAGAGCATGAAATATAATAGTTGGTGGTCTTTAAGTATGTTTGCATCTTAGGCATCTTTTGGTATTGGCTACTTTTTTGAATTTTCGGAATTTTTAAAGCACATTTTACTAGAACATTTCTACATTATTTGGCTAAGATCACTCTACAATTCTAAAAAGTGGGCCCTAAACAGGAACAAAGATGCTCAAAAATGAAAAAGAAAATAGAAAAGTTTGAAAGTGGCTGATCAGATATGACATTTAATTTTTTTAAAACATAGTCATCAAACATGTGCTAGTGGACAAATTAAGCACTAGAGAATTCCTTTCAGAGAACTGGTCTTTTCTCAGGCAACCAAGGGCACTGAAGAAAATTCCCACGGGTAATGCTCAACCTTGCCCATCATATGGCTACTTTTCTCTGCATTTTCTAAAATGCTTCTTTTGATTCTCAGTATTAGAAATCAGAGGTACATAGAACCTAAACCTGGTCTTCCCTGCTTCCTCTCCCTCTCCCCTTTTCAGGGTCCCTGCCATCTCTTCTTCTCCTCCTTCTCCTTCCCCTCCCTCTCTTTCCTCCTGTTCCTTTTTGGGGGTTGTTTTTGTTCTTTCTTCTCAACACAGGCCTGTGTCATTCAGGGCCGAAGAGTCAGCTGACTTTACCCCGACCCATCAACTCTTAGCCACCCCACTTTCACCCGCTAATAGCCAAGAGGGCTGGTGGCAGTGGTCAGCCTCCTTCTCAAGCCAGAGGCATCCAGGACACTCAAGAGTACCCCGCAGTGCTCAGAGCTTGGCCCAGCCACCATACCTGCCCTGCATCATCTACCCACCAGAACACCTTCCACAAAAACAGCCAGTGGGGAGAGAATCTTTGCTGATTAAAAATAAATTTCACACTCAAATATGAGAAATGGGGCTTTTAATGAAAACAAAAAATTGTTTTCGAAGAGACTGAATGACACTGCAAGCTGCAGGGCACTTATGACTTAGGTGTCAGCACGTGTTGCCAACTGCAGGCAGTTCTAGCAAGGAATGTTTGAAGATGCAGCTCATTCATCAACAACAAGCCTCTGTGTCAAAGCAGATACTTGACATCAAAAAAATATACCGACTGACTGTGAGATGGGGTGGAGGACATCAGCCAGGGAACCAAATCCCTCCGGCAGCCTTTGGCCCACACTTGCTCTCTACTCTAGCTGTAAGGGGGATGTTCGGTCTTTGTTCTCAGGCCTGCCCTGAACTCCACATGGGCAGCCCAGCCCTCAGGAGTGACCCAGCCCTCTGGGCTTTCTGTTGCTCCAGACCATGGCTGTAATTTGTAGGTGCCAGCATCTTCCTGTTCTATTTCTGCTGAACACAGAGGAAGCAGGGAAGTCCAGGATTTACATTCCATAGCTCCCTGATTTCTAACACCCAGTATCAAAAGGAGCAAGCGGTACATTTTTTCTCCCCTTTTCTTTTACATTTGGGAGATTCTTCCCCAAAGTGACCCACATATGCACAGGCACCAACATGCATATTCATTCATTTGATAGGCAGCTTTTGGAGCATACATTGTATTCACGCTGTATAGGCACATGCACACATACACACTCACACACCTGTGTTAAACCCAGAAGGTTTGTATCATTAAGCCAGTGGCACGGTGGATTAGCCTTACTGAAAAACCCGGAAACATCTGACCTGACTACCACCGCCTCAGAGCCACTGTGCTGTGCTTATAAGGCTCTCAGAAGACCTGAAGTGTGATTCAGATCTTTTCGCTGTTGTCTCCTTGGGGCTTCCCATCAATTTTAGAATAACCTGGAGGCAGGTTTTGGAGCCAGGATTAGGGATCCTTGAACCTCTTAAGTTGTGTGCAAAACTTTTTTTTTTTTTTTAATTATTGTGTCTTCACTAAATATTCAACTCTGGGTTGGGCATGGTGGCTCACTCCTGTAATCCCAGCACTTTGGGAGGGCGAGGCGGGCGGATCACTTGAGGTAGGAATTCAAGACCACCCTGGCCAACACTGTAAAACCCCGTCTCTAGTAAAAATACAAAAAATTAACTGGGAGTGGTGGTGGGTGCCTGTAATCCCAGCTACTTGGGAGGCTGAGGAAGGAGAATCACTTGAATGCAGAAGGTGGAGGTTGCTATGAGCTGAGATCATGCCACTGCACTCCAGCCTGGGCGACAGAGCGAGACCCTGTCTCAAAAAAAAGAAAAAAAAAAAAAGAAAAAAAAACTATTGAACTCTATAAATGCAGAACTACAGGAAAGCGTGGGTGCGGCAAGCACGTGCCTTGCTATGAAAAGCAGTGGATGGGGGTCAACTTTCCCACTGGCCTCCCTCTTTTTCCTGAGCTGGCCATTCCCTGTATTTCCTCAGAGCTTCCCTCCCTGTTATTTTCTTCTTACAATCACAGGCTTCTGCTAGCCTCTCGGCTACCATCCAGCTGCAAAGTTCAGCCAGCCAGAGCTATCTGGCCATGGAGTCCCACAGTAGGCATCAAGTGAGTGAGGAGAGAGGCTGATGCCGGGCACATGCGGATCAGAGCAGGGGAAACCTGGAATCTCCCACTTGGTGTTTGTGGCAGTTTGGGATGGAGGAGGTTGCCCTCTTGATCCCTTTTCTGTAGACAGGAAAGAGGACCTTCTCCAATGCACCCATTTTCTCTCATCAGCACATCTCCCAACAGCCACAGGCAGGAGAGTGGAGAAAACGTCCCTTTTAGAGCAGAGCAGTCTTCGCAGGCTAGCAGGTGGGCATGTGGTTTCTGGTTTCCTATGTTTCATGCTATTCTTGCCACTTTTTGTGAAAGATAGTTCATTTCTGGAGGTGCTGTGAATGGATTCTATTCATTTCCTTTGAACAGCTGATCCCCGAATGCTTTTTAAATCTCAGATCCAAAGCCTTCTCCATGGGAGTCTGTGCTATCTAAAGGAAGCTATTCCTCCTGGTTTTTCTACACTAGCACCCATCTATGTCTGCTGTCCACTTGTCATGAGCTGGTGCTTCCATGTTTATTGTCAGTTACTACCCAGTAGAATGGAAGTTTCATGAAAGTAGGAATGTGTCTAGCTTGGTCACTGTTCTGTCCTTAGCATAAAAGACAATGCCTGGCACAGAGCAGATCATGTTTTTGCTTTTTAGACAGTCAATAAATGCCTGCTGAATCATTAGTTAATCCAGCTTAATAGGAATGATTGCAAGTTCCTGTATGTGGATCCAAAGAGCACCCACACAGCAGTAGAATAGGGAAGATTTGGAATAATAGCAATAGATACAAAAGACAAACTGGTTTTAAGAATAATAGCAATAGATACAAAAGACAAAGTGGTTTTAATTGTCTGTAATGTCAGTGTCAGTCAATAGGTTGGTGTGGTTTGTGTGGTCTTTTCCAGAAAAGCTGCTTTTCTGTTATGCTGGAATGGCACAAGTAGAGTCTCTAATGTTCAGTATTGGACATTCAATTAACATTCATGAATATCCACTAAGTGGCAGACTCTGTTTGTGGTGCTGAGAATATAATAGTTGAAAAATGCAAAGTCCTGAGGCTGGAGGGGCATACGCAAGGAGAAGAGTGGTAGGAAAAGAAGCCCCAGACGGAGGCAGGGGTGAGATCATGTGGGCTTTGTAGGCCATGGTAGAGAGGAGGAGGAGGTGACCCTAATTTTCTCTGAGCTGATCAGTCCACACCAAGGTTTGGCTTTTGGTTCCAATCAAGTGCGAGAGAGGGAGACAAACTGGGGTTGAGGAGAGCTGTGACATCGTCAGGGGATTCAGGTCCATTTCACAGGGTAAGAGTGGGGTGGCTACAGGAACTGATGATATTCAGTTTGGAGAAGAGAAGACCTGGGGGAGGATATGGGAGCTATCTTCCTATGTCTGCAGAATTGTCCTGCGGAAGAGGGATGAATCTCATTTTCTTTTAAATTCTATGTGGCTCAAGAGCTAGAACCAGCACTGATGAGTGACAGTGCCAAAGAGGCAGATTTGGGCTTCATCTGGAGGAGATATCAGAACCAAGAATGAAGCCCTCCATGACGGTTAATTGAGTGTCAACTTGATTAGATTGAAGGATGCAAAGTATTGTTCCTGGGTATGTCTGTGAAGGTGTTGCCAAAGGAGATTAACATTTGAGTTAGTGGACTGGGAAAGGCAGACCCACCCTCAATCTGGGTGGGCATAATCTAATCAGCTGCCAGGACAGCCAGAATAAACGCAGGCAGAAGAACGTGGAAAGACTAGACTGGCTTAGCCTCCCAGCCTGCATCTTTCTCATATGCTGGATGCTTCCTGTCCTCGAACATTGGACTGCAAGTTCTTCAGCTTTTGGACTCAGACTGGCTTCCTTGCTCCTTAGCTTGCAGACGGCCTATTGTGAGACCTCACCTTGTGACTGTGTGAGTCAATAGTCCTTAATAAACTCCCCTTTATATCTACATTTATCCTATTAGTTTTGTCCCTCTAGAGAACCCTAATATACCCTCCAAACCTCAAATAGGCTGCAGTGGAAGGGGACAAATCCTCATCCTGGGAGATGGTCAAGTAAAGGCTGGATAGTAAAGCCAGAATGGAAGCACTAGCTGTGTCTATTATTGCTGTTTACATCAATGATCAAGTGAGGGTTACTCCCTTGCTTGCCCAAAGGTCTTAGACAGTCTATCGGGTATAGATTCCGTAGAACCTATCCCCTTCAATTGGGTCACATGTGTTCTCGAACAGAAGTCTGAGTCTGAGCAGACAAGGGAACTAGCACGCACGCCACTTTGTGTATTGCTAGGGCAGCAAGGCATGATTTCCGCAGCACTCTAAAAAGCAGGAAGCTGGTCCTGTCTCAGATCAGCAGAGTTTGCTGTAGGGCCAGGGCAGCTGTGTGTCTGTCAAGGTCTAAGAAAGGGAGACCCGCCACAGCAGGTGTCACTCTGCAAACATCCAGGTAATTCACCTCCTTTCAAAAATGTGGAGATGAAGGACTTCATGATAAAGAATGCCTTTTCTGTTTCCCCTGCTGCCTGAGGAATCTTCCTAGGGCCTGCTAACTCTTCAGGGGAGCTTTTTGCACAAAGGGCAAGTAGCAGTCAAGGCTGATCCTTAAGCTCAAAATCCTTTGAGAAGCTCTCTCTGCAGATGACTGAGCACAGGGTCAGATTGCAGCAAAGTCACTGTAGATTCTGGGGCTCTGTTGTCAAACTCAGGTCACAGGACTTTGAAAACGTCTGCATTTTATTCTTTTAGAGTAGGGATTAACATGTCTGTCAGGCTATTACAATGCATCACTGTTCTGAAGAGCTAAGAATTTGGTTCACCATGTTAGGGGCAACAAGAAGTGTGGTTTCTGATGAAAAAAAAAAAGAGGTCTTGCTCAAAAAGGCAATCATTCATTACACAGAACCTTCTCACTGCTGGCAGGGAGGGTGTTAAATGAAGCAGAATTTACAAATTTATCAGAAATCTCACCAGCTATGACCATAACAGGTGATAGTAACAGAAGAATGGTCATAGTCAAAAACTGGCCACTCCCCTGCTCAAGAGTCTGCTGTGGCTCTCTAGGTACCCAGGTCCCATTCCTCAGTTGGGTGTCTGGAGACCAGCAGGGACAAGACCTTCTTGGCTTAACCTGGTAGCTCAGCCACTCCAACAACACAGACTGCTCCTACCAGGCCAGTTCTCTTGGAGTCAATAAACCCCTCAAACTACAAGGGTTACTGAGCCACTGCCATGTGCTCAGGCCTGGAAAGCCCCAGCCTTTGTCCTCAAGGAATTTGTATTTGATTGAGGAGACTGGGCCAGCAAATATGAAGTAGTCAGGGAGAAGTCCAGAGCTGCATTGCCCAGTATAGATGGTGGATGTGGGTAGAGATGTGGAAAGAGCCTGGAGCAACAGGTAGGATGTCACAAAAGGGAAGGATGCAGCTCCTGGAGCTGGCTGTGTAGATATGTACAGTAGTGGGTGGAGGTAGGAGGTGGCACAAAGCTGTAACCCCAGAGCACTGGGAAGATAACACCCCCACAGTCAAGTCTCAGCCTGGGAGGATGAGAGTGGAAGGGAAGACATCGCAGGCTCTCCGACCTCTGGCATGACAATTCTGAGCCATGTAACACCAGCTCCTCAGGGGCCCCCAGAGGACCGTGCCCAGAGCATACCCAGCTTGGCAGTGTGTCATTTTGTGGCTTTTCTTCTTCACTGTCTTTTTTTTTTCTAAGTTCTTCACTTCTGCTTCTTGGGATCATCTGCCAAGTAAACTACCTGCTCTCTCATCCCTGGCTCAGGGGCTGTTTTGGGGAACACACTAAGGCAAGGGTTTTACATCTTACCGATTTAACAGGCTGTGCATCCCCAGTCACAGGAGAACTTCCAGAGGCAGGGGTTCTCCTCTTCTCTCTCCTTGGGCTCCTGCTGCGTCATGCTGTGAGCCTCAAACCCTCCAGCACAGCAGTGTGGTGACTGCTCAAAAACGGCTGAGAGTAACTGCAGCCATCATTGACTGAGCGTCCTGAGCCAGGCATAGTGCTAAGAAGAATATTCTCAAGCCTCTTCTGATTTAAGATTCACAGCCACCCTGGCGCATTTCCTAAATGAGGAAACTGAGGGCTTTTCCCTCCCAGATCACCTGATTAGTCAAAGGCAGAGGCAGGACTGGAACTTGGGCCCATAAAATAGAAAGGTCTATGTTCTTCACCACTGGGCCACAGAGCCAGTTTTCTTGTTTAGGGGATGGGATGGGGCCTGGCAGGAGGTACAGAGAAGAAAGCTACAACACTAGTCATTGTCTGGATAGTGATCCCTCCCACACTCCTCTGGCCCCGCCCTCTAATTGCCACAGTTGGGAGGTGGTTCCTGGAGTTATCCCTCCATATTTGGAGCCTAGAAAGCAGTGAAAACTCCTGAGTGATTCAACACTGATTGGACTCCACAGAATATAGGCCCCTAAGGAATCAAGAATAGGGATAACAGTACCTTAGCCCCAGAAGCTCAGAGCTAGAAAAGAAGAGCTCTCCTTCCTCCCTTCACCCCACTGGACTCCACCCTGCCCCAGATTATTTTGCAAAGAACAGAGTTTCCATTTAGGGCTCATTTGCTTGGTGTCATAGCATTTAACCTTTCATGATAGACTTTATCAAAATGACCCAGTCCTCCACCACTGGGAACAAAGGAACTCCAGGGCATGTAGGGCTGGTTCTGGCTGTAGGAAGACATTGTGACATAGGCAGCAGCAGGAGGGAGGGAACAAAGCCAAGAGGGTGATGGGCAGGCAGGCTAGGAGAGGGGCACTGGGACCCAGAGGTGGAGGGCCCTCACCCATCCTTCACACCCCTACCTCTGAGCTCTTGTTCAAATCATGGAGGACTCAGTACCTGGGTTCCTGGCTTCAATGATGCCACAAGATCTTTGACCATTTTCACTTCAGAGACTGTGACCCCACCTACCACAAAGAGGATCAGGAGGGGGTAGTCACTAGGATGAGGCCGGCTCACCTGCAAAACAAAACACCAGCAGTATTAGGTGGATGGCAGTGATGCAGGCACAATGCAGCTGGGTACCATCTTCATTGTCCCTCTGTAGAAACCTCAGGACTACTACTGATAGTGGCAGGAGGCAGACAAATCCTAGGCAGACAGGGGTGGGTCCCTGGTGAAACCTGATGACAGTTTAAAGCCTAGCTACAAGTCTCAGATAAATCCATGGACCGGATTGAGAACCTGCCTTCCCATTTGGTGTGTTTTCCTCTGATTGATCCCTACCCTTCACCTATTTTACATATACCTACCCTTCCCTAATTGTTTTTTTACACTGTCATGTCCATCTTTGAGCAGGGACTTTGCTTTAGCCTTTTTTTGCATACTTGCAAACCAATCAGCATGCACTCCCCATTCTGAGCCCATAAAAGCCCCGGACTCAGCCACACACAGAGAAAAACCACCTGACTTCAGTTGGGGGACCACCCTTGCATCCCCTCTCTGCTGAGAGCTGTTCTGCTGCTCAATAAAATTCTTCTCCACCCTGCTCACTTTTCAATTGTCAGTGTGACCTCTTTCTTCTTGGGCATGGGACAAGAACTCGGGAATCGCTGAATGCAGGTACGAGCTATAACATGGGTGAGCTGGGGCATGCCTGCCTAGACACAGGCTAAGCCAGTGCGCAAGCCAGGTATGGCCCAGTGGGCCGAGTAGGTGAGGCATCTCCTGTGGCAGGCCCGGGGCCTAGCAAGGCCTGGGAGTGGGGCATTGCTGGCTGTGGAGGTCCCTGGTTGGCAAAGTGGGTGAGAAAAATCCTACGTCACTACCTCCATTATGCAGGTGTGATAAACAGTCCATAGAGAGATGATGACTTCTTAGCTACCAGATGTCCCAGTGGTCTGTGAACTCATTGACAAGGAAAATGTATAACACAGCACCTTATTATGTCTCTTTCAATAAAGATTTCATTGAAAGAAAAGTTAAAGGAGCAGGAGTTATTAAAAACAAGAGAAGGCTGAGGGACAACTTCTTTCTTCCTTGTTAATCTTCAGGTCTCAGCATAAATGTGCCCCCTTCTTTGTTGCATGGCTCTGTTTATTTCCTTCAAAGCATCTACCACAGCCTGTGGTTACTCTATTTGTTTGTTTATTTATTTGTTTACTTATTGGTCATCTTCTCTACTGGAACATAAACTCCATGAGGCAAGAGCCTCCTCCTCCTGGTTTATGCTATTCCCAGCTTACCTAGTACAATTTCTTCTACATAATAGGTGCTCAATAAATGTTAGTGGAATTAATAAATAGTTAAAGCTTTAGGTAGGTGGACACAGAGGGTGTACAAAGATGAAAGAGAACAGGGCCCACCCTCAAGGTGCTTACAGTACAGTACAGACTTACAGCCCTTAACTTCTTCAAGCTAGCCTGAGCTGAGGGTCCATGCTGCATGGAACCTACACTAGATGCTGTGGAGAATTCCTCCTGATTCCTTATGATTTCATCAATGAGGCAAAAATATTCTTATACACTAAAATGAGAATAACTCAAAGTAACCACTCAGGAAATGCAAAATGACCAATAACTAGACTCAGTGATGGAGACACTGAGGGGAAAAGAAGGAATTCCTGAAGACAGTATGTTTTGAGCTGAATCTGGAAGCCACAGTTGGTTTGATGAGTAGTGGGCAGGAGAAATAGTGTGAGTCAAGTTCCAGAGAAAATCAGTCACCAGAAGGGTGGAGTGGGACAGGGAGGCCCAGCCAGAATGGAGCATGCATGGAGTCCTTGCAGGAAAAAGTCTGCCAGCTGCCTGCGTGGCCACCAAAGCTAGAAGGTGGGCAACAGGCTTCACCTCCAGCAAGGAGAGGGGGAATGAAGGTAGTAAGTGTTCTTGCCCAACACAACACATCTGTAGGTCACAGGTAGTCCCGAGGAGTGCCTGGGGGAGGAGCAGGGCAAGAGGAAGCCCTTTCTCTTACCACCCCCCCCAACTCCTTTCTCTGAACTCTCTGGCTCCCTTGCCTGATTATACCCACGTCTCAACATCTTATTCTAAAAGCACTTGAAAGGATGATGCATTAAGTGTTCCAAGTTACATAAGTTATTCCTTGGCTTCTGAAGAGGAAATTCAGCATGCAAAGGCAGGCAGGCAGGAGGAAAGGAAGGACAGAGAGAAGACAGAGGACTGGGGGACTATCTAATGACCTCAAAATAGGTGGTGGTGAATACTGGAAAAAGTTTCAAAACACTCTTATCTTTAGAAAAAGACTCAAGTCAGCCGGGCACGGTGGCTCACGCCTGTAATCCTAGCACTTTGGGAGGCCAAGGCAGGTGGATCACAAGGTCAGGAGATTGAGACCATCCCGGCTAACACGGTGAAACCCCTTCTCTACTAAAAATACAAAAAATTAGCCAGGTGTGGTGGCAGGTGCCTGTAGTCCCAGCTACTCTGGAGGCTGAGGCAGGAGAATGGCATGAACCCGGGAGGCGGAGCTTGCAGTGAGCCGAGATCGCGCCACTGCACCCTAGCCTGAGGGACAGAGCAAGACTCTGTCTCAAAAAAAAAGAAAAGAAAAAGACTCAAGTCCGCATCCTGCTCTGCACCTGTTTCCCCCTGACCAATTTGTCAACTGCTTTCTTCCAATCTGCATACCAGACACCGTAGCAACGCTGCTTTTGTCCTACTGTACCCTGGAATTGCTCTCACGGGAGTCCGCAATGGCTATCATATTGTAGGAATCAATGGACACTCCTTTGTCATCATCTAACCTGACATTTCTATGGCATCTGTCACAGCTGATGACACCCTTCTTAGGTACCATGAGAGCACTTTCTCTAGGTAATTCCTTCTACCCTTCTAATTATTTCTTCTCAGATTTCTTAATAGGTTCCCTTTCTTGGTCTGCCCATTTAAATGTTGTTACTTATGGCTCCATCCTTGGCTCCTTGCCCTTTGCACTCAATGCAACATACCTGAAGGACCTCATCTTCTCATGTGCCTTCAATATCTTTTATGTACCTCTCAAACCTATGCCTTTTGCTCAGTCATCTCTATTGAGCTCCTGTGGACATCACCACCCAGCTCCTGCGGACGACACCTCCCAGGATTTCTGAACTCAACAGGTTTCAAATGTGATCCATGATCTTTTCCCCAAAACTCTTCCTTCTCTTGAATTTCTAACAGCATCACCACCTTCACAGTCACCTGAGCCAGGCACATGAGAGACATGTTAGACTTTGCTGTTTCTTTCATCTCCCAGATGAAGTTCTATTCATTCTACCTACTTAAGGTTATCAACATCTCCTTGAGTACTTCCACATTAGATCACTGCTATAGCCTTCTGGTTTGTCTCCCCATCTGCAGTTTGGCCATACCCCATCCATTCTCCTCATTTCTGCCAAGTATGTTTTCTAAAATACAAATATTTATTATTGAATATAGCAAACATTGTACTATTTTTGTGTATTATCTTATTTAATTCTCAAAATATCCTTAGAAAGCAAACACAATTATTAGTGTATTTTGCAAATGCAGAGATTGAGGTTCATGCACAGTAATGGATCCAGGAGCAAAACGCCAGAGGTCGCACTCTGAAAACACCTCTCAGCTCCATCACACGCTCAGATTATCTGCATAGAGTCTCATAGCTCTTAGGATAAAGTTCGAACTCTGTAGTTCAGCATATAAGGCTTTTACAACGTGGCTCTGGTTTATGACTCTATTTTCATCTCCTCCACACACATTATTTGCTGGAGCCATTCGCAGTGGCTTGTGCCATACCTGAACACTGGTATTTGTTTTTTGGAACACCTGTTAAACATATGATAATTTACTGAGTGTATGCATATCACCAGTGTGCTGCTCCATTAATTTTAAAGTAAACAAACCAGTGTAACCAGTACCCAGACCAAGAAACAGAAAACCACCACCCTGAAGAGACCCTCTCATAACCTACTCCTGTCACTACCTCCCCACAGGTAATCATCATCTTGAACTCTAACACTCTACCTTATACTTACTCAACCATACACCTTGGGGATTTTCCATATCAGTAAGAAACGCCTGTAACCTATAGACACGGTGTGGACCACACCAGTGGGTTTTGGCCTGTTTGTGCTTAGTACTTAGCACCTGGTAAGCTTTCCGTAAATGTTGCATGAATGAAATAGTTATATGAAGGAATGAATCATATCCACAGGTTAACAGGAAAGGCCCTTCTTTTCTTAGAAACTCTCCCTTTGCTTTATGCATAGTTCTTCTGGCTGAGTAAGTAACCCAGACCTTCCTTCCAGCCCTACAAACAATTGTTTCTCAGTTAATCCTGGGACAGAAATAAATTGGCTCCAGAACTTGAACGTGGTGCAATATGTTCCCAAAGACAGATGCTTTCTATAAGAGAGTCTGGAATCCAAAGTACATTGGGAGAATCTTGGACGGATGTATTGACAGATGAAAAGGGAAAAAAAGAAACAAACTGCAACAACAAAGAACAATACCCTGGGGCTAAGGAGTGGGGGAATGTTGGTTTTGGTACAAATAAATGGGTCCAATTAATGCATGCTGGTGTTTGCTATTTTGGTTTCTGTTTAGATTCATGTTTTGATACCGGACTTTTCTTGTGGAGCCGTTCAAGTCAACAGACTGTTGGGAAGTGGAGTCTTTTCAGTCTTTTCCATCAGAATAACACATTCCTTACAATCAGCCATACATGACTGAGTCCTGTTTGCATGTTAGTTCATGGTATAAGGCACTTTGAAGATGAAAGACTGAAGCATAACTACTGCAATTGCAAATGCACAGATTAATAAAGCAAGTCCGAGTCACTGTTCTTTCTTTCATTTTCTAAATCTTTGCTGGCTGTGATTTTAAGACATCAGTTCTGGTGAGAGACGACAGTTTCCTTCCACCATTCCATCCCAGCCTTTGCAGCAGAGGCTGCAGAGACCCCTTTTGAGGTGTGCGCCCCTGAGAGAGCTCTTTGATGTGTTATCAAAGAGCTGGGGTTGTCTATCACTGGGGTTGTCAAAAGAAGGGTTTCTGCTGCTGCTTCCAGTTTCTAGGCGCCCTCTAAGAGTCTGGGATCCTGATTCCTCCTCCAGTCGTGCTCCTCCACTCACTTTCTCTTTATTTGTGACTCATTTGTCCCTACAACAGGCAAGGGGCAGGTCATTCTCCAACTATGGGCAGGGCCTTGTAGAAGGAAGACAGTTCAATAGGAGCTTTGGCCTTAAGGGGTACTAAGCCTAGGAAGCACCCAGGTTGACACCGAAGTTGGCCCTTGGTAATGGCTTTTCTCCCATCGAGAATTAGTAACAGCACTGCCACTGCCTCTGAACAGTTCACATCTCATGTTTCATTCACTTATTCATCCATTCAACAAATATTTATTGACCAACTACTGTGGGGCCAGACACCATTCTAAGCATCAGAGATTCATCAGTGAACCAAAGAGAAAAGAACCCCTGCTGTCACAGAGCTTATATTTTAGTGGAGGGAGAGTGACAGTCAATAAAATCAGTAAGTCAGTGGGTAAGTAAGGAAGGTGGTGAGTGCTATGGAGGAAAATCAGGTCGGGGAGGGTAAGTGACAAGCATCACTTTATGCAAGCCTTAGAATCTATGAAGCAGGCAGAAGCCCCATTTCACACAGAGACACAGAGGCTTAACGAGGTGAAATAACTTGTCCAAAGCAGCTGAACCATAAGCTATAGGGCTGAGGTTGAAATCAAAGTCCATCTCGCTGCAGAGCTGTAACCGTTCTACCTTTCATTCCACATACCACCTTTTCTCAACAAATTCTTCAAATGAAAAGCATTTTTATTAGCATTCATCTCTTAAAACTCTGTATTTTTAGTTCTTTAGAAACATCAGCCAATCACCAGAGCCTTGTGGGACTTACTTTTACTTACACTTAATCCCATTGCAAAAGGTTTCCATGCTGCTAGAGCCCGTCGGCTGTTCAGCTTGACCTCTCTGCCTCATTTGCTGCAGTTGATGACTTCCTTTTTCCTGAAACTTCCCCCCTGCCCTCCACTTTCTAAGCCCTCTTAGCTTCTCTCCCTCCTTGGAGGGCTCCTCTTGCTCAACTTGCTCCATGACAAGCTGTGTTCCTGACTGCTCTGGCCTCTGGTCCCTGATCTTCTCCCAAACATCCTCCCTTGGTGGCCCTGTCCCTGTCCATAGTTCAATGCCTCACACATGCCAGTGTCCCCAGACTGCTACCACTGGCCCAGGCTCTGCTGAGCTGTAAGGCTGTCTCTCAGGCTCCTAAATTCAAGAAGTCTAAAGTGCAAGTTTTCTTCTTTTCCAGTTCTGCTTCCCAACAGAAACAATGTTAACACTGTCCATCCAGTCACTCCAAACTAAGCAAATGGCCCTAGACAGCCTCCACTCATCTGCGGCTGCATCCTGTCGATCCCCGTCCTGTGGAATCCACCAGGCTTCATCCCTGCCCCCTCGTCCCCTTGACCCTACTTGACCTTAGACTTTCATCTTCTCACCTTCCCTCCCCAAGCCAGTCAGCTCTTGTCTCTGTCTTGTGCACTGCTGCCAGGGTGAACTTCATAAAATGTAAACTGGTTATATATTCCTAGCAAACATCCAATGGCACTTCAGTGTTTCTGGTCAAATGTCAAAACTCCAGCCCTCTGGGATCCAGTTTCTGTTTATCTCTGTCTTCATATTCTTCTACTCCCTGCAGGTCACCCTTAGCTCCAGCCATTTGGAACTGCCTGTACTCACCTCAATGTATGATGGCATTTCATTACTTTGGAGCTCCTACTCCTGCTGGTCTGGCAAAATCCAACTCCCCTGGGAAGCTTTCTCTGACTCCCTGACTGAGCTACTCCTCTGTGCCCTCACATCCTGTCCACCACACCACTTATCTCTCCTCTCCGCAATCCTCAATTTTCTTATCCATCTCCTTAACAAACTGTAAGCTACATGATATAGCTGTGCTTTGGCAGGTAGGGAACCTGGTTTGTCTCTATATCTTCTTTACCCGCAGCAATGACTAGCATACAAAAGAGCCTCTCAATCATTGCACACTGTCAGATGGAATACAGACTGCCAAAATCAAGTTTGTGTTTTTGCTTTACAGTTCGTACCAAAATCTATCTCACTTGAACTTATGGATCATGTTTAGCTAATGTTATGCAAATATTGAACCCTATTTCATAGCATAGAGTATGATTAAGAAAAAGAAAAATATAAACAATGGTTTCAAATAGTGTTGCAAAGAGGAATTCCAGGACTTGTACTCATTTAATCAACAAACGTGAACACTCAGATATCTTCCTCTTGTCAGAAATGCCCTTAAGTCCAATGGACCTAATCCAATAGTTCAACCCTCTGAATCTTGCTTTTTCTTCTCTCCTCTCCTCTCTTTCTTTTCCTTGCTTTCCTTTCCTTCCTTTCTCTCTCTCTTTCTTTCTCTCTCTCTTTCTTTCTTTCCTTTCTTTCTTTCTTCTCTTTTTCTTTCTTTTCCTTCCTTCTTCTCTTCTTCTTCTTCTTCTTCTTCTTCTCTCTCTCTCTCTCTCTTTCTTTCTTTCTTTCATCTTGCTATGTTGCCCAAGCTACTTTCAAACTCCTGGGCTCAAGCACTCCTACTGCCTCAGCCTCCACAGCAGCTGGAATTACAGGAGCACTACTGCACCCTGTCTTGTTTTTCTTATATGAACAATGTGGAACGGGACTAGATGACCTCCAAGGCATGTTCAGCTCTCACCATGCAAGGACCTGACATCAGTCTTTACTGACAGCCCATCATTTTTGCTCTGCATTCCAAAGCATCCTTTACCCCTGCTGTATATTCCTCTGCAGGTATCTGTCCAATCCACAAGCCAACAATCTCCCCTGACCACATGGTCATAGGAAAGCATCCATGCAGTTACAATGTGACCCTATCCTTCAGCCACAGTTGATTGGTCCTGGAATGGCCCCCTGACCCAGGATGGGCCAACTAGAGGCCCTTCCCTGGGAATTCAGGCTTGACCTAAGATAGATAAGGTTCAGTCAAAGCTCTGGCATAGCTACTCAACCATTTATTTATACTATTTATTGAGCATCTACAAAATGCAGGGCACTGTTCTCATGCAGGGCAGAATGGGTCTCACAGAACTGCCTGGTTTCCTGATGGCTTTCCAGTTCCTAGTCTCAATCCTTACTGAGGCCTCTCTCATTGCTGCCCTTGGGTTCCCCAGCACATCCCATGGGCCTCGTAATAAATTTTCCTCTCTTTAAGTTATTGCAATTTGTTGGCATCTTACTGCCAATGGAAAGACTTTTAACTCTTACCCCCTCACCACCAGCAGCTTTTCAAAGCCTACCTGAGCAGTTGCTCTAGTTTTCCCTGTGGTCCTCTTTTTGTTGCCACTTAAGGCAATGGGGGACTCATATCCACTCAAATAAGAGACCCAGAGGTAAGCACTGGGCTTTCTGTGAGTCTTTTTCATAGTTTTAAAATTTTTTTCCAATTAAGCATGGCCACATAAGAAATGAAAGAACAAAAAAAGAACTTCTTAAAAAGCACACATAAAAGGAGGTAAAAGGGCCTCATGCAGTTTCATTAGATAAAACCCACCCTTCTCATGTCAATTTTAGCAGAGAAAACATCTTGACAAATCATGTCCTTTAGTCAAAACAAGCTGAGGTCCAAACATATGGAGTAGATAGAAAATAAATTATTTTCAGGAGACTGAGATCCAAACCACAAATTCCAGAAATGCACTTTAAAAGTGCTGCCTATTAGACATGATAGTTTTAAATTAAATTAATGTTGTAGGGAGAGGGGTAAGGTATGTTTTGATTTATTTATTAGATCATTATCAAGCTTTCCTCTAAGGAGCTCAAGGTATTCCATGCACAAGGATTTTAGAGAAAAGCCTGTCTGAAGAATGTCAGGTTCTGCCAAAGGTGTTTCTCCCTAGTTTGCTAGAGCCACTCGCTAGTGGGCTTCATACACTGCCCTTTGAAGCTGACAGTTCTGTGTGGCTAAGCGCAAGTCTATCCTCTGGTCGAGAAGTACATCAAGTTACTTCAAACACTTTCTCAGAACTGCTGGAAAAATGACCTAGTGGGTATACCTGCTCTTCTCCCCAGCTCATCTGGCTTACTTTATGGGACTTGATGGAGCAAACTTGGGAGAGGAAAGTTCCCTAGCTCAGTTTCTTATCCGGAAGTATTTTTTAAAATGTTATATTGTTAAAAAACATTATGGAAGAATAGCAAACAGGCCTTTCACTAACAAAGCCTTTCTGGGCTCACTTATTTTGAAAGCAGCATAGAAGCATGAGTGATTTTTCCATCCTCTAGATTGGAGGGAAAACTCCTAGGATTAGCCAAACACTGCCTTGCCCAGGTAGACAGCCAAACATATTTAGGTGGGGTACAGACTGTATTTTCCAGAAGTGCCCATGACAATATTTTCTGCTCCTCATGCTCTTGATCCATTTTCTGTTTTTTTTTTAATTATTATTACACCTTAAGTTTTAGGATACATGTGCACAACGTGCAGGTTTGTTACATATGTATACGTGGGCCACGTTGGTGTGCTGCACCCATTAACTCGTCATTTAGCATTAGGTATATCTCCTAATGCTGTCCCTCCCCTCTCCCCCCACCCCATGACAGGCCCTGGTGTGTGATGTTCCCCTTCCTGTGTCCATGAGTTCTCATTGTTCAATTCCCACCTATGAGTGAGAACATGTGGTGTTTAGTTTTTTGTCCTTGTGATAGTTTGCTGAGAATGATGGTAAAACATAAACTCCAGAATAAACATGATCAACAACAACAACAACAAGTGACACTCTTGTTTCATCAAACAGTGACAGAAAATGCAGGTGGATATTCCTTACACAACACGACTATGTTCTATAATATATTCCATATTCTCCTCAGGAAGGATTGTAAAGTCCATTAGTGTATTAAAGGCACTGTGACGTTGGACTACAAAGAAACAATAAAATTTGTTGTTTAAGCCAGTGTTTCTGGAACATATTTGATCAAAGATCCCTTTGGCTAAGAAACAGTTATTTCTATGGAACATCTTTGGACAAAGAGCAGAGTTAGGGCCTCCTGTCACCTACACTGCAACTCCCCAAGTGCAGGTGGGGTGCAGCCTTCATTCGTACCTTTGGCCAGACCCCCCTGTACAGGGTCTGACTGCACCACAGACACAGCAGCCTGTCTGGGAGAGGGCACATTGGCAATTGGGCCATCCTCAGACCTTACTAACCAGGCTCTGAAAGTCCACACTTGTTATTTTAGTCTCTCTTCAGGGTAAAGCCACGCCTGTGAATGAAGGAAAAGAATGCTCAAGTGGAAAAGGTTGGAAACCGTGTCTAGTCTGGAAGTTTCTGTACCAACTAGCCATCATGAAGGGCTACTCAGGATAGGGAGACACTGACCAATTCTGGGCCTACTTATACCAACTCAGAAGTCCCTAAACACTTTGAAGAAGCTGACTACACTGCTTTATTAAAAAATATAGAAGGAAAATGCACCAACCAGGCACTGCAACAGAAGTTGCTGAAAATTGGGAACAGCAGGAAGGAGATCTGCAGGTCCGCTCCAGCAGGTTTACTGCTTGGTTTAGAGTCTGATTGCCTGGCGTCTGTCCTCTGGGTTTTGGAGTGGAACAGTTTTCCTGGAATATGCATTTATTGAACTCTGAAAGGCCAGATCTCTTAGGTAGATTAATTCATGATTTTAAAGATGCTTTGATGCTGGCAAAACATTCTGTTACTTCCAAGAGTTATTACAAGTGAAATCCTGGCATGGACTGAGAGGTCAGCCTGTAATCTTATTGAAATCTTTTTAGATTTAGAAACTCTATAGTAGGTTAAAAATAGATCACATTTGTGTACTTTTTCCTCCTTTCATCCCCACTTCAAGGGTTGTTCAGTTATTTTGACCCACCCCAGATATCAGCCAGATAAATTCTGGCACTTGTCACCTAGGAGTCTGCCAGTCCAAAAGTCATTTCCAAGTGGGTTTTGAGGTGATGCTAGCCATAGGACTGAGCAGAGCCGCTCATCATCCTACATAATCAGTTCTAGAATTAAGAGCAAAGGGCTGTCACTAAGACCGGTGTGTGCTATGTGGATTCATTTTAAGTGAAAACATAGGCTGCAAGGAGGAGAGTTTTCAATAGTGCTGTCCCAGAGAGCTTGTGTCCTCCACCTTAGACCGCATGTGCTGACCAGAAAAGACCACAGTGCTCAGGTCAGAAGAAGCTGTATGAGGCCGACAGATCAGGCTGCTTATAATCAAAAGATAAAGACTGCCCTTGATTTTAGAAGAGCCAAAATACCAAATGTTATCTGTATGGTGCTTGCTAGGGTTAACAGGGTGCCAGCATTTTCATGCCTAGCTAAGAGAACATTTCTACACTCAGGATCACCTCTCCATGGTTACTTTACCTTCATGAACATGCTAAATCCAGTTTTAAGGAGATCAGTGAGGCCTGAAGACATGTGTTCAATGTCAACGGAATCTGGCCTCTCGGGATGAAATATTTCCTCCACAACTTGCTTCAACAATGGCTTATAAGATGCCTGGAAAGACAAAATACTGTGAGTAAAGGGATTGTTTGGTTTGTCTGGAGAGAGGACAGCTTTATCTGCAATGAAGAAAGCAAAGCAAGTTTATTTTGATACTGAGCAATGGCTATGATGTGTGTGTGTGTGTGTGTGTGTGTACATCAGAGAAAAGACAATATAACAACATTGGCCTTTTAAATACACTTTCACCCCAATGCTTTAGCATGCTTTTCTGCTTCTCATTCTCCCTTCTACAAGCAAATATATCTTACCAGAGCTAC
Source organism: Hylobates moloch (assembly GCF_009828535.3). Taxonomy (NCBI): domain Eukaryota; kingdom Metazoa; phylum Chordata; class Mammalia; order Primates; family Hylobatidae; genus Hylobates; species Hylobates moloch. The sequence continues at coordinate 64,179,710 of NW_026652277.1, forward strand.
AATCATACTATGACTAATTTTTCTATTTAAAGTGACAATTTTATGTATACTGAGAAACAAAGTACTGTCGTTTGATACAGACATGAAGACATGAAGATGGTCTCCAGTTTTTCCTGAATATTCTTCGCATTATGCTTTCCTCTGCTAGGAACTCCAATGTTATTTACAATGTGCTGTCAATAACCAAGCTTAAAGCAATCCCTCTTCCTTCTACAGAGCTCAACTCCCAAGTATGACTTGGCCTGGAAAAGAAGCTAAGACGACATAAACGAATCTGACAAAGGTCAGAGAGCAGACTACATGGTATCATAAGAATTTCAGGAGAATTAGGGAGATGTTAGTTTGCAACAACTTCTACAGTTTGATAAATGCTGCTAAATGCCTTCCTTTTCTGTAACCTGAATAACCCATCCATGTTTAGGTTATATTGGGAGCCAGCTGCCTTATTGACCCTGCAGTTTCTGAGCTGTTTTTCACCACCTCTTTCCTTAGTTCTGGCTACCAAGTTCTTTCCATTTTCTTTTCCCACTTGGTGGACCACCTTCCTCCCAATCCTCCAGTCAGATATGGCACGAAGTCTGGGGCATGAACGGCAAAGGAGGAAGGAATATCTTCCCTCAATGTACTCTGTGATCTATTATAGCTTCAGTAAAGCCAGTTTCTAACAGGGCACAGTTGAGGCATATCCTGTATTAAACTCTTTCTCTCTTTGACTGGCCAAATATGTGACTTGTCTGTAGCAACTGTCAAGGATATTTAGTGTACTGACCTCATTCCTGGCTTCATCTTGCTTTTCTTCCAGTCATTTTTTTTTACTCAAATTTTCCCTTTCCATTTTCTTATTTAAAATAGCTTAGAAATAAAGCAAGGTATAAACCATCAAAATCATAAATAACCATTCAGCAGGAATATATCTGGCATCTTTCCCAGGGATAAGATGCAGGGAAAGCTAGCATCTTCTCACTTGGGGATACCAACCTTTTCGTGTTTATTAGTCAAACAGACCATTGTTTGTCCAGAGATCTCATGGTTACATGATCATGAAGGGCAAGGCAATGAACAGAAACACCGGTCAGACAGGAATATTTTGAAAACTACGGATCCACCTTGCTCATAAAGAAATTGCAATTAAAGCTATGCCAAGATGGATTTTTTTTTTTAATCAGACTACTGAAACTCCAAAAGTTTGAAAATACACTCTTTTGATGAGGCCATGGGGTAACAGGCTCTCTTATACATTGCTGGTGGGAGGGTTAATTGTTACAATCAATGCAGAGAGCAATTCGGTAATACCTATCAATACCACAGATGCATTCGACACAGCAATCACACTCCTAGTCATTTATTCTTTGCATATGCTCATGTATGCAAATGAGATCCAAAAAGGCTGTTTATTGTTTGTAGTACCAAGATTAGAAACCACCCAAGTGCCATCAGTAGGGAGCTGTTTAATAAATGGGGTGCATCCACAGGGAGGAATGCCGTGAAAGAGAATAAGAAAGCTCTGTGCTTGTGTGGCAGAAACAAGGTACAGGATAGTGTGTGAATGAAAAAAGCAAGGTGAGGAATACTGTGTATGATGGGTTAGCATTTGTGTAAAAAGTGGCAGGGGGAATATGGAAGTTTAAATTGCTGAAATATGCAAAAATAAGCTCTGGTGTGAAACATAGTAACTATCAGCAGCAATGATTATGGGGTGGCAGACCAAGCAAGGGAGAAAGGTGAGAGGAAGACTTTTCATTGTATTGTTTATTTATTTATTTATTTGTTTATTTATTTATTTATTTACAGCACAGTTTAAAGCACCACTACAAACAGCAAGAATGATCTCAATTGTTAAAAATTAATAAATTATTTATGCATGAAAAAGAGATTGGGGTAAAGCACACCAAAATGTTATTTAGGGTTATTTCTAGGTTCAGGAAGTAGGAGACATTTATTTTATTTTTCCAGATTTTCCAAAATTAAGAGATCTACTTCCAGAATCGTAAGATAATTTAATAAATATTATTTTAAACGTAAAAAAAGGGCCATGGAGTGGCCTCTGAATCCTGCAAATACTCTTCCCTGAGTAAACTGTTTTGAATGCTCTTCTATCACCTTAGCCTTTCTGGACATTGACTCGCTTAAACTTCAATCTCTTTAAAGCTCCTCCACAAGAAGTCCTTTGGCCAATAATCTGGTACCTTATCAGCACTATCATCAAATAATAATTGACCTCTTCCTTGGTAATAGACTTCCATCTTCAGCCATGAACATTACCAGCTGGCTAAAAGACTACATTCTCCAGCCTTCCTTGCAGCTGAGTATAGCCATGTAATTAAGGTCTGGGCAATGAGATGTAAAGAGAGTCATGTGAGAATTTCAGAAGTCTCCTTTTTAAAATGGAAGGATATGCTTTTCTCCTTTCCTCTGCTCTGCTGGCTGGAATGTAGAAGTGAAGCCTGGAGCTCCAGCAGCCATCTTGGAAGACAGGGCATTCCTTAGAGATGGTGAAGCAGAGAGCTGGAGAAACTTTGGTAAGTGATGACTTATAGAGCCACTATCACCATAACATGGACAGGCCAAATTAGTACCTACTTTATATGTCACTATAAAACCTTGTATGTTTAAGCCACTGTTTTTCAGATCTCTGTTACTTGTAACTGAATGAAATTCTGATAGAAAGCATGAAGGGAATATAAAGATATAAAAGGACATTTCCTCCTTCCAGAAGCTTACAGTTATTTATTCGTCTATTAAAACTCATTAGCAGAATCACAGAGAAATACACATAAGCTGTCATATTTAAGAGAGAAGAAAATATACCCCGATATGGTTTGGCTGTGTCCCTACCCAAATCTCATCTTGAATTATGGATCCCATAATCCCCACATGTAGCGAGAGGGACCTGGTGGGAGGTAGTTTAGTCATGGGGGCGGTTACACTCATGCTGTTCTCATGACAGTGGGAAAGTTCTTATGAGATCCGATGGTTTTACAAGCAGCTTCCCCACCTTTTGCTCAGCACTTCTCCTTGATGCTGCTGAGAAGAAGAGCATGTTTGCTTCCCCTTCTGCCATAATTGTAAGTTTCCTGAGGCTTCCCCAACCCTGTGGAACTGTGAGTCAATTAAACCTCTTTTCTTTATAAATTACTCAGTCTCGGGAATGTCTTTATTAGCAGCATGAGAACGGACTAATGCAACCCCTTAACCCATAAAAAAAAAAGATTGTCATTCTCCATAAGATGTACTGTACAAAAAGGAAGAGTAGTAGTTCTGAAAAAGAGATCATACACAGCACAAAGGTGGCTCTGTAATTAAGCGAAAACACTATACTCTGTACCTCCTCTGTGCAAGGCACAGTGTACCTGGGGTGATAGGATTTGTTCTCAAGGGTCCTGTGACCCCAATGTAGACTGGGAGACAGGGGAAAGCAGGAGTTATGGAGGGATTGGGGAAAGTAGGGACACTAGGATCACTCTCTCTCTTTCCCTTGCTCCACTTTCGACTAAACTTTGGGGAATGAAACATCCAGGAGAAAATGCTCGCTGAGCTGGGTTCTCCTTGGGGGTAGTGAGCAGAGATTTTAGAAGTGCTGTTTTCTTAACCTCTTCATTCTTGAGACTTTGTGATTGTTCTGTGCTACACTGGAAATGTTAGAAATCTTTTTTGTTTTTTATTTTTTTAAGGTATGTAGTTGAACATTTATTTAGCAGGAGAAAAGAAACTATGATTTAAAATACAGAAAAGTAACAGCAAACACATCACATAATCCAGGAAAAGAACATAAATGCTTTTATTAATTGCCTGACCTACCTCTTTGATATTCATTTCTTACATTGTTTTGATTGCATCTCTCTGATTATCTTTTCATATAACAACAATTTTGAAATAACATTTTCTACGAAAATGTGATAGTTATCAAGCTATTGTCTCTCAATTCCAAACTCTCTCTTCTAGACTCAGTTCTGTGATGCTGGGCTGAGACTCTGAAAACCACTTCTGTGCTTTGCTAGCTAAGTCCGGTAGACTCTGCCGATAGGGGGCACTAGAGGGAGACCGGAAGGCAGGAAGAACAGGCAGGAACTTGCTTCTCCTGTTTATTTGCAATTCCTGCCACCATTACCCTGACGATGGCCTTTCACCACTTGAAGCTGCCCCTCCTCTAGACTTTTAAGTCATAGGATTTAATAAATTACCTTTCTTTTTTTTCAAGCTCAAAGTGGCATTTTATTTAGTAAACTATCAGTATGCATAATGCTATAATAGTAACAGAAGCTGATTAAGTCTACAAACAAAACAAAACACGACAAATCTTGAACACTGACAGAAACAGGTACAGATATTAACAGAAAAGATGAGATAATGAACATTATAAAAATTTATTCTAAAATACATTTATTCCACTAAAACAGTGTAGTAGAGGATGAGAGGGACACTCTGGTTTAATATTTTATCTAAAAGCATTAAGATTTTTAAAAAAGACATAAAATGGGAAAAAAGGAGAGGGGCAAGAATCAGGGGCTAGAAAGGCAGAAAAAAAAATTACCTTTCTTGTTTAAGCTTTTTAGAACTTTTTTCTTTATCTATTTTTAATTGTAACCAAAAGCATACTAAATGATGTAAATATTAATTCATAGAGAAGTTGATAGGTTTTCCTACTTGAATGGGAATATGGGGAAAAAAAACCCTCTAAATTTTCTACTGAAAGAACTAAGTAAAGAACAACTGGATTACATTGTGTATTCAGAGAGCATAATTTGGTAAAGACTTTCTCAGGCACGAAACTACTTGTGCCTTCTTAATAAAAAAAATTTCCAGTTAAGTTTCTAATGAGGAGAACCTTTGGTTTCTGTCTCTCAGCCTCTTAGTTTGGACCATTTTGTGCCCTAAATCATGTCACTGCAATCTGGTTAGAATGAACTGCTTGGCAATGACTTCTTAGATGGGAACCCTCTGACTTTCATGAAATTTTCTACTCAGCCAGGAATGACTCACTTCTCAGCAAAGGAGAAGGTGGTGATAGTGGAGACAGATGTGGTTTCTCTGGTGCCCTACTCAAAGATTCTCTCGCATGCTAGGAAGGGCCAGAGGAGAGATTAGCCATATAATTTGTCTCCATATTAAGAGGGTAAACCATAGTACTTTAGTTTTCCTAATCAAACACTCTGCCAGTTCACCTTTTTGGAAGATTGGGAGAGGAATTAAAAACTCAGAAAAATTTGTTCTTTCCTTTTCTTGCTGATCATTTATTTATTGCTTATATCACATCCAGTGCGGGTTGGCAATAGGAGATCTGTGCCCTGCCCAATCATTCAGAGACCCAGGTTCCTGCTACACCAGGCGTCCCCAACTCCAGGCCATGGACCGCTACTGGTTTGTGGCCTGTTAGGAACCGAGCCACACAGTAGGAGTTGAGCAGTGGGTGAATGAGTGAAGCTTCATCAGTATTTACAGTTGCTTCCCATCACTTGCATTACCGCCTGAGTTCCGCCTCCTGTCAGATCAGTGATGGCATTAGATTCTCCTAGGATCACAAACCCTATTGTGAACTGCACATGTGAGGGTTCTAGGTTGCGTGCTCCTTATGCAAATCTAATGTCTGATGGCCTGTCACTGTCTCAGTCTCCCATCACCCACAGACAGGACTGTCTAGTTTCAGGAAAACAAGCTCACCTCTCCCACTGATTCTGTATTATGGTGAGTTATATAATTATTTCATTATATATCACAATGTAATAATAGAAATAAAGTGCATAATAAATGCAATGTACTTGAATCATCCTGAAGCCACACCCCCCCCCACCCTGCACCACCTGGTGCCTTTCATGAAACAGGTCCTTGGTGACAAAAAGGTTGGGCACCGCTGTGCTACACCATTCCCTAGAGCATTAGAATCCTACACTGAAGACTTTACCTCTCATCAGCAGATGATGAATGAGAGAGAGAGAGTATCAAGGATTTCCAGAGACTTTATGGGTCCAGCCCTAAAGTGATATGTATCACTTCCACCACAGTTCATTGGCCATAACTAGTCACAGTTCTACAAAGGAACCTGGAAAAAGTAGTCTAACTGTTTGCTCCAGAAGAAAAGGCAATGGAGTTTTGGGAATACACAGGATGGTCTCTGCCATAGACACATTGTTAAGTTTTGATTGGAACATTAATGTAAATATTTCCTTAACAACTGGCAAGCTGCAGGTTGTAGGTAAAAGATTATTAAACCCTTTTCCCTTCTGCATAAGAATTTAACCTTTGGTTAACTTTTTATCTCTGTTTCCCTGGAAACCTGATAAAGGAAGAATGTCAAACTATGCAGCCAGGCAAGATTGCTTATGACAAAAATGACCCCTGGTTGGTAAACTGCATTAAACTGGAAGAACTATAAAAATTTGATAGAAAGCCAGAGCTTTGGGCTTCTCTGAGTATAACGATTCTTGAATAATAATTGGACACGTCCTTTGGAGGAGTGCTGGAAGCTATGTCTGTGGAGTTCTTACAGAGAAATTAGCTCCTTATAGGATATGAGGTTTTTAAGCCAGGGGACTTGTGTATTCATCCCATGTGAATCTAGCTCTCTCACTCCTGAGCTGTCACCTTGAAACCAGTCCAAGTAGCTCCTCAGTAGCTGCGTGGACTGCTTCAAGCTTCATGGATGGTCATAGGGACTACTCCAAGGAAGAAAAATGCCTGATGCTCTCCTGATGGGGAGCTACGTTCCTGTCTCGGGCACACTTGTGTCAAGTGGGAGCCATGACCACAGAGCTGACTTATTTGTTAGATACAAACATAAAGTGCCTTGGGCCCACATTCCTTTTGAGGGCCCATGAAAATGCATTTTTTTAAATCAAAAGAAAAAATACTTTAAGGTGAAAGTGATGTTTTGATATACATATAATATTGATGTATTTATTTTTACACCAATGCAATTGTACCACATGCTTTTTACTATTTTTTATTTTTACAAAAAAAGGGGCCCATGAAGGTCATATCGTGGCCCTGTATGAGAGCCTCATGAGGCTGGCCTGATAGCTTGGTAGAGCTTAAAGAGACCCCTTGATGGCTGATACACATGGAATAGTTGAAGTTTCAAAAAATGAATCTTTAAAAAAATACCACATTTAAGTAAAATACGATAACTAAAATACTTGTGTCAATGTCTCTGGTTACTCTGTTGGGGTGAACATACTGTGTGGCGGATCTGGAAGATTCTTTTGTTGACTTGAATGTTAGCTCTTCAGGAAAAGCAGTGAGTATAGCAGCAGTTCCTGACATAACATATAATAAGTCAGATACAATCTTGAGAAACTAGTGTAAAAACCGGGCTTACTGGGAGGATATTCATTTTGCTTCAACCCAAGACAGCACAGAAAAACATCTGTTCAAAATTGCCCATGGCTTCGACTAATCCATGGCTCCTTTATTTTTATTTTTTGCTACACGATGACTGTTTTTTCTCCTTTCATCTTCTTAAAGGAAACAATTTATTTGTAGATTTTAAAATGGTTCATTTGTCTGTCTGTTCATCCATCCATCCATCCATCCACCCATGCTTCAATCCAGAAGCAGATTAGTTTTTAAAAATTTGAGTATAGCCCCTTCAATTCAATATGAGGAAGGTGAAGCCCAAACATATTAACATGTTTGCTTGAGTTCACACAGCCAATTAGAAGCAGACTCAGGACAGAGCCAAGTTTCCTGGCCTTCAGTTTAGTCCTACCCCATGCTGATTCCTTCAGAAAGGATGCTAGCAGCTCTGTTAGAAAGAATCAGGAGGAGGAATAGAACTTAGCACTTGGAAAAGAACAACTGGAGGCCAGGGCTGGGGACTGTTGACAAGAGGCGAGGCATACAGCCTGTTCAGAGAGCCATATTTCATTGAGCACAAGATGAATCAAGCCTCCTCAGGCACTGCTGGTTCGAAATGCTCTTGTTCAACATGCCAGAGGCACAAAGTACAGTATGCGTCTGTGGAAGGTTTTCTGCAACTCAGCCCTGCTCTTCAAGATGCATGCCAAGGCAAGCCATGCGAGAGCCATACAGTATTTTGTCTGAAAGCCCCATATAAGCTCCCTGCCCTGAGACATCTGCCTAATATCCTCCTGGTGTCGCAGCTGAGGAATGGCATCACATCAGACACTGTGGCATTTAATGGGGAGATTAAGCCTCTCATTAAACTGAGCATTTGCAGTAAGAAACGGAAAGGTAAGAAGACTTTCTGCGGCCAGGCGCAGTAGCTCATGCCTGTAATCCCAGCACTTTGGGAGGCCAAGGCGGGCAGATCACCTGAAGTCAGGAGTTCAAGACCAGCCTGGCCAACATGGTGAAACCCTGTCTCTACTAAAAATACAAAAACAATGTAGCTGGGCATGATGGCGTGCACCTGTAGTCCCAGCTACTTGGAAGGCTGAGGCATGAGAATCGCCTGAACCTGGGAGGCAGAGGTTGCAGTGAGCCGAGATTGCGCCACTACACTACAGCTTCTGCGACAGAGTGAGACTCTGTCTCAAAAACAAAACAAAACAAAACAAAACAAAAAAAACACTTTCTGCACAGGCACAGTTGGGGGCTTAGGTTTCCAGTCAACAGAAGCGACCAACAAACACATCCTTTTAAAACTAATGGGTGTCAGCAATAAACCTGCTGCTGCACAGCAGCTAACAGGACACTCAGCTTTTGAAAGACACCCTTTCTGTGTAGCCCATGTCCTAACAATGGAAAAGATAAAATGTTGCAAAAGAAGACAAAGGAAGGCCTCTTTTGTTCTTTACTGTTACAATGGCTGTGATAGCAAATGCTTACATAGTGCTGTCTCAGTGTCAGATATTATTCTAAGAAGTTTTTTGTTTTTTGTTTTTGAGAAGGGGTATCAGGCTAAAGTACAGTAGCAAAATAATAGCTCACTACAGCCTGGAACTCCTGGGTTTAAGTGATCCTTTTGTCTTAGCCTCCCTAGTAGCTGGGATTACAGATGCCTGCCACCACACCCACCTAATTTTTTTAAATTTAAGAATTTTTTTTAGAGATGGAGTCTTGCCGTGTTTCCCAGGCTGGTCTTGAACTCCTAGCCTTAAGTTATTCTTTCACCTCAGCCTCCCCAGTAGCTGGGATTACAGGTGTGAACCACTGCACTCAGCATGTTCTAAGAGTTTTATATGTATTAATTCACCAAATCATTAGAGCATTTTTACGAGAGAGCAACTATTATTAGCTCCCTCTTACAGAGTAGGAACCAGGCACAGAGATGTGAAGTTGCTTGCCCAAGGTCACATAGTTAGTAGAGGGGACAGCTGGACTATGAACCCCGATGTTATGGCTTGAAAATCTGTTCTGTTATCCTCTGTGCTAAGTTCCCTCTCACTAAGAATTAAAAATGTAAGAGATGCCATTCTAGATAACATGCACAATCTAGGATCCATCTAGCCATCCATCTACCCACCCACTAGGTGGCAAGCACTGAGCTAGCCCATACAGACACCACGGTGATCAAAGACAGGTGCTGTCTCCAGCTTTGGTGACATGTTCTTTAAGTCAAGAGCTTCTGTGGTTGCCTCTCGATCCCCATTGCCCCCACTCTCCAGGCTGTGAAAAGGTCCTGGCTGTCCTGGAGGGCCAGGCCTGTGGTGATATTCTGGGATTTATTTCTGGAGGTCTAGTCCGATCCCACTCCTCTGACCCCTATAGAGATTTTATATGCTCGATGTAACGCAGCTGGGACAACTTCTCCTTAAAGTGACTAGATGGTGTCTGCTTTCTGCATCTGAACTGTGATTGACACTTTTCCTAACGGGTTAATGGGTAAAGATTAAAATAAGAGGTGCCTCTAGTCCTAGCAAGGGAAACAGGAGTGGCTCTGAGACAGTGCACGCGCATCACAGCAGGATGCAGGGCCACTGGGGGGGAAGGTGGGGCCAGTGGGGGCCCAAGGCCTAGATCCTAATATGCAGCATAGGTCAGACGCGGAACAGGAATCCAGCGCCAGGCCAGCTAGCGCTCTCCCACGTGGCCGAGGAGCCCAGGATATCTCAATCAGATTCTGTCTGGAGACAGCATGGAGCTGGGTAGAAAGCATAGATTTCTTCTGGAGCCACAGGGCTGAGGACCAAATTGGGAGATGAGATGAACAGAAGATTGTTTAGCCAAGGACTATTTTTCAAAACCAGACACACAGCTGGACTCTGAGTCTAGTCTGGACACTTGTACTTTCCTATGTATGCATATTTTGTGTCCCAATAAATCCCCTGATCTGTAATAAAGATATATGTATTGTACTTAAGATGCACCTAACAAATATTTACTAAGCATCCACTATGTGACAGATGCCACTCTAGGTACTGGGGATATGGCAGGGAACAAAACCCATAAAAATCCCTGTTGTCACAAGGCTTACATCTGTAATTTAAAAATATTTTAAATTTGAAAAACATTGAAAAACTCAGAGGTAAAAATCACCCATAATCCCATTAAAAAGTGTCACGTGTATAGAATATGTAAAAATAAAGCAAGAAATCAGTGTTTCCCCTTATCCATCCAATCCTACCCATCCACCATAAGGTAACCATCATACATTTTTCCTAAATTTTAAAGACATTAAATATACATACCTATGAAATATTTATTTTATTCTATTTTTACAAAAATAGAATAATGCTTTACAGAATGACCTACATGTCCCCCCACTGCCACCCAATTGATCATGGACCTCTGTTTCAGTTGAGCTCCCCAAGAAGTGGACCCTGGGCCAAGGATTCAAACACACACCCTGCTCAGCATATCTAGGTCAATTCCACTCATTGTAATGCTTGCACAGCATTTCACCATGTGTCTGTATCATTATTTATTTAATCCCCCCAACGTACACACATTACCCTACCTCCACCCCACTTCCCACTCACTGACACTTAGGATTGTTGGGAGTGTGCTGATGTTATTGACTATTGTAAGGGGGGACATATGCAACAAAGGGAAACTCCATTTTCCAAAGGCCATGGCCTCAAGACAGGGTTCTGAGGGCTGGAGAAATGACAGCGTTGGCAGCAGGGAGATAAGGTCTAAGAAACTTATCATTGTCCTTTTCACGTGCAAGATATATAGCTAATACGTGTTTACGTGAAGTTGGCCAAATCAGCCACCCGGATGACATAAAATGGAAAAGACCTCATTCATTTATTGGTTTATTTTCTCTTTGCCAACTATACCAGCTACTTGCTTCTTGACATTTTTGGTCTCAATGTCATCATATATCACTAGTTCTAGCATGTCTTTTGGAACTAGTCCACATTATAGTATTTAAGATTGCTGATTTTTTAAAATGACAAAACTACGTATGATTATCTGAGTGATTTTATCTGTATTTTGTCGCCACGGCATTCTCAGATCTTTGAGTAAAGGATGAAAATCTTTATGTTTCTAAGAAGAGTGACAGTTTCTAAGGTCTTCAGTATCTTGGTAGGATTTCAGATGATCATCAGCAACATCAATCAACACTTCTAGAATCTCTATGAGAACCATATTATAGTCAGGGAGGAGGTTTTGGGCCGGCAGCAAAGATCTGGCATCTGCCCCTGGCCATCTGCATGCCTGTGGCACATCACTTGGCCTTCCTGGATCTTGGAATAATAATGCCTCCCTGGCATAACTTGTGGTAATCAAAGGAAAAATCCAATGTAGAAGTGCTCTTCAGGTATCAGCTCCCAAAGAAATACAGGATACTGGAGGAAGAATCTGGAGTGTGCTAGGCTGCAGTGGGTAACATTAGCTCAAGTCTCCCTTAAAGAGTCAGCACTCTGAAGCTGAACTCCTCCCCACTAACAGCACATTCAGCTCTCCAAAAAGCCTCAACAAATAGAGTTTATTTTACTAAAGGTTTTATGGAGAAATAAATAAGATTCCCCACAGTTAAACTTAGTCATCTTTTCCATCAGAAACATTTGTTCTTCCCTGAGAGCTCATCTTTGGCCACCAGGAACCTTAGTTCTGTGTCCTACCTTGTCCAACAAAGACTCCCCAGCCTCAATGACTCTAACCTTTCTTTATTCCTTCAGCTTCCCTTTGGGTCTTTCTATGTACTTTCCCCCTCTGAGTTTTTACACAGCAATTACACCTTAATCTTGATACCATCTTCTTACTCAATGGTCAAAAAACATTCTTCTTAGGTCCTCCTGCCCTCTTTTGAAAGCAGTGGAGGAATTTTAAATAACACATATTTTCATCACAAACTTTTTCCCTTGTTCTAACATTATTAGGTGCTTTTCATTATTCTACTCGTTCAAAATGTTTACAGACTGGTTAGTTCCAGAAACTTGGGAATCCTCTAAGGCCAGCCCCTCATTTGGTACCTGTAGTCATTGGCTCCCAGAAGAGAGAAGGGACTTGCAGAAGGCTATAGAATCAGCCTGCAACAGACTCACAGTTAGAAAGCCGTGGCTGACTCCCAACTCAGTGCTCATCCCACCGTATCAAGCCTGGGGCATAAATGAATTGAGAGGCTTTCAGATTCTGTGGGACCCAAAACTCTGAACTAAAAGAGAACTTGGAGATCATCTAGAACAAACCTTTGATTTTAGGGAGGTTAAAAGGGAACCTTTTCCTGTAGTTATAGACTCTGAATCCTAGAAGTACGACAGATTAGAAGGTTACTTTAAAACGTATATACTTGCCTGGTGGGTATGATTTCCAGGAACATATACAGACTTAAACTGTTTCAGGAGACTCCGAGCTCCAGCAATATCCCGAAGAGAAGTAAACAGTTCATCCACAGCAATTTTGGATTTGTGAAATGTCAGGTTAATTGAAGAGTCCCAGTCTGAAAAAATCCAGAGATATTTTCTTGAGTGAGTAAATCTTTAAGTTTTCATCATGACAGCTTGAGCTCGATGTAATGTAGTTGGGAGATTTTATTGTTTTTCTTTTATTATTATTATTATTATTGCTATTTTTTACCCTGTTTTCCCCTGGCTGTTTACCAACTGGGCTGTTTCAATCGTCCATGAGCAACGAAGCAAATTAAGTATAAATGCCTTTGACAGAAGTGGAACTCAAAACTGCCTGGGATTGCAGCCACTGGCTTCCATCCCTAGACTGCAGATATTTCACAGAAAGCAAGCTCCTAGGGCCCATAATCCTCGGAACACAACTTTGGGAAAATACGAGGAGACACAAAGGAAAATACGAGAGACTGTTATGATCAAACTCGCTTGCTTGAATCCCACCAATAGTTTCCATACAGCAGGACAGCAAGAATGAGAAAGATCACAGTGTTGCTCCAGGGACAGAACTCACTGCAATGGGCATCTGTCTAATGCGCTAACAAAGCACGTGGCACATTTCAGAGGGTGGCCATTCAAAGCTGATCAAACATGGGGGACTTAACAAGAAGACAGTTTTCTGCAACCTTCTGTTTCTTTTTCAAACTCAGAAGAACGTACCTCTGTTTTGTTAGAAGCTCATTCAGAAGAGACATGATCATGGATAAGTTAAAAAAATAGGAAAAGATTAAAAATATGTCTTCTTACCTCTCTCAAATACATCGGCTACATTAACTCATTCATCGTCACATCATCCATACGAGGCAGGAACTATTGTCTTTTCCATTTTAAGAATAAGGGGACTGAGGCGTAGGTTAAGTAACACCCCTGAAAGCAGTCGTGTCAAGGATTGCCAAGGCCCTGCCCATACCTGCTCAGTCACCCTGGGTGTCCCCTGTGGGAGTGGTAAAGTTTCTGTGTATTCTGACTGCTTCCTACCTCAGTACCTGCATGTCAGGCAGTCAGCCTGTCTGTCTCTCTCTGCCTCTGCCTCTTCTTGTCTAAGGGCTTTCTCTGATGTAGAAGCATGTTCGGCTTGTGTATGGGGCAGGCTGGGAGTGCTGGGGAGTCAACACTCATGGAGATAATCCCATTCTCTCTTCCCATGGAGGAGTAATTCTGAGTTGTGGTCTGCACAGCCTTTCCGAGGGGCCCCAGAAGGATGAAGCCCCCACTGCCCACAACATCAACTCACCCATTAATACCCCCATTAGTGGCTTTCCTTCCTCCCCCATCTCACTTCCCTACCTCCTGACTGTGCTTTGGGATATCTTTCCAAATTCAGTATTCGCACCCACATCCTTGTCTCAAGACAGTAGTGATTTGAAGACAGGTCTGGCTTTATTTTTTTAGTAACGGCTTTGTTGAGATATAATTCATATACTATATGGTTACCCATTTAAAGTATACAATTCAAAGCTTTTAGTATATTCTGAGTTTAACAACCATCATCACCACCACAATTTTAGAACACTGTGTCACCCCAACAAGAAATCCCATACCTGTTAGCAGTCACCCCCGATTTCTGCCCCCTCCAGCCCCTGGCAATCCCTAATGTCCTTGTCTCTATGGATTTACCTATTCTGGACATTTCATACAAACAGAATGACAGAATATGTAGTCTTTTGTGACTGGTTTCTTTCACTTACCATAATGTTTTCAGGATTCATCCAAGTTGTAGCATTAGTACTTCATTTCTTATTGCCTACTAATATTTCATTGTATATAGAATATTCATGTATATGGAATGTGGAAATAGCATATTTTATATATCGACTCATCGGTTAATGGAAATTTGGGTTGTTTTTGCCTTTTGGTTATCATGAGTAATGCTGCTAGTTTTACATGTATATGTTTTTGTGTGGACATACATTTTCATTTCTCTTGGGTATATACCTAGGAGTAGAACAGCTGGTCATATGGTAACTTTGTGTTTAACCTTTTGAGGAAGTGCTAGGCTGTTTTCCAAACTGATTGCACTATTTTACATTCCCACCAGCAGTGTAAGAGGGTTTCAATTTCTCTACATCCTAACCAATGCTTATTATTAGCTATCTTCTTAATTATAGCTATCCTAGTAGATGTAAAGTGAGGATACACGTGTTGAAGAGAAACAGTTTTTAGGGAGTAGAGGTAGATTCAAACAAGCTTAAACTAAAATGGAATGAATCTAACATACACAGAAACATCCAAAAGAATCCAGCTGCATCAGACACAGCGAGGTGGCATGTGAGAAGCTGAGCTTGTACTCTCAGTCACTGTGTGACATTGTATGTAATAACTCTTAAAGGATGGGCAAAAGCCTCTGATTAATCTTCATTTCCTGGTTTCCAGAAATGTCCAACCCATTGCCATTAAAAAAAATCAGGCTGGATGTGGTGGCTCACACCTGTAATCCCAGCACTTTGGAAGGCTGGGGCGGGTGGATCACTTGAGGTCAGGAGTTCGAGACCAGCCTGGCCAACGTGGTGAAACCCTGTCTCTACAAAAAATACAAAAATTAGCTGGACATGGTGGCAGGCCACGTATAATCCCACCTACTTGGGAGGCTGAGGAATGAGAATTGCTTGAGCCCAGGAAGTGGAGGTTGCAGTGAGCTGAGATCGTGCCACAGCACTCCAGCCTGGGTGACACAGTGAGACTGCATCTCAAATAAATAAATAAATAAATAAATACACAAACAAATAAATGAAAGTGTGGTCAAGCTCAGTGAGAAGATGCCTCCTCACGTCAGTGGACCCTACACACATGGGATTCATAGACTGCAGGGGATTGGGGGGTAGGGGAAGAATGAAGGGATTCAGGAAGTTCATGGGAACTTCCTGGAATTCTATGCCAAGCTTTGAGGAAAGAAGAAAATGTGTAGTTCTATGGGGAGCATGTCTATAATTCCCTCTTGATGTTAAAAGAGTTCATAACCAAGGCAAGTTTAGAGCCACAGGTACAGAACATTGATTGATATCACAGCGTGCTTGCTGTTGGCATCACACTTCAGTTGAAATACACTAACTTGTGCTTTAGGCAATCACCAGCCAGAAGAAACCCTGGGAGGTTATGGCTTCTCACTCAACATGTGACTTCTTTCCTTCGACCCCTAGGCTCAGCCATTTAAGATGTGAGAAACTGAATTAATTATGTCTAGGAGTTGCGTACCATGTACTACTTTTTCAAATTTAAAAAGGCAAAAAAACAAGGAGAAAAAAACACTACTAGTTCTAATATCACACAAAGTCTTTCAGTTTCTCTAAAAGTCAATCCAGCTAAATAGACTAATTTTTTTATTTAAAGTAATTCAGTTTCTATAGAACAGAAAGAGTCATCCATTTTCCATATGGTCTATTGCAATTTTTTGGAATATGAGAAGTATGATATTCATTCATTAGGCTGGGTGGAATAGAATCATCTACTAGATTATACAATATTTACTTAAAATCCTAGATCACACATGAAAATTGTGGATTATACATTGACATTAATTAATCATAGGCTGTGTAATTGCAGAGATTTGGGTCTACTGTGGAGCAGGTTGTCTGATATAAGTGTTTACAGGTTACTACTGGTAAATTGAACTCAAATGAACCCAACAGAAAAATAAGACTGTTAAAGAAACTGCTGGAAGGAAAATGCAAAGTCCTAAATTCACAAATATAGTCAACCTTGCTGAAAAATAGTCAATTATGTCTATTTTTCAAGCCAACTGTACATGGGCAATTTCTGTCCAAATCATTAACCCTCTCCAATTTGTCTGTCATCCTCAAAGTTCTATGATACATATGTTTTAGGGATACTGGGCCAAAGGTGACTCATTTTTATCAGTCTTTAAGCATTTTTCATAATCACATCAATCCTCACCAAAAGAAGGATTTACATTTATTTTCCCAAACCCTATAATGAAAGTTACACACACACACCCCCTTTAGAAATACGGATCAGTCATGATAAATGACTTATGCAAGATCACATCACTATTCCCAGCAGAGCCAGGGTTCAAATATCCCTGATTGCAGACCTGAACTTCTCCATGTATGCTGCCTCCCACAATTCCAAATCTCATCTGTGAATGCAGCTCATTCCAAATATATGCTGAATTGATAGATAAGATGGAATATGGGTACAAAAGCTGTTAAATGGGATGAATTATTTTCTGTGATAATAGTAATATATAAGCACCAGTTGCTCACACTATGCTAGAAACTATTCTAAGAAGTTTATACATATTAGCTCATTTAATCTCCACAGACACCTAATGTGCTAGGTACTATTATCATTCTCATTTTGCAGATGGAGAAACTGAGCCACAGAGAAGTTAAGTAACACAAACTCACTCAATCAGTACATGGTAAAGCTAAGATTCAAACCCTTACAGTCTAACTCCAAAGTTGGTCCTGTTAAACACGACATTCTGCTGCCTTTCATATCTGCTAAGGCCACATGTGTGTATATATATATATGTATGCTACATGTGCTTTTTTATTTATATATGTGCTATTTCATATCTGCTAAGGCCATATATTTATATGAGATCAACAAAACACTTAATTCACATTTAAACCAAAGAGATGCTAAAATGGAGGGAGTTGCGAGCACCTTTCTTTTTGGGAAGACCTGGGCCTGTCTCTAGGTTAGATGCTAACAGTGTGGTTTGTAGCTAGACCTTAGATCCTTCTTTTTTGGCCATACGAGGTGTGAGGTATCCCGGGCCTGGTTGCACAGCCTCCTTTGAATCTCTGCTCTGTATGGTGCTGTATTCAGTTACTTCTAATAAGCCCCTGACAGGCTGTTCCATTAAGCCAGCTTATGAGATAACGGCCTTTTGTAAGGAAACTTTAAGTGTCCAATTCCAGTCAATTCCCATTTAATCCACTCAGTTAAACAGATAATAAACCAGAAGCTGATTGTAACCTTTAGTCAAGCACGGTCTGTGTACTTCAGTTGCCCACTTCTTGATAGGGGAAGCCCTCAATCCCCTAGGGTGCCCTATGTTCTTCCATAACCGGGGGATGACTCATGCCTCTGTAATTTCTTTCTCTAGAGGGCTTGAGGACCTCCTGGGCAGGGGTCTAGTTACCCCTCAGATCAACAAAATAGGGCTCCTGTGTCAGCACCTACACTTCCTCTATTCCCCCCTCACCCTTCTCCACTTACTGAAGCCCCTTTCCTTCAGCAGAGTGAGAGGAATGGTTTCCATGGCTATGCACACCGCAGGGACCCACAGTGTGGGTCTATTTCCAGCCCCAACATAATTAAAATGGAGACAAAACAGAACAGCTTAATGATCCTTCTGGGATGGCTGAAATGAAGCCCTGCTCCTTACTCCAGTCTACCTAGTTCTCTTCTGTTTGGTTCTCTCAGGAAACAGTCTTGAAACTTGCTGGTGCTTGGGGCACCTTTTCATAAGAACCTGGTTTCCATAAGTTTGGTTTCATTACTTAGGTATTTAGGAAAATAAAACATCTTTCATCAGAAGGGTACTTCAGTCTGGATTAGAGCTGAAGTAGCCCTTACCTGTGGCTTTCACACACACACACACAACACACACACACACACACACACGCACGCACGCTGTACACATATGCATTTATGCAGGTCAAGCAAAAATCATGCACATGTGTGGCTTGATAAGCTGGGAGTAGGACGGCATAGCTAGAGTAGGATTTGAAATGTCTCCCTATTTACTGATATCATTATCTGCACAGTTCCAAAGCCCCCTCAGGCCCCTCACATCTGTTTGGGAAAAGCCAGGGTCAAAAAATATACTTTAACCCTGGTCAAGAGGCTATTTTCTCATCTGGTCTAAGACTGGTCTCATTTTTCTACTGGCCTGAGTTTGAGAACCTCAGGCCCAGTTTCTAGTTTGCACTCCTGCCTGCCTGCCTGCCTCTCAGCAAGCCCCAGTGCAGCAGGGGCCACCTCCATGGGCTCCTGGGGCAGTTAGAGAAAGGGTTGGCTTGGGGGTGTGACACAGCCAGAGAGGGCAGAGCACTGGGGGTCACGACCTCCCCCATCCATCCAGCAGTCTGACAACGCCTTTTCTCTCTTTTCAAATGATTGTTTTTAAAATGGAGTCTTTTCTCATGGCTTTCAATAAATGTTTGGCAAATGAAAACAAAACTAAATGAAGTAAAAATCAAATAAACCTTAGCAAGTGGCATCATATCTGAAATTTTCTAGTGACGCTGACTGTATAAAACCCCTCTTGAGTAGGACAGTCCCGGGAAGTGCATGAGGCAAATAAACAACAATAGAAGCCCTCTTTCCAAATATGCTTGGACTGCTGTGTGATTGGAAAAGTCATTAAAAGAGGGGGATCATGGAAAATCAATCTCTCTCTTACAAACATTTCTAAATTACTCTATCCACACCTCCATATGTATAAGTACATATTCATATATGTAGTCTTTAAATTAAAATATAAATGTGTTTTCATTCACTAATCCTTTGATGACAGACCAAGGTAATTTTTTTTTTTTTTTTTTTAGTATTGTCTGCTGATTAGAGTTCTTTTTAAAAAAACATTATTTACTAGGTAGGATTTCCGACATACCATATGCAATCCCATTTAAAGTGGAACCAGAAGTTAAAGACACCTGCAGCACAATCTGAGGATGGAATTCTTCTAGATTTTAAATTGTCTTCTTCAATCTTTTACAATTGCCTTGTTCACACCTAATTCAAAGGCATTTTTATTAATGACCCATTTTTACTGGGTCTTTCAAAAACATCCAATTTGGTTTTCACTGAGACAATTTTCTTTTTGAGTTCATACTTCATCAGTATGTGAGAACATTTAATTAAATCTTGCAATTTAATAACAAGTACAACTGGCACACACAGGTTTGAGAACAAACACAGTTGACTTTCGGAAACACACAACTCAGCTGGGAAGAGCAGGTGTGCACAGGACATGGAAATAGCCTTAGAACTGTGATTGGTCAGGGTTTTGGCGTTAGTCCTATTTTATAAAAAGATTGTGAAGTGTGAGTGATTCTGGTGACTGGGTCAGGTGGAGGCTGGTTTAGAATATATAAATTATATCTATTATATATACACATATTTATTAGATGCATTACATATATTTCACATAAAACAATATATAAGCACATTATTTCTGAGGTTCTATATTTATACTACTCAGGCAGTTGTATCTGTCATCAGTTTCATGTTTAATAACCTAATGTGACTTCAAGTTCTAACATAAAAAAATTATAGGCGAGGTGCAGTGGCTCATGCCTGTAATCCCAGAACTTTGGGAGACCGAGGTGGGAGGATCACTTGAGGCTAGGTGTTTGAGACCAGCCTGGGCAATATAGCAAGACTCTGTCTCTACAAAAAATTTTAAAAAAATAGCCAGTGTGGTGGTGTATACCTGTAGTCTCAGCTGCTTGGGAGGCTGAGGTGGGAGGATCACTTCAGCCCAGGAGTTCAAGGCTACAGTGAGCTATGATCACCACTGTCCTCTAGCCTGGGTGACAGAGTGAGATTCTGTCTCAAGAAAATTATAATCTAGGTTGTCGGACATCAGGTTTTATAGGGACAATTTCCCCTTTCATATTAGAGTTCTTGAGCTATGTACCACACAGCAGGGCACCTCAGCAGGTGTGGAGGTAATGATATAAAGATGCCTGGATTAGTGAGGAAGGCAGACTAACAAAATTAGAGCTATAACTATCTAGGTGAGGTCACAAAAGGCCAAAGACAAATAGGCATGCACAAAGCGGGGACTCCTTCTTGAAGTCCTCCCAGAAGTCTCCCTTCTGGCTCCCAGCCTATGCTGATCCCATGACCCTTGGTGCACTGAATCCTGCTTGGTGTCTTAGAGTCGCTTAGCCTATAGTTATTGCTCCTATTGTTTTGCAGTCTGCAGCCTATAGTTATTGCTCAAATGACAAAGGAAGACAGGTGAGAGGAGGCGTGAGGCCATGCTCCAGTGGGAGCAGAGACTCTGGACTCTCCTTGCATGCCTAGCACAGGGCTTAGCTCACAGAAGACAATCACTACATAGTTTTTAAATAAGTGAATGGGGAAAATAGAGAGGTTATAGAAAAAAATAGTTAAATCAGACCAAAAAATGACATAAAGCAGCAGCACTGATTTTCTTCAGCGGCTGATAAACTGTTTCTGCATGAAATTTCAAACAAAGAGCTCCCAGATGGTTTTGAGCAATTGCAGCCTACATGGCTAAGTGGATAAACTTCCAAAAAGGCTACTTGAGAAGAGCAACCTCAATTGGCTGATAGATTCTGCTTGTCTATTTAACAGGCAAAACTAAACTATGCATGGTTTAGGTATATGCACATATATGACAAAAACTCTGAAGTTTGTGTTTATCATTCTCCTTCTCTGTTTTAAAGAGAAGGATGGGTGAGGAAGGCAGATTCATCTGGAGGTAGGTAAGCAAAGTGCCAGGATAGGGTGGTGGATTCATGGGTGTTTATTATATAAGTATGTTTTATACCACATAGATCATGTAATTTTTATATGTATCAGCTATTATCTTAAAAATATAACAAAACAAAAACCAGTTGCACTACTTTCTAAAACCTCCAGCAAATTCAGCTTTTTAAAACAGCTGATTAGAGGAAAAAATGTCAGCTGAAATCTATTATTATTAGGCAGGTTTGGGATGTGTGATGGACATGGAAAGACTTGTACATTCGGGAGAGAATGTGACATGGTTGCAAGTGGCTACCCAGCTAGAATTCTGAGGCTTTTTGTGAGAAATCACGTGGTGGGACGCCTGAAGGGAGGAAAACCACCAGGAATATGCTTCAGAACTTGCACAGTCTTAAAGGCAAGTTTGCCTAGCAGGGTGCAAAGTTGCCAGAGAGGCCCAGAAAGCAGGAATCCTGTTAGGGATGCAGGCACTGGGACAAGCAGCCCTTTGGTCCTGAACGTCTGTACTGCTCCAGGAAGCATTGCTACAAAAAGAATAAAATACCTAGGAATCCAACTTACAAGGGATGTGCTGGACCTCTTCAGGGAGAACTGCAAACCACTGCTTAAGGAAATAAGAGAGGACACAAACAAATGGAAAAACATTCCATGGTCATGGATAGAATCAATATTGTAAAAATGGTCATATATTCCAAAATAATTTATAGATTCACTGCTATTTCCATTAAACTACCATTGACATTCTTCACAGAATTAGAAGAAACTACTTTAAAATTCATATGGAAACAAAAAAGAGCCTGTATAGCCAAGACAATCCTAAGCAAAAAGAACAAAGCTGGAGGCATCGCACTACCTGACTTCAAACTATACTACAAGGCTACAGTAACCAAAACATCATGGTACTGGTACAAAAACAGACACATAGACCAATGGAACAGAATAGAGATCTCAGAAATAAGACCACACATCTACAACCATCTGATCCAAATTTGACAAACCTTTCAAAAACAAGCAATGGGGAAAGGATTCCCTATTTAGTACATGGTGCTGGGAAAACTGGCTAGCCACACGCAGAAAATTGAAACCGGACCCCCTCCTTATGCCTTATACGAAAATTAACTCAAGATGGATTAAATACTTAAATGTAAAACCTAAAACTAGGAGAAACACTAGGAGAAAATCTAGACAATACCATTCAGGACATAGGCATGGGTAAAGATTTCATGACAAAAACATCAAAAGCAATTGCAACGAAAGCAAAAATTGACAAATGGGAACCATCAAGGAGGTAGAAAAATAGACAATCCTAGATCATCACGAAAACAATGAAATAACCCCAACAGTTTCTAAAAATTTTCTCTAAGCTGCCTATGTGAAAAATCTCTCTAAAATGGCTCTCTTCCGACTGCCATAACTGTAAAATAACAGTTTATCTTAAGGTTTTATGTGTTAAATAAGGGAAGTGTGGAGGACTATAAAAAATATCATGATACTGTATCACAGTAATTAATACAATTTCATATGTTGGTTATTAGGTTGTCTATTAAATCAATCTAAATACACTGTAGACAAAGAGATTCTGAAGTTCAGCATTCAGAGTAACTGAAATACAATGTTTGAGGTTATTTCTTTAAAAAGGAAGGCATCAGATTTTTGATCAGTTACCTAATGTTCTATTATCGGCTGTCACCATGGGAAAATCAGATCTCTCACAGTGTTTCGACTTTGGGCCCTTTTTCCAGCAATTAAATCTACTGTAAGTGGGGGAAATGCCCGCATACAGCCACTTACACCAGGTTCAGGTTCACAAATCTTCCCATTCCCAAGGAAGGCAGCACACAGGCTCCTACTAGGAATCACAGCCAAGTTCTCAAACAGGCATATCTCACTGGGAGTGCTTCCTAAAAGGTGGATTGTTTTTATTCCATTGAATCAATTCTATTGAATTACAAACTTGCCATTTTCACTATAATAAGTTCCCTTTCAAAGTGTGTTGACATTTCTGGTGGTTCTGAATAGCTCAAAATGGTTTGCTGGACTCTCAGAGCTGACTTGAGAGACTACCTGGATCTGGTTGTTTTCAAAAGCTGTGGGGCGGTACAGCCTGGGGAGCTATGCTGCCCCTGATAGAAGAACACTATGACATTATTACCACTGCCTTCGTCTTCTGAACTAGGAGAAAACAAGGTACTCAAAAGAGTTACCACAACATGCCCATGAGTTAAGCACAGCTGGCAGTTTTCCTGTTAATATTTGCTTACTTCTTGTTTTTTTTTTTTTTTTCCCCTCCGGGGTGGGGAGTGCAGGGTGCTGCAAAAGATGAAGCAGCAACAAAGTTAAGAAAACACAGGACAGGTGAAAACTTACAATGAGGAAATTTTGATTTGCTTACTTTATTTTTCTTTGAATTGGGAAAAGACTGCCATAATTTGATTTTAGCAGGAAATAGTATTCCCCCAGTGTATAGTTTCAGAATGAATGGGCCAGTCCAGCATCTCAGAGAGAGTGACATGGAAGCCCAGATGCATCTTCTGTGGATGGTCCTTTTGAGACCTGCTGGAGGCTGATCCCTCCTGCCCTCCAGGAAGCATATCTGATGTGCCACTTCCTGCAACAAGTCCTGTACCTTCTTACCCTCCACGCTGTCTCCCCCTGTATTTCATCATGAAGATGTGTGGCTATATGTGTGGGAGGGGGATTCTACCTGATGCAGCTGCAGCAGAGGCCCCAGGGCTCCCCCAAGAAGACCACCTGGAAGGCTTCCTGGAGGTGCAGGCCAAGAAGGAAGCTGTGAAGGATGACATCAGGTACACCATTTCTGCTCTTTTCTGAATCTTAGCCCAAGACCAGTCTGGTTGCTGGTTTAAAAAATAGTACCAAAGGCCCACCTCACATGGTGATTTGTTTAAAGAGATAACGTTATACTTTATTTTAGAAATGCCAATAAAATTGGAATAGAGAGTGGGAGTCACATGGTGACACTTCTGGCTGTGATGTGTCCCTGGAAAATGCTTTTCTTATTGGGTTACAAAGAATACTTCATTCAGAGTTTAGTTTGTCTGCTAATTACACAAACCTCTGTCACAGCTAATTGTCCATTTGTAGAAAAGGATGGAATCAGAAGACCAAGTCATGGCATACTTAAAAGCCTTTCAAGTTACTGTCTGCCTTCCCCACCTCTTGTTCTCACTGTCATTTGGAAGAGTTCTTTAGAAATCCTTTTTTTCCACTATGCTTCTTGAGATCCAGCCTCACTGACCGTGTTATAAGATTCTGTAAGTATCGGGGGAATAGTAGTGTCTTTTTTTTTTTTTTTCATATTTTTGGGGAAGGCAAGGTGGTTAATAATATGGGATTATTTTCTGATCTATTTGAGAAAGAGGCAAGAATAAAAGGGAAGCTTAGTGGCCTAAAGTTCCTTTCATCCCTTTGTTTCTTAGAAGAAGAGAAGGGCAATTTGAGTTTCTTTTTCTTCCAGTAGCAGACAGATCAAATGAGGCCCCCACTTTCTCCCCTCCCCCAACACACACACAAATCACTCTCTGCCCCAATCTAAGGTTCCACTGCACCTGTTGTTGTAAATCTCCATTGAACCGAGCCAGCATCACTATGCCTGAAATTTAAGCTCCCACTAAATGAGGCCCCTTATCTATCATTTTTCTCTATTTTCTTTTGGAGGCAGCATGAATTAGTGTGTAGGTTAGGCATGCTTGATTCAGAGTTGAGACACAGTCCACAGAGGGTTGCCAGTGGGCTGTGGTGAGGAGAAGGGTAGAAATATTCCCCTTCTTCTCATCCCTTTCTGAGGCAAGGCTGAGCCTTGAAGGTGGACTCCAGAAACAAATGCAGAAAAATCAGGGAAGCTTACAGAAAGATGTCTCCCTCTTGAAACTCACTTAGGCTCAAAGCATATTCAAGTAGTATTGCAAGCAGGGTTAGGATCTGGAAGAAGTAGGACAGAAAGCAGCAGCTCTCTCTCTTTCCCTGACCCTGAGGACAGGGCTAGACTTCCTGCTGGGATACAGAGGCTGCTGTCTGCAGCCTTCTAGGTGCTCCTTACCCGGCCCGACCCCAGTCCAGATTTAGGCCCCCATGGTGATGCTCATTCATTTCCTTCAGCCTCTGGCAGAGATAACTAAGATGAATCACATTGTCTACAGGGAGATTTAAACTCTTAACAAAACTGAATTATCACAAAGATTTAGGGCTTCTAGACTTTCACTTGTTTCTGTGCAGGGACAATTTCAAGCCCACAGCTGTTTCCACAGTTACTATGTCCACCATGTTCATGTAGGATGGGTTTGAGAGAGTGGGGCTTGGGCTCAGAGTGCAGCTCTTTCCTTCTGCAGGATGGGGATGGGGAGAGTTAACGAACTGGTGAACTACAGGCAGCTCCGTGATCTGAAGGCAGAATATGCACTGAACAGCTGAGAAGGTCTTAGCTTCTCATTTCCCAGAAAGAGCAAGGGATTTGAGGGTTAGTTTAGAAATAAAAACTCTAAAGTAGTTAGAATTTCTTTTGGGCCCTGCTCTGACT
Source organism: Hylobates moloch (assembly GCF_009828535.3). Taxonomy (NCBI): domain Eukaryota; kingdom Metazoa; phylum Chordata; class Mammalia; order Primates; family Hylobatidae; genus Hylobates; species Hylobates moloch. The sequence goes on from NW_026652277.1 coordinate 64,205,429, forward strand.
TGAATGTGTCCCCCAAAAGTTCATGTGTTAGAAACTTAATCTCCAATGCAACAATATTGGGAGGTGGGGCCTCATGGGTCATGAGGGAGGAGACCTCGGAGTGGGTTAATTATCATGGGAATAGGTTGTCATAAAGCAAGTCTGGAGCTAAGTGCCTCTGTCTTGTGTGCTTGCTTTCTCCTGCCATGGGATGGTCTTGCCAGATGTGGTGACATGCCTTTGGAATTTCCAGTCTCCAGAACCATAAGTGGAATTTCCAGTCTTCAGAACCATACACTTCCATTGTTTATAATTTACCTAGTCTGTGATATTCTGCTATAGCAACACAAAGTAGACTAAGACCGAAAAAAATGAAAGAAAAAATGATCAACCTAGATGGGACAAGTTGGTAACACTTAAGTTCTCTTTTCCCACACTAGCATACAACCACCTTCATTACTGCATCAAGTGCTTGCCTCTCTCCCAGTGGGAAAAAAAATGTGCAAATTGTTCAGGACCAGCCTTAATGAACAGCCATGTGTTGCCCCCCAAGTTGCCACAATGGTTTCACTGTGAGCTCATAAAATGAGACAGGTCTCAGGCCTGCAACCGGTTTGGCATCTCATGTAGGGTCAAGCATCCAGGAGGTGGTCAATAAATGTAACATGTGGCTAGATTCAAAACACATAATTATTCTGAAAAAAAAAATTTTATGGAAATTGTTGCCTGTGGCTTCAGGGCTCTACATTTCCAGAGGCAGGCTGTGGCTGTCTGGTTTGTTTGTTGTGAAAAGCCTTGGGGCCCAATTTAGGCAGGAAGCCTCTAGGAACTGCAGCTCCTAGAAATGCACCTCCAGGGGCTTCTGCAAAGCTTCACATAGTCATAGTCAGCATGTACTGAGCTCTTACCGGGTTTTTAGCACATCACCTGTATTATCTGATCGCACTTTGCAAAATTTATGTTAAAAAAGGTTGGAGAAATGCATGAGGATGTAAGTTCCAAGGATGTTCATGGCAATATTATTTATAACAGTGAAAAACTGGAATTAAATATCCATTAATAGGATACAAATCAATGTGTTTGATTTATTTATTGATAAAAAAAGATGACCACGCTAGATTAAGTGACAAGAGTTGGTTGCTGAAGAGTATGAATGGACATTATTGTCCCATAGAACTTTCTGCAATGATGAAAATAGTCCATACCTGTGTGTTCCTATACAGTAGCCACTAGCTACTTATGGCCACTGAGCACTTGAAATGTGGCCAGTGTGACAGGGGATCTCAATTTTAAATTGTATTTAACTTTACTAAATCTAAATAGCCATATGTGGCTAGTGGTTACTGTATTTCATTGCACAGCAGTAGAATGTAAGCCCAGTGGGAACAAAGATCTTTAATTACAATGAATTAGAACTTCCCAAAACAGTGCTTGTGCTTGGCATATGGAAGGAGCTCAATAAATAGTTGCTGAATGAAACAATTGCCTGTTAAGTGTTGTTGTGTCAGGAATTATGGGAGATTTCTATTTTCCACTTTATATGCTTCTGTTTTGATTTTTAAATAAGCATATAATTTAAGTGTTTAATTAACAACAACAATAAAATTCTGTGTGGAGGCTGAAGCAATTCCACCTTGAAAGCTAATCTACCATGTTGGCTCCTGATCAACACCTGTTCCAGGAAGACCTCTAAGATTTCCAGTGTATTGCTTGTTCCTTGTGTAAGAGCACATACTCACTGTAAATCCTGCCCTTAGGTCAAACATCCTTAATGTTGTAATACTTTGACTGTTCTACATATACCTTCTGAACAAGCCCTCCCCTATGGTATGTAAACCCTGGGTCTGGGAGTTAATGGCATGGGGATCCACCATTGTGTCTCACCGCTGCCTGATACACAGACATGGCTTCTGTTAAACATTTAAAGTCCCTATTAAATGTTTCTTTCTAAGAAATTGGATATGTCAGCCTCTTTCTTTGGCATCTCAGCTTCCTCAGACTTTGGGGTAGGTTTGCATAGACCTGCCCAATGCAAAACAAATTCCACTTCTGAGAAGCAACACATATCTATCTCATCCTTTCCTTTTTCTTTTCTTTTTTTTTTTTGAAACAGAGTTTAGCTCTTGTTGCCCAGGCTAGAGTGCAATGGCATGATCTCGGCTCACCACAACCTCCGCCTCCCGGATTCAAGCGATTCCCCTGCCTCAGCCTCCCGAGTAGCTGGGGTAATTACAGGCATGCACCACCACCCCCAGCTAATTTTGTATTTTTAGTAGAGACAGGGTTTCTCCATGCTGTTCAGGCTGGTCTCAAACTCCTGACCTCAGATGATCCGCCTGCCTCATCCTCCCAAAGTGCTGGATTACAGGTGTGAGCCACCGCACCCAGACTTCCTTTCCTTTTTCATGGCTGTCTAAACGACTGCTCACTTTGGCTGGTGGGGAGGAAGGCCGACTCTTGGGTAGTGATGTAATTTATTGCTGGGTGCCTGGATTAACTTTCCCTAAATAAACATTACTGGGTGCCACAGCTCCACCTGCTTAAACTCATCCTCCTGTCCTTGATGCCTGGAAAAACCCATAGCCTCCATTTTATTTTTCATCAGTCAATGCAGTCTTCAGGATTTCCATATGTCTGAACAAGGTTAACAGCAGAGGAGAAAAAACCTGATATATTGTCTTTGCCATTGAAATATGGGATCAGGTACATATATTTTTGTAATTTACAAGGTCAGCCACAGTACTGATTTATAGCCTTTCTAAGTCAATGAGTGTCTTAGTAACAAGACTCTAAAATACCTCTTCACTTCTCCTGAGCACCCATCAAGTCTGTCTGCCAACTCAGTTTTCAGTTCTCTCCTCAAGCCTTGGTGAACACCAGTTAGACTTCCAACGTCAGGCTGGCCCCTCTAGCTCTGACTTATCTGCTCTTCTCCTTCAAAGCCTGACTCTAGAAGCCAACTCCAGAGCACTCTCCTCTCCACTCCTCTGCCTCCTTCAGCTCGTAGATGTTGTATCTGCTAGATCCATGTTTCCCAAACTTCAGTCATTCATTTATCACCTTCACTTCTGCAACCTCTTTGTACTGTCTACTCCATTATTTACTCAGTCTTCTCCTGTAAGTTGACTTTAAATCAACTCATGTATTTATTAGCTGTAAGCTGATCTTCCTTTCTTTCAATAAATATTTATTGAGTGCTGACTACCGCTAGGCACTGAAGGTATAGTGTCCGTGTTCATGGAGTCTACACTTCAGTGGTGAGAAATAGACATATACACGTAAATAAATCATGTGATAGTAGAGGTAAGTGCTTAGAAGAAAAATGGACGTAGGGGATATTTTACATGTGGCCAAAAAGGGCGTCTTGGAGGAGTTTGCATTTTAGCAGAGACTTTTTGAAGTGAGTAGGCAAACACTACAGAAACCTGGGGAAAGACTTTCTGGGCAGAAGGACAGCAAGTGCAAAGGCCCTGAGGCAGGAATGTGCTTAAGTTCCAGAAGATCAAGGGGGCCAAGTGGCTGGCTGAGGGGTAGGGAACGCAGAACAGGTGAGAGAGGCAGAGAGGGCCAGATCACATGAGGGCAAGTACAGAATCACAGACGAAGGAGCAAGAGAGACAAGAGCATGCACATGGATGAAGGCTGGAAAGGAAGGCACATTCACAAGCCTGAACTCCTTTTTAGGCTGATGAGTGGACTTACGTGGGGGGACCAGGAGAGAAGCAGACCATCTGCAAGGGGCTCCTGTAGAAAGCATACAAGCTCTGCACTTCACATGCCCATTTTCAATGTCTCCTCCATCCCTTCCCGACAGTAAGAACATGATGCAATTCAGTGGGACAGAAAGCCACATTATGAAACACAATAATCATCCAAATTGTTATAGGAGGAAGCTATAGCATGGCTTCATTGTCACCAGCCTCTGTTGTGAGAGGCTCAATATTGTAATGCCAGAGTCACCAACTGAGGGTGTGAAGAGGAGGGAGGAGAGTGCCAATCTCAGAAGCTCGACATTGGCCCCTCTGCCGGATTTGATTGAAAGTGAGCTGGCAAGTGAAGGAAAAAATGAAAATCCTTGGCCAGGGAGGTTACTTACTGGTTCATTCTGGATCCTGAAAATTCAAGGTTGGTCAAAGTAGCTTTAAGAAAAGGAAATTTTCTTATTATTCCAATAAAGGAATCAAGAATTAAGCCGACGTTTAAATTTCACAAAGGTAGTGCTCATACATTGATTCACTCAACAAATATTTACTAAGTGCCTGCCATGTGACACTGTCCTAAACGTGGGTTGGAACAGCAAACAAAACATAAAAACTTCTGCCTGCATCACACTTCCTCTGCATTTCTCCACTGTGCCTAAAAATGGTGAAAATAGTTAACATTTATTGAGCACTTACTATGTTCCAAGTACTGTTCTAAGTGCTTTATATGTATCAATTCATTTACTCCTCAGAGCTGTTCTTTGAAGTAGGTACTAGCATTATCCCCATTTCACAGATAAGAAAAATAAGGCAGAGAGGTTGAGTAACTTGCCTAAGGCCACGCAGCCAGTCGATGGCAGAACCATTATTTGAACCCAGGCAGTCTGAGCCCAGAGCCCAGACTCCTAAATGTTATGTTTTTACTATTGCAGGAAATCAATAAACACTGAAATGACTATGATAAAAAGTATAGTACAAACACAGTAAAATAGTCCAAATTTAAATAAATGGCTAGGAGAAAGATCAGTTTAAATTATGACAAACCTATGTTACTTAGAAACTGCACTTTTATTACCTGTAAATACATACTGATACTAGGGCTAATCTGTAATATACTAACAAGCAGAGGTCTCTACTGCTTGTTGTGATGAACACTTAGATTCCAACTCAAGTGCCCTATAGCTAATAACTAACACTTAATGTCCTTAAAATAATTTTTTATTCTCTTAAGCAGGCTAAGCAGTTGCCATTGTAATTGTATTGATTTTACTCTTTTGTTCAACAATCTTCAGTCTCAATCTAGATCAAAGTAACCTAAATGAATAAGGTTTCATTGTGTTTCAAAGTCAACTCATCTTAAATATTGCTGGACTCATCATCGGTGTTCAACAATATTCCAGTTCTCCTCTTCCGTGTGTGGCAGGATTTTACTCTTCTCTGAATGAAGTAGGGATTGGGCAGTAAAACATGAGTGGCAGGGACATGTGCCACTTCTGAGCTGAAGCCTTTAGAAGCCAGTGTCTAATTTACCACTCCCCCTTTTACCTGCCTCAGTGATCATGGAAGCCAGGGGACTTCTGGATGTCTGGCAGAACCCTCATAGATCTGAGGTGGACCCACAGCACAGTGAAGAAACCAGCCATGGTTTTAAACTACTGGGATTCTGGGGTTGTTTGTTATTAGTACAACCTAACAGACACAAATGCCAACCCTCCACATTCTAGGTGAAAAAGAAAATGAATAAAGAATCTATATAGCTAATTAGAAAATAGAAACAAACATTAATTGGCCATTATGATATTTTAGATATTTACATGTTATCACACCTAATCTTCTTGGTATTGGCAATACTGAGAAGTAGGTATTATTTCCATTTTATTTCTATGGAAACTGATGTTCAGAATTGCTAGTAAGTGACAGAGATGAGTTTCCAATCCAGGCTTGTCTGAATCTTGTGATTATGCTATGTTGTCTATAAAAAGCATATGCAACTAGATTACTCTAAGGGCCAAACATAGGAACACTAGGAGGGAAAGGCATTCAGTCACTGAGTCATTCTCCAAAAGGGACAGGATGCTTACTATGTGTCAGGCATTGTACTAGGAATCTCAGAGTGAACAAGACAGTTCTGTTGATGAGCTGACAATCTAGTGTGGGCAACAGACAAGTAAAGTGGCAATTTCATTATGGTGTGATAAGAGGTAAGGATGAGTTTGGACTTAAGAGTACACTCAAAGGAATGGAAGAAAGAAAAAATGAAAAAAAAAAAAGCAGAGAAAGGAAAGCTGAGAAATAAATGAGGAATAATGGCCAAATAAAGAAGCACCATCAATGTCATCATCTCTTCCTGTCCAGATTTGCACACATTTGGTAAGAATATGCCATATGTTTCACCCTGGCACACGTAACTCTGGTGGCACGCTGCCACTGGCTGGTGACATCAAAGTCACCTGTGAAAACCAAGAGAAGAAGCTCTGCTCTGCTGTTAACAGCAGTCCCCAGCCCAGCTGGCTTAGGAATTCAAACCCAAGCAGGGAGCCTACATTCCCTCTAGGGCAGCTGGCACCCCCAACTCAGGAGGACAGAAGGGCAATTTGCTTGCTAGTCTTCCCTGCTGGGCTATGACTCTTGGTCACATTTATCAGAACTTTACTATGCCTGACCTGCGGGCTACTCAATAAATGTTGATTGGTTGCCTGATAGAATGAACAGCCGTTGGGGTGGAAAGGTGCCTAAGGAACCTCAGGTGCTGTAAAGCATCAAGAGGCCTGAGCCCCTTTAAAACCCAGCCAAGGACCCCAGAATGGCTGGGGCTTGTTCCAACTACACTCAGCATGTATCAATAGATCTGCATTCTCAGTTTCACAGGGAGATCCCTCCCACGTGGAAATTAAGAAATAAATGGCTCTCCTGAGTGGAGATGTCAGAGTAGGGGCTGCTAGGTCACAATGTGGGACCATGTGATCTAGAGACAAGTAAGTCCCACATTTGAAATTGAAGGCACAGTCCGTATCTGGGCATTTTGTCAATCTAACTATAGAAGGGTTAATGCATAAGGTAGATTAGAAGATGACCCGGGAGGACTTTTGTAATCTAAGGATTCCAATTGCAGCTAGAAAGAGGAATGTAGCTGAAATGACAGGAAACATGAACCACTACTCGTAAGTTCAGATTTCAGAAGGGCACCCCTGTGTCCCTATTAAACTGATTTTTCTGAGGGCTCAGCCAGGGAACAATCTGTTTTGTGGTAATGGGCAAAGGGACTTCTTGTTGTAGGACTAAGCACGTACAGGAGAAGACACAAACTGATAGAAAGTGCGGAAGGGACGAGCATTTTAAGGTAGAAAGAGTAGACGCCACCCTGTGGGAGTAGGAATGAGCATGTTCTTTAGGGGAGGACTGGTTAAGACCCTTGGGCACGCTCTTTCCACTGTTAGAAATGCCCTTCTGTTGTAGGGACATGGATGAAGCTGGAAACCATCATTCTCAGTAAACTATCACAAGGACAAAAAACCAAACACCGCATGTTCTCACTCATAGGTGGGAATTGAACAATGAGAACTCATGGACACAGGAAGGGGGATATCACACTTCGGGGACTGTTGTGGGGTGGGGGGAGGGGGAGGGGGAGGGACAGCTTTAGGAGATATACCTAATGCTAAATGACGAGTTAATGGATGCAGCAAAACAACATGGCACATGGATACATATGTAACAAACCTGCACATTGTGCACATGTACCCTAAAACCTAAAGTATAATAATAAAAAAAAAAGAAAAAAAAAAAAAAGAAATGCCCTTCTGATCCTGTGCCTGGTAAACTCTCCTTCTCTCTGATATACCAGCTCAGATGTCCCCTTTCCCATGACACCTCCCTTGATTCCCCCTGGTCCTAGATAGCAGTTTTACAGCCTAGGTTCTGAGACCCTCTATCCAAGCCATAAAAAAACATGCTAAAGCCTGGCATTTTTTTTTCCTGCAGAAGAGAAGGTAGCCTCACACCCCTTTTCAACACAGTTCCAGAAAGATCTTTTCAGCTGACAAAATTAATTAAGCACATATTAACTGAATACCTACTATGCAGCAGGAAGTTTCTAGGGGATGTAATGGTGAACAAGACAACATACATACCTGTTTCATGGCTCTTACATTCTAGCTGAGGAGACAGATAATGAACAAATAGATATTGTAAGTAAATGTTAGAACATAATAAGTGCTAAAAATATAAACAAAGCAGTGCATGGCAGAGACAGAGAGGGTGAATAGCTTTTCTGACATTTATTTCTGCTTCTTTTGATGGGTCTTTCTATGTAACAGAGGCTGGAAAACTAAACACTCAACTTCTTGGACTCCTTGCCCAGAAGCTGAGATGCTCCCTTGGTAGTCTTAAGAAGATCCCAGAAATACAATGTTGAATTATCACCCCACCGTGTTAAACCTAACTGTCTTCATCATTGGACAGGGAGTATTGGGAAGCCAGACACTCACTCCGGTTCACTTATCTGGCACATAGAAGGCACATACCAAATGCTTGTTGAATGAATGGCTCCATCTGAAACAGACTGCCTGGCTTAAACAGAGGGCCTGCCCTGGTAGGGATGAGGGAAATTTACAGTTAGGATGTGGGCACAAGTTACCCACTGCACAGTGCATGCTAAGAGGCCGTGTGAATACTACAGGTTGAGTACCCTTTATCCAAAATGCTTAGGACCAGAAGTGCTTCAGATTTAAGATGTTTTGATTTGGGTTTTGGAATGTTTGCATGATACTTACTGGTTGAGCATCCTTAATCTGAAACTCTGAAATCTGAAATGCTCCAGTGAGCATTTCCTTTGAGTATCACGCCAGAGCTCAAAATGTTTCAGATTTTGGAGCATATTGAATTTAGGTTTGGGATGTTCAACCTGTGTATACTAATTAAAGAGAAGCTACTGCTGATTCTTTCGCAGGGCCAAGAGTTTGATGAAAATGGTATATGAGAGGAAAGATTTTTCTAGTGTCTATGTGTGGTAGGATTGGAGTATACAGAAAGTGGAGGAAGAGAACTAAAATCTTGACTCTAGATGGTAGAAAGTTGGTTGCCAAAGAAAAGGGAAAAGAGCGGGCAGAAGCTACAGAATATTTGGCAAAAGATTAGCTTTTTAGTTTTTAGCCAAGGGACAAGGGGGAGAGTGGGTTGTGGGACATAACGGAGAAGTTGGAAAGCATGCGCTAATTTGAAAGAAGTTGAGAGTTCTGATTCCAGCACCAGTGTCATGCTAGAGGAACTGGGAGCTGATCTGGACAGATGTGACTATCTTAGCTAGAAGTGCTGATTTAGGAGAGGTAGAATCATGTGGCTGTTAGGAGCAAGGGCCAGGGGGCCAGGGACACTGTTATGAGTCCTGTTCTGCCATTCACTAGTTGTGGGGGCCTGAGCAAGTTACCTGACTTCTCTGGGCTTCATAAATTCAATATGGGTGATAAAAGTACCTCCTTCATAGGGTTGGGGAAATAAATGAGTTACTGTATGGAAAGCCCTTGAAACAGTGCTGACACTGAGAGAAAGGCAACTTTGTTAAAGTTACCTTTAGGTAGCACTCTCAATGAATGACATCTCAGGAGAAGTACAGAAGGGAGAGGGACTAAGGTCCAGGGAGAAAGTATTTCACTCTACTTAATATAACTCAAAACAAGTGGGCTAGTAGTGGCTTGGCCTTGGAAATACTCTGAGCATTTTGATATGAGAATATTCCTCATCAAAATGGGATTTGCCTATATAGGAAAGCTTATAGATAGCTAAGGATATGACCTATATAAATCTGCCATGGAAAGTAAAAGCAAAAAAAAAAAAAGTCATTAAGCACAAAGGAATTTGGTACTATCTGAATTTGACTTTACCTTGATACTACTAAATAAAATCTTCTAAAATGGTAAAAAATAATTTAAACAAAACAAAGGTATGGGAGTAGCCCAGTGATTCAAGGTGGTATGCCTGACACAAGAAGGCCAGCTGCAGCCCCCAGCTTCTCTGGCACTAGTGTCAAGAGTATGCCTTACGGAATGTGCTGAATTCCAAACATCCCATATTAAAGAAACTGAAACTCATGCCTTAAACAAAACAAAACAAAACAAAAACCCTGTTAAAGATAGGCATTAAGCTTATGCTAGGTATGTGTTTTAGTTTGTTCTGTGCTGCTATAACAGAATATTTCAGACTGGGTAATTAATAAAGAACATAAATTTACTTCCTCACAGTAAATTAATGGATGTTGGAAAATCAATGTCAAAGTGCCAGGTGAGGGCCTTCTTGCTGCATCTTCACAGGGCAGAACCAGCTGTAGCTTCTCTTTAATTGATACATAGTATTAATCTGGCCTTCAAGCACTCACTATGCAGTGAGTAACTTGTGCCCATATACTAACTTTGTGAATTTCCCTTATCGCTAACACGAAGGGCAAGAGAAAACCAACCCCCTCCATAGAGCCCCTTTATAAGGGCACTTAATCCTCATTCATAGGGAGGAGCTTTGTTGGTCTAATCACATCTTAAAGACCCCACCCCTTAATACTATCCTACTGGCAACACTTGAATTTTGGAGGGGACACATTCAAACCAAACCCTAGCATATTAGGCTGACATGAAGAGAGACCCTGAGCTCACCATGCAATGGCTCTGTATGACCCATCCTGGCTTCCTTGTTCTTCTCCCAACCCTTCAATGTGCCTAAAATAGAATCATGTGGGAGGGCTGAATTCAGACACATGGTATACCTTTATTTTTAGCCCATTGAAAACATTTGTTTACCAAACAATCACATGAAATGAAAGCCTAACTACAAGAGCTCCAGGATGTCAAAATGTTAAAAGTGCAAACAATTATTTAGCAGATAAAGCCTTAGAAACTGACAAGGATAATGAGCACTAAAAATATTCTTAATGGGCATAATTGAATGATAGATAACACTTGTAATTTTAAAGATATTCTGTCTCTTTTAGTTGTATCTGGATTAATATAATTATATCATATGAACTCTCAATATTTATTTTATGTCATTGTGGACTAAGACTGAGAAATCTCTTGTTTCTTTATTCATACAAATTATGTATTACTGCTTATCTCATTTGTCAAAAGATTTCCATACTGCAACAATGTTATTGAGTTCTATACCAAAAGGTCTGTGGTTGTGGGAGAAGACATTGAAATTATATTGCTTTTATAACAACCATGTCTTAGAAATGTTAAGTTCCTTCTTATGCCCAGATATCTGGGACTTAAGAGAAGAACCATGACAAGTAGGGTTAAGCACTAAAGGAAGAGACCATAAGACAGAAAAAGATAATAGCTAACTATATTATTCAGTTCTTTAGAGCCCATGCCAGAGAACTACGCAACACTGTAAAGAGATAGATGTCATGACTCTTTTATTTAAAAGATTGAATTACCTATGTCTGCTGTTCTAATGACAAATTTATCATCTAAATTTTGCTCTCAAGGACAAAACTGCCTGGTCTCTCTTTTCACATGTTTAACATCATAGATACTCTATTTCAACTTTTGAATTTAGTTTTAAATATATTTCACTAAAGTGCCTGGGGACTGTTGCCTAATGCTTGATCAGAGACATCCCTCTGAGGAGAGCTATAGGTAGGTGAAGTAACCTCCAGGTTAACTGGTGGAAGGAGAAGGTGGCCTCCTTCTGAAGTCCCCTCCCTGGAGTCATTCAATGTCTTTGAGCTACTCAGAGATAATCAAACCTTCCGTGTCCACCTAGCTGCAGATATTTCTTGACCAACTCCTGTATCAATAAGTAATGACTGAATTAATAATATGGAGTAATATGCAGTCACTAAAAAAGGTCTATAGAGTTATCTGAAAATAACTAAGACATATTAAGTGGAAGAAGCAAGCTGTGGAACAATATGCAGAATATTGTCATAATGCTTTAAAAAGCTCTATATACTTCTAAGCATTTCTTTGCAGATAAATTTGTATGTGAATACTTACAAAAGAACGTAGAAGACTACATCAAAACTGATGAAAGGGGTTACATACGGAAAGGGGTGAAATTAGAAAAAGAGATCTCAAGAGGGACTTGTGTTTTTATCTCTATTGTTTAAATTTCATTCGAGATCACATTCATATGCAATAAGCATTATGAATCGTATTTAATTATACATTTAAATTATTTTTCTTTAGAGAACTAAAGGCACAGCCCAGAAAATCTGGTTGGAATGCCTTGTTTTTATATCCCCAGCCCACACTTAAAGATTTTCTCTCCCAAAATCCTCTCCCCCTCAACACATATATTTTAACTTAGTTTGGTAAAATAATTCCATATCCTTGTCATGGCAATGAGTATGAGGATGTTAACACTGACCTTTTTACAGATGTTTCTTTTTACTTTAATACTTACTGCTCATCCATGGGAAAATGAGTTGTACTTCTGCTAATGTCAAGGGCAAGACTCAAATTCAAAAAACATCACCGCTACCAAGAAACAAAACCAAAGGGAAAGGATTCCTTATCAACAGACAGTTACAGCTCCCACGAGGGCACTGCCTTCTCAGAGGCTTCAGTTCTCAGATATTCCCGGACATACATTCCAAGCCATGAAAAATAACGTAAGTTTCAAATGGGATGATTATTTTACTGACTTTAAATTTAATTCTCTTTTTCTTTCTCTAACCTTTCAGTTATAGAAAGACTCACGAGAATTTTAACATTCTTTTCTCTTTTTTCAAGAAGGAATAATGAGTTTGGGATTTATACGTCGAACATTTTGGGGGGTTATATTCTTTTCTTTTCCCCAAATTAACTGATTTTAAAAAGCAAATGCTGCATCCTTTTAAAATAATCTTCTAACTTTTTTAGTTTTAGGAGAAAATAAAACCACATGCATTTGGAATAAGTAACTACCATGGAAAAATGAAATAGGTTATTTGCAAAAAATTGCGACAATATGACTCTTGCTTCAAAAGCATAGAAAATTATCACAGGTGGCTAATGAATCTCTTGGCATGGTACCAGGGATCTGCATTTTTAATACCACAGTTAGTTCTGATGGTTTGCCAGCTATGTTTTCCTTGTTGGTATAAAACGCATTTTCTAAAGCTGTGATTATCAGCCATGAACATCACAGGTTGATCTCAGAATGCCAAAAAGATCCTCAAGATCTCATAGGGAAAGATTCTAAAATTTTCCATTTAAAAAATAAATACATTCCATTGAGTACTTTCAGAAGGATAGGAAATGGCATGTTTCAAAATTACCAAAGTATTCTTACTCTAAAAAGGTTAGGAACATTTGCCCTTTACTTCTAAAAAAACACAAGTTTGATGAAAATACCTAAAATTCAGAGTTCCTTCTTAAGCAAAGAGAAAGGAGTATCGGAGTTCTCAAGAATTTTTCTATAATTAGGAATAAAAATTACCATCATAACAACTAAGATTAGGGTCATAAACAATCACTATGTTTTTATCTCCTTAATCAAAAATATTAATTATGTTTCTGTAGTTTACCATAATAAAGCCACTTATTTTAATTTCTAGAAAATCTTAAGAGTTAAAAGAAATAGGCTCTCATCTTTTAAAAATCTTCCTTTACCAGGATTGGAACCTCCTAGAACAAAGGATTAGCATTATTACTATTCAGGACTCAGGGATTGTTTTTCTTTGAGTCTTAGGTACTTAGGGTTGGAAAGCTGGGAGGATCAGGAAAGCAGACATCAGAAGAAAAGGGTAATAATCTTTGGAATGAAATTGGTTGGGCATGTCAACCTCAGCAGGCTCGAAGGCACTGTCCTATTCTATTTTTGCATCTCTGTCCTGCTGACAGTTTCCAGCCCATGCAGGCTGCTCACTGTGCCCTGGTGTATGTGAGCGCTTTCATTCAGGCCATCTCAGGGACTCAGCTGTCAGAGCTGAGTTGGCTCCTGCACTGTTCTTACAGGCTTTCTTCTCCCTAATTACATATATTTGATCACTCAGCTAGAAAAAAGTCTTGGCAAACTGCACTACAATAATCATTTCTCCCTTCAGCTCACCATCCAGAAAAATATCTGCCATAATGAACTCAAGATTCACTGAAGGATGGCCATTCGGAAAGAGCTTTCCATTCACAGGGAAACTGACAGACAGAAGCCAGAAGTCATTTCATTATTTAGAGCGAGCTCCGGCCTTCATAGGCTTATGGCAGGTGAAACTCAGTTTCCATCAGGCATAAGTATTGTAAAAATACCAATTCTCTACAGATTAATCTAGCAATTCAGTACAATTTCAATGAAAATCACAAAGTGAAGTGTGTATGTATAATTTTACAAATTGATTCTAAGACACCTATGCGAGAGCATATGGTTAAGAATAACCATGAAAAATGTGAAGAAGAACAGACTCATTATACATATATAGTAATTAAGACAGGGTGGTATTGGCACAGGGATAGACACATTTAGATGAATGAAACAAAGCGGAGGGCCCACGAACAGTTCCACGCATATATGGAAACTCGATATACTACCAAGATGGCACTGAGATTCAGTAGGGGCAAGGATGAACTACTTAGCAAATGGTGTTTGCAAAAAACCAACATAAAATTTCATCCCTAGATTACAAATTTCATGGAAAAAAATACAGGTGTATTAAATACCTAAATGTGAAAAGGCCAAAACTTTAAAATTAAAAAAAAAGAAAATTGAAAGATACCATGAACAGAGTGAAAAGCTAAGCCTTAAGCTAGTATAAGGTATTTGTAACATAAAACCAACAAAGGATTACATAAGCAAACAAAGAAATCAATAAGAAAATCAATTGGAAAAATACAAACAACCAAGTAGAAAAATAGACCAAAAAAAAAAAAAAAAAAAAAAAGCAGGCAAATCCTAGAAGAAATCATGTGAATCACAAAAAATCATGTACAAAAAATTCTTTACACAGGATCAGGGACGAGAGAATGACACAAATTTAAAGGTGTGATACTACCCAAATCCACACGGGATACAGCAGAGGCCGGAACCCTGAGGTGGGAGAGTGTAGTGTAAATAAAATAGAGGGATTAAACGAGATAAAGGCTATGACATGCCTGGAACACAGCAAGTGCTCTGTTAATGCGCTTTCTCTTCCCTCTTTTGTCCCCCTGGCACATGGCTCTTAATCAGCAGAGCCACAGCTTTCCCAGCACTCTGACAAACGTCCATGAGCCCCCAAAGACTGGGAAGTAATGATGATGCAGCTGCGGCACCATAAAAGAAACAAGTGATTTCAGTCAAAGGGCCTGGACTCATGAGCTGACAACTTTGGACAGATTCTTAACTCTCAGCCTCAGTTTCCGCTTCTGTAAAGGGAGATAACTACAGTGACCTTAAGGTTATCTTGAAGATGCCAATGAGCCAGTTAAAATGCAATTTAATCTGTACAGAACTAAACAAATGTAAGTCAGTGCTAATATTCTGTTCCTAGTGGGGACATGCCAAGTCTCTTTACTGCGACCAGTGGTTCACATATGGAAATATTGTGCTAATTTCCAACTCCTACTTCTATGTATGACTTGTTAACTCTGGAGGATGCAGCCATCAGCATAAGCAACCAACAGAAGAACACGCTGGATCCCCTCCTTTTCCTGACAGTGTGTAGTCTTCATGGGGGTGGACAGGCTAGATTTAAAACAATGGGCGGATTGATTATTTTTCTGCATCTATTTCCAGGGTTGTAATGTATATTCTCTTTCTCCCACATCCCGCCTTCTATTTTCTTCTCCCTACACAGGCTCTTTTAATACAAATTAATTAAAAGCAGGCATCTTAAGAGGTGGCTTAAGAAGACTCCTGCATCATCATAGGGAGTTAAAATTCTGAGCAAAAAGCCTTCTGGAGGAGAAGCATAGGACAGGCAGCCCCAAGAGTGGACTGGATAGATGTTGCCGAGCCACCAACTCTCTGAGGGACCTGAGGCAAAGCCAGGTGACCTCACCGGTGCTCCACGTTCTCACCACAAGTTCTGTAGGACACTCAAATACTCTCAGGATACCAGTTTACTATACACATGTACACGCACATATTTTACATTTCATTCAAAGGGTAAAACACAGACTCCCTCTGTTCTATAAATCTACAATCATGTCTGAGCATTTTTTACATAAATCTTTCACATAAATGTTTTACATGAATACTTCGACTTATAAGTCCATATTTTAACAGTGGCATCTTTTCCAATGTGTACATTATGGAAGTGTGGTTGGGGTGCAGAGCCTAGGAGCTCAGGGACTGCACAGGCCTGTTCTTTAGGGATGCATTGCGTTCATCTCCCACAGCCATTTGTAGCTTCAGCTGTTTCTGAAAGCAGCCACTTTCCCTTTTGATGTCTGAGGTTCATTATTTTCATTTTTGACTTAACCAACAGGTGTTCTCTCTTGAACTCTTTCCTACATGAGCTGTCTTCCCTCAGGGTTCCCACGGACAGGAGAGTTTTTCCTACAGTGTTACTGAGAGGCACAGAGAAATCACTTCCTCCTTGGTCCACTGGCTCCGCTCTCAGCACTGCAGTCTCTTGTGACCATGCTGAAGTCTCAACGTTTCCCCCTTCTGAGAACATGCAGGGACAGAAGGGTGAACCACAAGGGCCAGACCTCATGCTCCAGGAAAACAATGAAAGAACAATTTTCCATCCTTTTATTTAGGGCTTAAGTAAGCCAGGCCAGTAATACCAAATTGTGAGAGTGCACAACATGTTTTTGAACCTTGGTGCAGAACCCAGAAAGAAGTGCAGCCTCTGGGGACAGGGTCTTGGACTAGCCATGTGAAGCCTGGCTTTATGTCAGGCCTCTCAAATGTGCTGTACAAAGCTACCTGCAGGTCTACTCTAGGCAGAAGGGGTGGACTGATGGCACCAACAAACACATCTGTACACACAACAGTGCAGCAGACACTTGTGGACGGGGTATGAGACAAGATGAAGATGCCCTCAATTAAATCTGAGGGTAAAAGAAGACTGCCCAGAGAGTGGCACTAGCATGGCAACAAAATATTTCAAAATATTCATGGGTTTTACATACATGCATAAAATCACATTTTTCTGACCTTATAACCCATTTCAGTCATTTAGGTATTAGTTTTTAATGCTTGTGGATACTTGAAAAATTGAAAGAGGCAAAGTTAGACTTCTTGTCCCCAAGACTGGAAATACGTCCCTTGGTTGGGAGTTGGGTGGTGTTGAATGCAGTTGGGGTGGAAGGAGAGGAGAACTAACGGGAAAACAAAGAATAAGAAAATGTTCTACATTCCTGAGAAAAGGGGCCCTGCTCCCTAGCCATCTCTGCAGCAAAGCCCTGGGGGAGAGAGAGAGAATGCTCAGACATGTTTGTAGGTTTACAGAACAAAGGGAATCTATGTTTTACCCTTTGAATGAAATACAGGAAAGCAAAATACCTAGAGCAGAAATGGCTGTGTGATATGTCAGACAAGGTCATAGAGTTTTCCATGGCCCTGCACTGCCCGTGGCTCATGTGGCATGACTGTAGGTGAAACCCAGAATGGACTCTCAAGGTGCCCTGGGCTCCCTTCCTCAATGGCTGAAGAAGGCTTCTCTTGACCTAATGGAGTTCAAGGAGACTTGGGGATATAGTGAACTGGACTCCAAAAGCCTTTCAAACAGGAGCTAGGGGGCACTCCCAGGACCTTGTGGATTGACAGTGGAGGATCAATGAGACAAAATGTGTCAAGGAGATGCCTTCAGGACAGACAGCACTGGGGAACAGATACCAGCTCCTTACAGTCTTGGCCTCCAGATTAGACATGACCCTGGAAAAAGGCGATGGGGGACCTGGAATTACCAGACAGCAATTCCATCCCCCCACTTAGTGGAATGGGAGCACAACATGTAAATTAAAGGAATTAGAGAAAAACGTTTAAAGTTGCATTTGTTATACACCCGAACATTTATCCTGAGACTGATGCCCACTACACTGGTAAAATCAACCCATAATAGATGTGTTTAGTTTGGTACTAACACACTCTAAGAGGTAGCTTTGATTGATTCATTCATTCATTCACTAATTCTCTCCCTCCCTTCCTTCCTCCCTGACTCACCAGAGCCAGCCATTCTGCTGAGTATTAGCAATGTTTTTCTTTAAAAAACTCCAAACACCTATTTTCTACCCTCAAGATTTCATAGTTTGGCTAAGACGCGGAGAAGCATAGAGAGGCAGAAACAGAAACACTGACAACTAAATCTAATGCAACATGGTAAGGTCTATAACCAACATGCATACTACATTGTCTAAGAGCACAGAAGAAGGCTTGTTAACCTGAGACTAGGAAATCTTGGAAAACTGACAACTCCAATCTAGCCAACCAGTACCCTTAGAAAGACTAACTTACGATTGGAAAGCTGTAATTGACTCAATTATATTGAAAACTGGGGGGGTGTGCTGTGGCAGAAGCATCATCTACATACTGACTATCTGTAGGATCCACCTCATTTTCCAGCCCCCTAGCAGTTAGGAAGAGTCATGGGATTAGTTCTTGCCAAGAGTCTGTAAGAAGTGATACTCCAAAAGCTTACATGAGACCCTCCAGCTCAGCTCTCCTTTCCCCACCATAGTGTCTGTGGAGACCTCAAGATGGTGCAGCTTTGAGCTGTCTGAGCCTGCATCAGCCTGGATCTTTGAGAAAATATGTGAAACACAAACCTCACTGAGCCATACTGAACATGTAAAATCAGCAAGAAATAACGTCTTAATTGAATTAAGTCCTTGAACTTTTTGGGTTAATTTGTTACTGCAGCAAAACTTAATGGCGATGGAGGATTAAAAAAGGGAGCTGGATTACAAAAATGCATTTCAACACTGTGCAGAGGAGAAGGCGCTCTACCCCCAGGTGATCAGTGTCTTAAGAACAAACTCCTGAAAGAGATGATGGAGTGGCAGGCCACAGAGTGATTATCTGTACACGGAGACAGTACCTAGAGATGAGCTCAGATGCCAGGTTGGTAAGAGAAGCCTGGACTAGAGGCAGAAGACAGGAGGAAAGCATGAAAGCCACACTTCTACTTTCTCTCTGTTCATCTGTCTGAGTAGTAGCCCAAAGCCACTCCCTACTGTATCCCCTCTCACCTCCCCATCCTCTCTCACAGCCCCATCCCCCCTCACACCCCCATCCCCTCTCACACCTCTGCCCCAAATGGTCCCACGGGAGGCCCAGACAGTAACACACCACCATCAGGCGTCTTTCTGGGGGACAATCTAAAGGCAGCTGCCCTCCTCTCTGCAGGCCCCTGCAGTCTGCTCCAAGGGAATGAATAGCTTCAGACTTGGCACCTTAGAAAGGCTGACAGCTCCTGAGAGAGAAAGCAAGTAAGTTCAACAAGGCCAGTTTAATTTTACTCCAGAAAAAAGTTTATCTTCTGTTCCACAAATAGTAAACATAAGCTTTAAAATGTTTCCATTATTACTGCAATAGTTAATTTTAAAATTTTAATTTCTTTTGAAATAGGCAGTAATCACATATGGGCAACATCTAGGTGACGCCAGCAGCATGGAGCTGCTGCACGGATTGCTGAAGGCCCCTTTCTTTCCTGATACATAACTCACGATTTAGCGTGGAACAGAAAGGTTTACAGCATTACAATCTGTTAGAGATAAGGGGACACATGTTGGAAACAGGTCCATTAGAAAAATGATGATTCTTTCATTCCCTAAATGTCACTTACCTTCTCCCCCACCTTTTCCCAGATAAAAATAGAAATCTTCATGTGACTGAACCATTCCCTGGGAAAGTCATCAAACAGAAGGGAACCGGTGATAAAATGAATGCTAACATCTTGAAATCTAGAAAAAGTATCTTTTTAGTAGCCACAGATAGCAAAAAAGTGTTTATAACTTTAAAATGTCCCATAGGCCTAGCAACTTTCTCTGTTGGGTAGGGTGAATATAAAGGCTTGATGGAAAAGTAACAACAAATGAATAACAGTAACAACAACTACAACACCTAGATGGCTCCATTATCTGAGTATTTACAGAGTGCCTGGTAGTACTTGGTGCATTACCTTCCTCAGTCCTCACAGTGAGCCCTTGGGGGAGTTACTATCATTGCCTCCACACGGCAAATGAAACACTCTAAAAGCAGCCATTTAACTACAGTAGTTTCCAACTATAGAGTAAAGAATGTGTATCTAGGTTAGTTTGCTTTATAACTTATAGACCTGGTGTCAGTTTATGCCAATGACTGTGACTTGGACTAACATGGGATAGCCAGGCTTAAGTAGACCAAAAAGGGAAGGAACCTCTACTATGTCTACAAGATAGACAAGTTCACAGACAGTGCTGGGCACCAACCCTGCCAGCTATGAATATTCCCGATCTAGGAATAAAGAAACAAGCTCAGGGAGGTTAGATTGCTCTCTAAAGTCATGCAGCCCCTAAAGGTGATGTCAAGGGGAGTCAAAGCATTTTTTTAGCAACTCCCTGTGAATTCAGTTTCCTTATTCAGGAGACAGGGATTGTGAGGAATCAATGAGAAGATGAATCTGAAACTGCTTTGTCAAGTGTCAAGGGCTGCACAAGTGTGAAGAGGATGGTGGTAAAATCCCAGGAGAATTAATCATCAAGAAGATAATTATCAATGGACTTACATTAGAGTTTATCCAGAAAAACTACTTCATCCAAGCCAACAACAATGCCAGGACAACATTGAAATGAAAAGGCTGGGCAGGAACATTTATTTGATAAATAATAAGATTAGCAGTGTACAATAAAGGACAGACGGGCACTTGTTGATTCTTGTTTGGTCGAACACCACTTTATAGTGGAGTGGCTGAGACCATGGACTCCTGAGCCAGGCTGCCTGGGTTCAAATCCTGGTTCTGCCACCTACTAGCTATGTAACTGTGGGCGAGCTGCCTTACCTTTCTGTGCCTCTGCTCCCTCATGGCAGATGGGGACATTGCAAGTACCCATGGCTGGGGTTGCTGTGACATTCACAGGCAGCACTGGGAGCAGTGCCTGGCATAGAGGGCTGCATCTAAGCACGAGCTGCTCCCACATACATTTTCCATTCTTGCCAGTTAACTTGCTTTCTGTCACCATAACATCCTCTTCAGTGGCAGGTTGTCCCCAAGTCTTTGGTCTCTCACCTGCCTGTGGAGGACCAGGCTTGATGGGTGGGAAGCAGGCCCCATACTGGGCCAGTCTGAGTGCCTGTATTCTTCTATCAAGTATGTCTTTAGCCTCATCTTCCCATCTTCCTCAAATCTGTGGAAGGTGAGGAAGATGACAGAAGATTACAGGCACTCAGTTCCAAAGATGGAATGCCTCTGGAAGGTGAGGAAGTCGGGCGGGTGGCTACAATCCAGCTCCCTTGGGAATTCACAGTTGTAATCTTAACTTGAAAATATTCAGTTGGGCCATATGAAATTGCTGTTTTGGTAGGTCAAAAATGGCTGAAAAGCAGGAATTTCATATTCCACCACCTGATCCACATGGGCAAACAGATCAAAAGCTCAGAAAAGCAGCAAGAGAAAGGAACAAGCAGTCTAGCAAAAATCATAAAGGGTGAGTCCAGAGAAAAGTAAATAAAATAACCATGGCTTACACAGCTGCATCAGAATCAAAGAAATGCATAAATTAAGTCCAGGATCTAATCATGTCCTTTAGCACAAACATTAGCTCAAGGAGCTGGCGGGTTTGCAGATGTACACATCTGACTAAAAAGTGGGAAGAGGAGGGATTCTTCCAGGCCATAAAAGAGACATGGAAGAGGCTCTGTCCTCCCTCAAGAAGTGGCTCCTATCTGCACGAGTACACACTCCTCTTTCATCTGTTGCTTTTCCTCCCTGTCCTTTTCATCCACAAAAGACAACCTCCACCCACCCCTCCTGCTCCTGACGTCAAGCCGTCTCCCACACAGTACCCCATTCTTGAGACTTTCCTCACTCCATCTGGCGGCTACTTTCCTCCCACCTTCGAGCTTCACCTTTGTCCTCTCTCCCACAAGGGCAGCCCTGTTTAGGAGGAAATAGAGAGCAGACAGGGGCTCAGCTGTCCACAGTGGGCAGCTGGGGTTCCAGTAATCTCCCTTTATACTTGCATTGGACAGGAGAGCTTAGGGCAGTGGGTTTTCAGAACTGTTTTCTGTTCAGTGCTAAGAGCAAGAGGTCACCCCAGCATCTTTCTCTTCCAGCACACCTTTGGTCTTCTTGCTACTAATTTTGCCGAGTCCCATTTCCCAGAAGAAAGAGAAAGACTATAATATAAGAAACAGATCTCACAGCCTCCATGTGAAACAATGATTATTATTGCTAATGTTTATTAAATGAGTACTAATGTGGTAGAACCTATGGTAAGCCCTTCATGTCTTCTATAACATTTAACTTCTCACAATGGCTCTATAAAATAGGTGCTGTGCCCAGCCTCAGTTTTCACGTGTGGGAACTGAGGCACAGAGGGGTTAAGTGATTTGTTTCAGGGAACACCACTGGTAAGTAACAGATCTAGAAGTCCAACCAAACAGTTGAACACCAGAGCCTCTGCTCTTAGCCTTACTCTAAATACCCCTGAAAATTGGCTTTGTGTTTCCATAACCTGATAGGACATTCATAAAAAGACCCCAGCAGCAGATTCTACCTCAGCAATGTGGAACAGAAAAAATAATGTATTTATACACAGAAAAATAAAAGAAAATAGCTTTTCCATGATGACTATGGGACAAAGGCAGTGGTCAGTAATAATGATTTGGGGCTGAGAAAAATATCCCTTGCATGCCCAAGTTAGCATGCTCTAATTGAAGGAGAGGCAGCTACTTGGCTGTGGGAATACTTCCTACGGACAGAAGATAATCCCTTACATTAACCTGGTGTCCCACAGTAGGCTGTGAT
This sequence comes from Hylobates moloch, assembly GCF_009828535.3. Lineage (NCBI taxonomy): Eukaryota > Metazoa > Chordata > Mammalia > Primates > Hylobatidae > Hylobates > Hylobates moloch. The sequence goes on from NW_026652277.1 coordinate 64,227,950, forward strand.
ACCTATTGCTGTGGTCAGCAACACCATGGGGGCTTCACTGTGGGACTTCAGATTTGTTGGTGAAGAGAAAGCTATAGGGGTCCCACTCTCCCTCCCAGCTGGAGGTCTCTGAGATGCACCACCAGGAGCCTTGGAATGAATTTCTCCACAGCCAGAGCTCTAAATCTGGAAGAAGCCCAAGACTACTGCTGGAGCTCACGGAATGGTCATCCCTGGAGCAGCAGCCGTCTCCCCTACATCCTACCTGCCTCCCCATCATACTCAGAAGGCAAACCTCCTTCCCCTTGGAGCCTGGAAGGGGAGCTGTGGCTGAGGAACCAGAGCAAAGCAAGGTGGCTTCATGACAGAGGTCAAGGGGACTACGTTACATAGGGCTCTTGATGGCGAGTGACAGAAATCCAGCTTAAATTATCTTAAGGAAAAGAGGAAAATGTATTGGCTCAAGTAACCAGGCTGAGGGAAAGGCAGGTGGCCACCAGGGTCCTGGGACAGTGCAACGAGGACTTGGAACCCACCAGGCCCTTTCTGTCTCTTGCCTCTTCTCTCTAAGGCTCAGTTTAATTCTCCTGCAGATTGGTGGCTTCCTTGCAGTATAAAAACATGGCTGCCAGCTGCTCTCATGAGCACCTCTTCCCAGCTTCATGGTTAAGAAGGAATGCTCTTCCTTACATTCCAATTGGTAAAGTCCTAGACAAGAAAGCCAAATGGCCCAGTCCTGTGGGCAAAAAGGTGAAGCGCTATAAAAGACAGTCCCCATTAACATCAAGTGGGGGAAAAGGAAGAGTAGCTGCCCATGAAGGATTCTCAGAAGGAGGGCTGGGTCCCCGGCAGGCAACAGCACAGATGTCCACCAGGTAAGGATCTTCCAGTCCTGGGCCCCCAAACCTCTGCAGTATAGTGGGAGCTGCCCTGGGTGAGCAGCAGGGGAAGAGAAAACAGGGATGAGACAGCAGGGCTGGAGTTGCTGAAATCCTGGCAAAATTCGATTTGTGGTCAGAATGAAACATGCCTTCATAACTGAGGTCTTCAATGCTTTGGGGGAACTCATGTGGCTTGGGAGACTGAAGGCACACAAGAGAGGAAGGCAAGTGGATCAGAGACACCCCACAATTCCAGAAACCACCCTGGGCTTCAAATGCAAATGTTGCTGCCACGCAGAAGGCGTGGGGTTGTAAACATAAGGGTTGGAAAAAAAAAAACAAACGCAGTCTGGTTGCAGTATTTCCACCTGAGCCCTGCAGAGCTGTTCTGCCAGACAGTCTACAAAGCACGCACCTGGGTCTGCAAGTGCTGGGTGTGTGCTTCTATTTAATAAATAACCCTGGCACACTGTATAAACATCAGATGAACATGAAAGCTGCAACATCTGGAGAACTGTCACCATCTGCCACTCTGAGGAGAGCATTTAAAGAATCAGCAGGATAGGAGCAGTATGTGGCCTGAGTTAAAAAAAAAAAAAAAGTTGGCAGCTGCTGCCAGCTATCAGTTGCTGAGAATAGAAGTAGTTCTTCCTGACGTGGCAGTTTATGGACTTTCACAAATCCTGGGTGACCCCTCACAAAGGCGGAGGCCAACATACCAACCGGCTCCAATGGCCGTCACTCATCAAGTGCGTTTACAAGGCTTTGTTCCTGTCTCTTCTGTGGCCTCACAATGGCAGACGCACACCAGGTCCCACAACCAGAGAAAAAGAGAGGGAGGTTACTCGTGGAGATGTCAGAAAAAGTACTCCCCTTGTGCCTGACTTCTTTGATTAAACCCTTGTTTGATTTTGTCCAGAGAGGCAAGACTTCAACATGTAGCTCTAAGTGCTGGGCCAGGCACCCCAGGTTTAGATGAAAAACTAACGCTGATAGAAGTATGTGTTTACATCAGACCGAGGTTATACTTACATTTTTCATTTGTTAATATAAATCTAAGTCAACCACCTCAAGCGGGACTCAGCAAGGGCTGCTCTTTATTAATGGGCTGGCCGTTGCTGTTTTTAAGAGAGTGCCATTAACCCTAACATACGGGCTCCTTGTGTAATTGAACAGTAAATGTGATTATGATCCCAACTGCCATCTCCAGGCACTCCTCGGAACACACGTTCTTTGTACAGGAGAAATAAAGTCAGACACAAAGGAAAAAAGGTTCATTTTCTCTTATTGTATCAAAATTGTTCCTTTAGATTAAGCAGGGTTATTCTTATTCCCCAAGGTGAGAAGCAAAAACAAAGACCCTTTAAGTCCAATTAGAAAATACACTCATGCGTAAACATTTGATCCCAGTCTTTATTACAAGGTTATGAACTTGTGCTTACATATTAAAATCTGACTGAGCTGTGAGGCCGTTTTGTTAATACTATAAGGCAGGCTCCACGTGTTTGTTTATTTCTGGGAAGGAAAGAATTAACTGGGCTCTTATCCCAGCTCTGTCTCAAATCAGGTACTTTCCTCACTTATTAATGGAGGAGGGGAGAGTGCTGGACAAGATGTTTTCTGAAGTTCCTTTCAGCAGTAACATTCCATAACATGGTGACATTTTTTATGTGCTTAAGGAGTTGTCATGACTGACCTTTCATTACGGTTTCACCCCCAGCCTCAACAAGTGACGTTCGTCAGATCCAACATCCCCGTGTCTACAGATCTCACAGCCACCATAGGCACAAGGACAAAGGAACAGCTCTCGGAGGAGCGGCTCTAACTTGGGAGTAGTTGAGTCCCACATCAGCCACCCATGGCCAGAAATACGGCTATGGCTAGAGCAGAGGACAGGTGTCCCTGTACAGCTCTCCTGTTCCCCAGAGATGCCTTGCCGTTCCATCTCAAATGGCTCTTATACTTTTTGGAAAGCTCTACAGGTAAATACAGTTCAAGCATGGAGGTAATTTACCATAAATAAGAACAATAAGCTGATAATCACTGTTAATCACATTTAAACATTAACCTGAACTCATTATGTATTAGGCATTATGCAAACTGCTTTATGTGTATTATCATTTGTAATCCTCCCAATAACTCTTGACAATTGGTATTATTACACCTACCTCACTGATGAAGAAACTAAGGCTTAGAGAGGAAAAGTAATTTGCAGTGTCTCATGGTTCAGAGGTGGTCACGTTGGCATTTGAATCCAGACAGTCTGACTCTTGAGTCCATATGTTTAACCACTATGCTATGATGCCTCTTACAAGACAGGCAGACAGGCAAAGCTCTGGACAGGATTTAAAGAGGCTTTGGTTCTAGGCTCAATCTGTAATGGCTGAGTGACGTCCAACAGGTCACTTCGCAAGTATTGGCTGCAGTTTCTTTCTGCCGGATAACAGGAGGTTGGGCTGGGTCAGTGCTCCTCAAAGTGGGGTATATGGGCTGCTCTACCCAGAATCACCTGGGGTGCTTATCTGGGCTCCATTGCAGATGTATAAAATCAGAATCCCTGGGGATAAGGTCCAGGAATCTATCTGTTGAACAAGAACCCCAGGTGATTCTTCAGCATATTAAAGTCTGAGAACCCTACATGATTCCTAAATCTCATCTGGGCTGTATTATTAAATGGCCCATGGTTTCCTTTTGTTAGAGACTCTTCAAGAATGCAAGCCATTCTCTTTCAATGGGGCCCAAAGTCAATCCCCAAATACCCAGAACATCCTCTTTAGATCAACTTTATGTGACACAAGCTCTTGCTTTCTGTACGACACGGGGCACATTCCTCCTCCTCTAAAATGCTTACGCCGCGCCAAATGAATTCCGCTCATTTACGAGGAATGCAAAAACAAGACGACATGGCCTTAGCTAAAATAATTTTCTTAAAGTTGTTTTGCAAATAGATGTGAATAAACATATGGAACTAGTTACTGAGGAAAGGGTCACTGGATCACAGAACACTGACAGTACATGAGGGAGTGAGGCAGGGAGGAAGAGAGAGACTCCAAATTGAAACACACACACACACACACACACACTTGAATCACCTATACAGAAGAAAACAGGTAAAATTAGGCTGTAAGTGAACAATGTGAGAGAAAATAGGCTTCATTTTTACTGAGAATAAGTCAGTTTTGTCACCTTGTCCACGGTCTTAATTTTTTCTCTGAATTTATGTTCCTATTTCCCCCTAAAAATGTCCCTCTAACCCCATTATCTTCATTCTTTCCCCTAACTTACCTTTTGGCCTATTTATGTTTGTCCCTTCCTGCTGAAAGTGAGGTTACAGTGACAAAATAACCCACACCCAGTACCTTATAATTTCATGATTTTACTGCCCAACAGGTAAGGATGCAAAACCTCCTCACCTGAGGCCTCAACTCTGGCTACCAAGATGGCCAACTACTGGCATTAGTCATGCGGCCACCAGACCCATGGCCTGCCTGCTGATGTTTCCACAGAGAGGCACATCTTCTTCTTCTTCTTCTTTTTTTTTTTTTTTTTTTTTTTGAGACAGAGTTTCGCTCTTGTTGCCCAGGCTGGAGTGCAATGGGCGTGCGTGATCTTGGCTCACCACAACCTTCACCTCCCGGGTTCAAGTGATTCTCCTGCCTCAGCCTCCCGAGTAGCTGGGATTACAGGCATGCACCACCATGCCCAGCCAATTTTGTATTTTTTAGTAGAGATGGGGTTTCTCCATGTTGGTCAGGCTGGTCTCGAACTCCCGACCTCAGGTGATCCGCCTGCCTCAGCCTCCCAAAGTGTTGGGATTACAGGCGTGAGCCACCGTGCCCGGCCAAAGCACATCTTCTTTTCCATGCACCTCATTTCTTTCTCTGACACACACACACAACACACACACACGCACAGCACACACGTGCTAACAGTAGCAAAAGTCACTCACAACAACAAAAATTTATTATACATCAACTGTGCAAAGTACAGTTCCAGTTGCTATGAGGAAAACAAAGATGCAAAGACGTTTAAGATGTGGTCTCCCCTTTAAGGACCTTAGCGCCTAATTTTAGAGACTAGGAATGCTCCAGGAAGTGAGTATGGTAGGAGTTCGTGGCCATTGTGAGTAGTCTGGCTACAAAATGGCCTCCTGGGGGAAGTGGGACCTGAGCGGGACCTTGCACGAGAGGCTGAGGAGAGTTGGCAGATCTTTCTGGGCACAGAGAATGACTGCAGTCACCACTCCCACTTCTTTTGATTCTGGCACATTGATTTTCCTTACCCTTTACCCTCAGCTCCCGTGATTCAGAACTTTACCTTGCTCACCAAAGCACTCTGTCCATCTGGCCACGGTGAGGGCTCAGCATGGCCCAGAATCCAGATCAGTCTGAGACATGATCTTGAGACTCTTGCTGGAACCATGGGAAAGGGAAGTTCTCCTTCTTGGGGGGCCGCTTGCTCAGAGGATGTAATCCTGGAGCTACTGGTGGCCATTTTGCTACTACCCAGAGAGGGATGAACTAAGAATAAAGCCAACACTGAGAGAGGCAGAGCCAAGATAGAGGCAGACTCCTGAGGACAAAGATTGAGGGAACCAGACCTATCCCTGGCTTTTTATTTCATATGAGCTGTTTATTTTAATCCACTTTTTAAAAGCTAGCTTGAGTTGATTAGCTGTCATTTGTAAGTTGGAAGGAGAAATGTCAGGGTGTTCATGGAATAGTGGGAAAACCAGCCTCCCTGGTTGATGTTGAGCAGCTGAAAAGGTGAGGTGTGGCCAGACTTGGCAGAGGGTGGGAGGGGAGGCATGAATGCAAAGCAATGGAATAAGAACTTTATATCATATTAGCAAGAGGTGCTACTGACGACTTATGGGTGGGAAAACACTGATGACAGAGGTAACGTTTTAGTAAGAGTTCATGCACAAGACAGGAGGGAGGGCAAGATGAGCTCTTAGGTTACTTTCAGCCTGCAGATTCGGTGTAGGTGGTAATAGCTGGTGACAGTCATGGCTTAGAAGTGGTGAGACTGGAATCTGGGATAAGCAGAAGGCAGTTATAGACAGGCTGAAGGCAATACTACAGTGGTGATGATAGGAATGCAGAAGGGAGGCTTGCAATGACATTGTGAAAGAACTGACCCCACGTTGGTGACTGCTTGTGACAGGCAAAGGGAAGAGAAGATGTTGAGTCCCTGCACCTCTGAATTGAGAGGATACTGGTTCCACCGATGGAAATTACCGGTGGAGGGGGGATGATTCTCACCTAAGACTTTTGAAAGAATGTGACTGGAGCTTAAAGGTGGCCATGGTAATCCTTTAATCTCCCTGCGTATGAGTTGGACAAGACAAGCTTTGAGGTCCCAGCCAATTCTATGGCTCTCTGATTCCAGGACATAGGTCAAGGTTGCAAATGCAGATTTGGCACTGAAGGGAGCTCTCTGTTCTAAGCAGCTTCAGAGGGTACCTCACAGAAGCTCCAACTCAAAGCAGGAATCTCCTTTCCAGAAAGTCTGTTCGTTGGGCCTTCAACCTGAACACATTTTACTTCTGGTACCTTACAAACTCTCGAGGCCATCAACTTTGCTGCCAGATAGCTTTAACAAAAAATGACACCCTTTATTGAGTTGAAATAGTCTTCCCTATAAATGCGGTCTGTAGGTTGTAGTATTTTCTCCTGAAGGTAGCACATTTAAGAAGAAGCAGAGCTGGGCTGGGAGTGGGGTGGCAGAGGTCATTCTCCTTGGCCACATTCTCAAAATATGATTGTCTTCCTATTTTTTTCTTTTTGAAGTAATATGTTAAAATGAGCATTGTGTTAATGCTATGATGAAAATAGTTTGGCGGGGGGCAGCATGACTGAAACAGGCTAAGAAAGTAGACACAAGTTGTAACTTCTTGCCTCCCTGTCCGTCTGCTTTAATCAGCAGTAAGAAATCTGCCTTACCCCCAGACTGGCTCTCCCAGATGATGGAATCTGACTTTCTTTGAAATGAAGTCAAATCCCTTTTTCCCAAGACAGCTTATCCGATATTTTACTATCATGGTCATTGTGAATCTTTCTTTTCCAAATTAATTATCTCTGTTGATGACACAGCTGAAGTTTTTAGCTTGGATGAGATCCCAAAAGGAGAAGGAATAGAAAGAAGGGCCAAGGCCTCACAAATCCACACAAAAGTGACTTACTTGTATATAAGCTCATTGATTTCCTTATTTCTCCTCCCCCAGGGCAACACACACAAACCTGGCTTTGTTTAAATCAAGAATGACTAAACAAACACAAGTTTCACCAAGTTGAAGTCTCCAGAAGTACTCCATTCCTATGAAGGCATTTTAATTATCCTCTATTGAAAAAAACTGTATCTTCCCAAGTTTGCAACTTATTTTCAGAATGCCCTGATCAATTACTAGTGAGATTACTATGGGGACAATTTAGGGTTAAAAAAATAAAATCTTTCTCTCTGTTGTCATTGTTTCTGTTGTTTTCTCCTGATACAATGTAAGGTTGGAAGAGAAGTGAGAATCCTGGGGTCACTCACCCTACTGCTTTAAAAATGTTCACATATACTTCATTCTTTTGCATTAAGAATTTGCTGTAAGGTCCTTGGACTGTCTTCTCTTTCCCATTTCTGGGAGTCGGGTTCTAAAAGGCAATCTGTCTTTCTGAGAGTACCCATGTCTGTAAAGAAAATATTTTTAACTTGACGTTTTGTTTTTTAATCTAACCACCCTGCCCTGTTCCTTATCTTAAATGGAACTACTTCAAATATGAGTATGTAAAGTACAGTTACACACTCAACTGTCTGCAAAAGTCTCTCCATCAAATGAACTCAAATTCCCGTTTTCTAGCCATGATTATCTATTTATTTTTCCTCAGGAATGGGGAAAAATAGCTCCTTTGAGACAGGAGTCTCTTCTGTAAATTTGATGAGCAACAGCCTACATCTCTCTCTCAGCCTCAGTTTCACACTCCAAAAGATACACTATTGGTAAAAACAGAGGTGAGGGGAGGATAAAATGTTGCCTTTTGGTTTCGTAAGTTGGACAAGAAGCAACGGCTGTGCAACATTAAAAGTTCCATATTGTGTCGTTATCTGAATAGTTAATCAAATACCTGAAAATCAAGAGATGCCCAAGAAAAATTAGACATGAGAATGAAGGACTAGTCATACATTTGTCCTTGCCAAATTACATTTTTCTCTTGTCATTAATTGGGAAAAAGAATAATATAAAGATTGTATTCAATTATTTCCATTGAAAAGCTCAATGATAGATTAATTAAGACCAACACATCTTTCCCTGAAGCAGGCCACTTAGCAATGTTCTGGGCACCAATTTTAGAAATGGAAAGCCTCCAAGCGGTTGTGTTCCAGGATTTTAAAGCTAATTAGTACAGAGAAATTATTTTTATCTATGCATCATGTAAAGATACAAAAACTAGGTCAGGAATATTTCTGCCTATTGTTAGTTGCTTAAGTTCTGGACTGGTTGAAGGCACAGGAGCTTGGCAGAAGGGTAAAGATGCATATATCACAGGTTGAATCCAATCCAGTGTTAAGTCATCAGTAGTAACTGCTAATTGCTTTAGCTAACATGTCCAACTTTTCCAAAATAGGAAAAGGACATTTTACTATATCAAAAGGGGGTTCACATATTCCCAAAACCAATGTCTTTTCCAACAGCCCTGTCAGCACTGAAGTAATCTCCATCCATGTTTCCAGGCACATTCTAGGAGTTGCAGGCTAAGTGTCTTGAATTTTGATTTCACTGAATTAATGGTTCAAGGTAAACAAAGTGGGTTTGCAATGTCAAGACAATATAGTCAACTACTACAATCCACCTCAGATTGCCAAAGTAATATCGACATTGCGAAATGTGAGGGACACACACACACACACACACACACAAACATACACATGGACTCAGAAGCGATCCTTGAATCTTTTGGTCTCAAACACCCATCAAGTGTAGTTTGTTGTCCAGCCCTCACTTGAGTACTCACAAGGGTGAGCTAGCATAAAATAGGATGCTCTAAGATAAGCATCGGAGATAAAATAACACCATGTTAATTTAGTCAGTAATTTAGACAATGGTATCAGTTGAGATCCCATCTTGCAATGGAAAAAGCCTCGCAGAAATGACATTAATAACATGATTCCTAATCTGAAAGGCACAATGTATGGTGGTGACTAAGTGAATAAAACAAAAGACACACAGGCGCGCACACACACACACACACACACACAGTGCTGTTGCCATCTATTTCATAATGATCATTCACTCAGAAAGCATTTATTGAACACCTTCTACAGGCCATAACCATCATGATAGGTGGAGGCCAGGCTGGAAAATATCAGATTTCATGTTATTTCTGCATTCTGTTGCACATATTTCCTTTTCTAGGAGCCATATTGAAAACACCCCAATAAATTAAGTAGACTATAAAAGCCCCCTCCAAAAAATGATGGGCCTAAGAGTGACATCTTTCATGGCATATTATTGGATTTCTTTGATTCCTCACTTCATGCCACAGACACTATTTACTGGTTTCCGGCCTCAGCCCAGAGCCCTCAGTTCCTCTGGCACCCCTAACCAATGCCCATTTCCCCCAGCAGCTGAGCACATGCTTCTTTTATTCTGCCCCTGCCATGCTAGTGTTCATTCTACCTACAGAGTGGTGTCCCATAACTTCCTTACTCTTCTCATGTTGATTGGTCAGAATCTGTGCATGCCCAATTTCCACAGCACTGTGCAGTATTCAAAATGATGCCAATATTGCTGACATTTCAGTTCCCAGAGGGTGTGGAGCAGAGCACATTCGGAGGCTGTGCGGTGCCCACTTCTGATCTTGCATGCCTCCTCTAGCACCTCCTGCTGTAGCCAGCAAGCCTGGCTGGGTCTGGCCTTTAGGAAAACAGCTCAGTACCATACATGTGACCAAAACCTGCCAGGACTTGGTTTCATTTGGTTTGACAGTTGTTATAGAAGGAGCCTAGGAGCTCACAATTCATTCTTTCATAGTCATAATAGGAAGATCATGGTTGTGGTCCTTTTCCTATTATTTATTACTCAAAAAACTTCACTCTAGTGTCTGCAAATAATACTCTATGCTAATAATGCTACCAGTTATTGTAATTCAAACATGGGTAAACATGCCAAATACAGACTTCATGGGTGCTAAAAATGTGCTGAACTTGGACCTAATTGATAAAGACTTTCTTGGGACAAGAATTAAAAATGGCACGATCCTATGAAAACGACATCCGATTTATAGGATCAACCCTTGACAGCCCAGTCTCGACATGTTGAAGTGCCCTGATTTATGGAGACACACCAGGCCACCTGGTGATGGGCCCATGCCTCATGCCCTGCACCATTCTTTTTGTTCATAATTGCCAGGATTTTGTTGTGCTTTAAGGAAACACACCAAGGATGCATGCTTAGTAATCTTCCATATCTGGAATTTGAAATACTCTCAACTGATTATACGTGTGTTTTTTATGACATTCTCCTGTGCATGTGCAAAGTAGATCAATGTAAGCACAGGTCACTTGATGACCTGAGTCCTTTCCCAGGCAGTGCCCATGGTCATCTGCTCATCTACTGCTGTGGTCAATCTTGTGATTCCTCAGATTCTTTAAATCCCTTTCCTCCTTCCCACATTACCTTCCAAATCACCTTTTTAATCTCTGTTTTCGGGCTCATAACAATCTCTCCCCAAATCTCAACCATCCCTTACTCAACCAAGCAGCTCTTTATCTGGTTCTTCCCATCTTCTGCATCTAGTTTTTAAAAATATACTTCATTTATTTGGTAGGACAGTTTTAGATTTATAAAAAAAGTGACAATAGTACAAAGATTTCTTATATAATTTATTGCTATCTGAAGCCAGTTTCTCTCATTACCCACATCTTACATAAGTCTGGTACCTTTTTTTTACTATTAGTGAACCAATGTTGATACATTATCATAACTAAAGTATAAACTTTATACAGACTTTCTTTGTTTTTAAAAAAATTGTGTAAAGCTCATGTATATAACATAAAATTTACCATTGTAGCCATTTTAAGTGTACAGTTCAGTGGCATTAACAACATTCACATTATGCAGCTAACACCACCATCCATCTCTGGAACTCCTTTTATTTTGCAAAGCTGAATTCTTGACCCGTTAAACTGTAACCACACTCTCCCTTCCCTCCAGGCCCTGGCAAACACCATCCATTTTACTTTCTGTCTCTATGAATTTGACTATTGGAGATGCTTCATATAAGTAGAATCATACAATATTTGTCCTTTTATTTTTGGCTTACTTCAGTTAGCATAATGTCTTCTAGGTTCATCCATATTGTCCATCATCTGCATCTTTAAGCAACCTCAAGGGCTTGTTGCTGCACATTCTTGATCTTTCTACCATGGTCTCACTCTTACTTCTGGTTCTCCACCCTGGAGTTGGCCATCTTCCACATGGAACCCCAGCTTGCCTCTAGTTCTGGGACCTTGCCCTAAATCCCATTTTGCCTCTGGGACCCGAGAACCCCTCCTAGATCTTACATCTTCAAATCACTTACTACATGGCAGTGCTTGTTGTCCCTAAGTAACACTATACATGTTATTTTGCTTAATTTTCACAACATCCCCATGAAGTAGGTACTACTATTAATCCCATTTTACAGATGAGGAAGCTCAAGCATAACTTGCCAAAGGAATACAGTAAACAAATGGCAGTCTGAGAATTGGAATCTAGGCAGTCCCAAATGTCCTGTAATGTCTCTCAGTTCCTGCCAGTCCTGGTGTTCCTTCCATGGGAGAAGTGGTCCAGTTCTCTGCACTCCTGATAAGACCACAAATGCACACATTTCCTCATGAGACTACAGCTGGTGCTGATTCCTTTTGGAATCTCTCCCCATTGCCCTGTTTGCTGGTTTGGGTCTGGTGGTACCAGTGTTTCCTGAGCCATGCCTGAGCTTGTGAGACCCTTTGTCTACCCTCTGGGCTCTGGAGCCTGTGTCTCATGCCCTGCTCTGCCCAATTCTGTCCCTTCCTTTTTCCCCTCCCTATGTCATTCCCATCAGTGTTGACTTGTTTCCCAGTTCCAATATAACTTCAGCCAGAGTCCCCTCAGTTATTAATTTTTTTGTTAAATTTAATTCTACAACTACAGGAAAGATGGCTCTAGCATCCCACTAACATTTTATTTTATCATCTGGAAGGCTGGCAATACATAATAATTCAATTCAAAAGCCACAATAGTCCTTTGGCCTGTATTAATAGAGGCCATTTCATAGCTGGGAAATGCTACCACCCTCGCAGGGGAAACACAGCCATCAATGTTTCCTCATTCCATTTCTAAAGTCATCTCTGCTCTCATTTCGACCGGGGCTACTGTGTGCTAGGCACTGTGCTAGGGCTAAGAATATAGGTTGCTGTTGCTCAACTATGCAGACAGCATCGTTGTTTGACATTTTAAATGCTGGGCACAAAAGGTATTCTTACTAAAAGGCACAAAGTCAGGGGCTGCATCAGGGAGGAGATAAGGTACTTAAAATGCCACCTTGAGTTCAAATGGGAGCAAGTCAGAACATGCAGGCATACTTGGTTCTGTTTCATGGCTGGGCTTTGTTAGTATCTGGTCTTCCAATCTGTGGCCATGGGGCAAATCGGTGATCGGGTGTACGGGTGTGTGTGTGCGTGCACGTATGTGTGTTCAGCATTTATGTAGCCGTAGTTGGCTGACATGGAAGACAGATACTATTATGAATTCTTTACTGCAAGAAGGGAAGATTACACAGAGGTTGTCAAGAACCTAGCCACAGGGAAGTGGGTGTGACAAAAATTTCTGATTTATACTTCTATCACTGCAAGACAGAATTTGACAGGTATAAGGGGGATGCTGTTGGTGTGGGGATTGGCATCCAACTGTGTGTGTGTCTGGGTGCTTGTGTGTGTGCATGTTTGTATATGTGTGTGTTGTGCTCAAGGGATCTCATGTGGGGGCAGCCAAATGTTACCTGGGGATGGGGCCATAAAACACATTCAAATATATGACAAAGATTCTCTGCTTGCCCAAATGCTAGTTAGGCTTCTGAATCCTCTGCTAGGCCCATATATTCACTTCCTTGTAAAATCCAGTTTTTGCAAAGAATTCTGCTACATCAGTTTAGCAAGAACCGCTATCCTCAATATCTGACCATCCTTGATATCTGATTCAGTTTCTCACCCTCCACCATTCCCCAGGTGATGTCCAATCACCCTGGTCTGTCTTTGGCAAGAATCCTGTTAGGTGGGTTTAGCCAGACTCTCCCTCGCCCCTGATGTCTCCCCTTAATAATTTTCCATCCACTGACTCCCAACACTCCTCCTTGGCTATAAATTCCCACTTGCTTATGATGTGTTTGGAGTTGAGCTCAATCTTTTTCCTGACTGCAAGACCCTGTTGTGGTGGTCTCTATAGCTATCTTTATGGTTGTGAATAAAGTGTTCCTTACCGTGCTTTAGTAAGTATCATTGAATAATTTTTAATAACATGTTTTTAAATCATACATAAATATAAATCATTGCTCTTGGCCCAAATATCCACTGGTAAGAAAACGGTTTAGGAAATTAGGGTTCATGACAGAAGGGAATATACTTATGGAACTCATAAGGGCCCTTCTCAAACATTCCATCTCTTGTTCTTCCAGGCACACAGTAGATGAACAGTTCATTCCCCCTGAAGTTGGCTTGGCCATGTGATTTGTGTTGGCTAGTGGAAAGGAAGCTGGGGTGATGGGTGTTACTTCCAGGCAGGACTCTTAAGAGGCTGTTTATAATTTGCTATTTCTCCTTCCTCTGCCTCAGTGATTGTGGAAGTGTGTGTCCTGATGAGGTCTGACTCCCTGGGCCTGAGGAGGAGTGACTATGATAAGCAGAGCCTTCTGCAAACCTGAGGTAGTGATGCAGAGGGAGTGAGATATGAATTTGAGTTTTGTTTAGCCCCTGAGATTTGGGGATTATGTTAACTGGAGCAAAACCTAGCCTCTACTGCCTAAGATGACCTGCAAGGACCATTATGGAAAACATTAATGGTGTGAGCCTGAACTGGAAGAAAACATGCAGAAACAAAAATCACTGTTAGTTTTTTGAAAATGGGCAGTTTTCTTCAATATAGTTGCATTTTTTTCACTTATAAAAATGTTTAAAGAGGGTAAAAATCTCAAGGAGTAAAAAAGAAAACAATTGGGGGGTGGAGCCAAGATGGCCAAATAGGAACAGCTCCAGTCTAGAGCTCCCAGCATGAGCGATGCAGAAGACGGGTGATTTCTGCATTTCCATCTAAGGTACCGGGCTCATCTCACTGGGGAGTGTCGGAAAGTGGGTGCAGGACAGTGGGTGCAGTGTACCCAGCGTGAGCTGAAGCAGGGCAAGGCATTGCCTCACCCAGGAAGTGCAAGGGGTCAGGGAATTCCCTTTCCTAGTCAAAGAAAGGGGTGACAGACAGCACCTGGAAAATTGGGTCACTCCCAGCCTAATACTGTGCTTTTCCAACGCTCTTAGCAAATGGCACACCAGGAGATTATATCCCACGCCTGGCTCGGAGGGTCTTACGCCCACAGAGCCTCACTCATTGCTAACACAGCAGTCTGAGATCGAACTGCAAGGCGGCAGCAAGGCTGGGGGAGGGGCGCCCACCATTGCTGAGGTTTGAGTAGGTAAACAAAGCTGCCTGGAAGCTGGAAATGGGTGAAGCCCACCACAGCTCAAGGAGGCCTGCCTGCCTCTGTAGACTCCACCTCTGGGGGCAAGGAGTAGCCAAACAAAAGACAGCAGAATCCTCTGCAGACTTAAACGTCCCTGTCTGACAGCTTTGAAGAGAGGAATGGTTCACCTAGCATGCAGCTGGAGATCTGAGAAGGGACAGACTGCCTCCCCAAGTGGGTCCCGGACCCCCGAGTAGCCTAACTGGGAGGCACCTCCCAGTAGGGGCAGACTGACACCTCACACAGCCGGGTACTTCTCTGAGACTAAACTTCCAGAGGAATGATCAGGCAGCAACATTTGCTGCTCACCAATATCTGCTGTTCTGCAGCCACTGCTGCTGATACCCAGGCAAACAGGGTCTGGAATGGACTTCCAGCAAACTCCAACAGACCTGCAGCTGAGGGTCCTGACTGTTAGAAGGAAAACTAACAAACAGAAAGGACATCCACACCAAAAACCCATCTGTACATCACCATCATGAAAGACCAAAGGTAGACAAAACCACAAAGAAGGGGAAAAAACAGAGCAGAAAAACTGGAAACCCTAAAAATCAGAGCGCCTCTCCTCCTCCAAAGGAACACAGCTCCTCACCAGCAATGGAACAAAGCTGGACAGAGAATGACTTTGAGTTGAGGAA
The DNA here is from genome assembly GCF_009828535.3 of Hylobates moloch. Lineage (NCBI taxonomy): Eukaryota > Metazoa > Chordata > Mammalia > Primates > Hylobatidae > Hylobates > Hylobates moloch. The sequence continues at coordinate 64,243,184 of NW_026652277.1, forward strand.
GAAGGCTTCAGACAATCAAACTACACTGAGCTAAAGGAGGAAGTTCGAACCCATGGCAAAGAAGTTAAAAACCTTGAAAAAAAATTAGAAGAATGGCTAATTAGAATAACCAATGCAGAGAAGTCCTTAAAGGACCTGATGGAGCTGAATACCAAGGCACGAGAACTACGTGACAAATGCACAAGACTCAGTAGCCGATTCAATCAACTGGAAGAAAGGGTATCAGTGATGGAAGATCAAATGAATGAAATGAAGCGAGAAGAGAAGATTAGAGAAAAAGAATTAAAAGAAACGAACAAAGCCTCCAAGAAATATGGGACTATGTGAAAACACCAAATCTATGTCTGACTGGTGTACCTGAAAGTGACGGGAAGAATGGAACCAAGTTGGAAAACACTCTGCAGGATATTATCCAGGAGAACTTCCCCAATCTAGCAAGGCAGGCCAACATTGAAATTCAGGAAATACAGAGAACGCCACAAACATACTCCTCGAAAAGAGCAACTCCAAGACACATAATTGTCAGATTCACCAAAGTTGAAATGAAGGAAAAAACGTTAAGGGTAGCCAGAGAGAAAGGTAGGGTTACCCAGAAAGGGAAGCCCATCAGACTCATAGCAGATCTCTCGGCAGAAACTCTACAAGCCAGAAGAGAGTGGGAGCCAATATTCAACATTCTTAAAGAAAAGAATTTTCAACCCAGAATTTCATATCCAGCCAAACTAAGCTTCATAAGTGAAGGAGAAATAAAATCCTTTACAGACAAGCAAAGGCTGAGAGATGTTGTCACCACCAGGCCTGCCCTAAAAGAGCTCCTGAAGGAAGCACTAAACATGGAAAGGAACAACTGGTACCAGCCACTGCAAAAACATGCCAAAGCGTAAAGACCATTGAGGCCATGAAGAAACTGCATCAACTAACAAGCAAAATTAACCAGGTAACATCATAATGACAGGATCAAATTCACACATAACAATATTAACCTTAAATGTAAATGGGCTAAATGCTCAAATTAAAAGACACAGACTGGTAAATTGGATAAAGAGTCAAGGCCCATCAGTGTGCTCTTTTCAGGAAACCCATCTCACGTGCAGAGACATACATAGGCTCAAAATAAGGGGATGGAGGAAGATCTACCAAGAAAATGGAAAACAAAAAAAGGCAGGGGTTGCAATCCTAGTCTTGGATAAAACAGACTTTAAAACAACAAAGATCAAATGAGACAAAGAAGGCCATTACATAATGGTAAAGAGATCAATTCAACAAGAAGAGCTAACTATCCTAAATATATATGCACCCAATACAGGAGCACTCAGATTCATAAAGCAAGTCCTTAGAGACCTACAAAGAGACTTAGACTACCACACAATAATAATGGGAGACTTTAACACCCCACTGTCAACATTAGACAGATCAACGAGACAGAAAGTTAACAAGGATATCCAGGAATTGAACTCTGCTCTGCATCAAGTGGACCTAATAGACATCTACAGAACTCTACACCCAAAATCAACAGAATATACATTCTTCTTAGCACCACACTGCACTTATTCCAAAATTGACCACATAGTTGGAAGTAAAGCCCTCCTCAGCAAATGTAAAAGAACAGAAATCATAACAAACTGTCTCTCAGACCACAGTGCAATCAAACTAGAACTCAGGATGAAGAAACTCACTCAAAACCACTCAACTACATGGAAACTGAACAACCTGCTCCTGAATGACTACTTGGTACATAACAAAATGAAGGCAGAAATAAAGATATTCTTTGAAACCAGCGAGAACAAAGACACAACATACCAGAATCTCTGGGACACATTCAACGCAGTGTGTAGAGGGAAATTTACAGCACTAAATACCCACAAGAGAAAGCAGGAAAGATCTAAAGTTGACACCCTAACATCACAATTAAAAGAACTAGAGAAGCAAGAGCAAACACATTCAAAAGCTAGCAGAAGGCAAGAAATAACTAAGATCAGAGCAGAACTGAAGGAAATAGAGACACAAAAAACCCTTCAAAAAAATCAATGAATCCAGGAGCTGGTTTTTTGAAAAGATCAACAAAATTGATAGACTGCTTGCAAAACTAATAAAGAAGAAAAGAGAGAAGAATCAAATAGATGCAATAAAAAATGATAAAGGGGATATCACCACTGATCCCACAGAAGTATAGACTACCATCAGAGAATACTATAAACACCTCTACGCAAATAAACTAGAAAATCTACAAGAAATGGATAAATTCCTCGACACGGACACCCTCCCAAGACTAAACCAGGAAGAAGTTGAATCTCTGAATAGACAAATAACAGGCTCTGAAATTGAGTCAATAATTAATAGCTTACCAACCAAAAAAAGTCCAGGACCAGATGGATTAACAGCTGAATTCTACTAGAGGTACAAGGAGGAGTTGGTACCATTCCTTCTGAAACTATTCTAATCAATAGAAAAAGAGGGAATCCTCCCTCACTCATTTTATGAGGCCAGCATCATCCTGATACCAAAGCCTGGCAGAGACACAACAAAAAAAGAGAATTTTAGACCAATATCCCTGATGAATATCGATGCAAAAATCCTCAATAAAATACTAGCAAACTGAATCCAGCAGCACATCAAAAAGCTGATCCACCATGATCAAGTGGGCTTCATCATTGGGATGCAAGGCTGGTTCATCATATGCAAATCAATAAAAGTAATCCAGCATATAAACAGAACAAAGGCAAAAACCACATGATTATCTCAATAGATGCAGAAAAGGCCTTTGATAAAATTCAACAACCCTTCATGCTAAAAACTCTCAATAAATTAGGTAATGAAGGGACGTATCTCAAAATCATAAGCGCTATCTATGACAAACCCACAGCCAATATCATACTGAATGGGCAAAAACTGGAAGCATTCCCTTTGAAACCTGGCACAAGACAGGGATGCCCTCTCTCACCACTCCTATTCAACACAGTGTTGGAAGTTCTGGCCAGGGCCAATCAGGCAGGAGAAGGAAATAAAGGGTATTCAATTAGGAAAAGAGGAAGTCAAATTGTCCCTGTTTGCAGATGACATGATTGTATATCTAGAGAACCCCGTTGTCTCAGCCCAAAATCTCCTTAAGCTGACAGGTCAGCAAAGTCTCAGGATACAAAATCAATGTGCAAAAATCACAAGCATTCTTATACACCAATAACAGACAGAGAGCCAAATCATGAGTGAACTCCCATTCACAATTGCTTCAAAGAGAATAAAATACCTAGGAATCCAACTTACAAGGGACCTGAAGGACCTCTTCAAGGAGAACTACAAACCACTGCTCAATGAAATAAAAGAGGATACAAACAAATGGAAGAACATTCCATGCTCATGGGTAGGAAGAATCAATAT